>NC_090265.1:349074643-349674643 GCF_040414725.1 Anabrus simplex | reverse complement strand
GTATCAGTGTTTGTCACTAAATAATCTTACATTGCAGTTATATTCCAAGAAAAGTGTTATGCGCTGAACAAATTACCCACAAGCTAATGGGCATGGGAACTGATAAAGACAGCAAGTATTAAAAAAGTTATGACCTCGCATCTGTGTTGAGGTTACATTCTATGACCCTTATATCAAGAAAATCAATCAAATACTCTACTGAAATGTTAGTGGGACGTAAAAACAATAATATTAATATATATGGAACTCTAGTATACTCAAACTTGAGGGTCTATATTGTTAAACAGTACCATAAATTTCACAAACGAAAACTTGTGGGCCTGCAGCGTAATGGTTATCACGGTAGTCTTGAAATTGAAAATTGAAGGCCACGAGTTTCAATTCCAGTCAGTTTTTTACTGTAAGAAAATAATAATAATAATAATAATAATAATAATAATAATAATTTTCTTCACCTCCCACTAAGTACTTTTACGGTTTTCGGAGACGCCGATGTGCCGGAATATAGTCCCCCAGGAATTCTTTTACATGCCAATAAATCTACCTACACGAGGCTGACGTATTTGAGCACCTTCAAATACCAGCGGACTGAGCCAAGATCGAACCTGCCAAAATTGGATCGGAAGGCCATCGCATCAACCGTCTGAGCCACTCAGCCCGGCGTAAGAAAATTCTTCTTCTTTATCTGTTTACCCTCCAGGGTCGGTTTTTCCCTCGGACTCAGCCATGGATCCCACCTCTACCGCCTCAAGGGCAGTGTCCTGGAGCTTCAGAATCTGGGTCGGGGGATATAACTGGGGAAGATTACCAGTACCTCGCCCAGGCGGCCTCACCTTCTATGCTGAACAGGGGCGTTGCGGGAGCATAGGGAGATTGGAAGGGATGGACAAGGAAGAGGGAAGGAAGCAGCCGTGGCCTTAAGTTAGGTACCATCCGGCATTTGCCTGGAGAAGGATGGCCACTTCCAGGATGGCTGAGGTGAGAATCGAACCCACCTCTATTCAGTTGACCTCCCAAGGCTGAGAGGACCCCGTTCCAGCCCTCGTACCACTTTTCATTTTCGTGGCAGAGCCTGGAATCGAACCCGGGCCTTCGGGGGTATTAGCTAATGACATGAACCACTACACCACAGAAGCGGGCAAGACAATTATTTCAGTGTATTACAGGCATAGGCTTAAGCACCAGTCCAACTAATTTAATACGTGTGTATGGTAATGCTTCATGCATAAATTTGTGAAAGAGACTTTAGGAAATTCTGAACACTTCTTCCTTGTCAAGAACATCCTAGTTCACTCACCGTAACCCCAATGTATTATACATATTATGTATTGCTGTCTTCAGAGGTAAAACAGAAAATTCAAAGTAACTTACAGCAAAAACGAGAGAGCAGCGTGAGCTGAGTTCTCCTGTAGCATTCGGGAAGATTGGCCGTATCGAAGAAGAAGAAGAAGAAGAAGTCAAAATAATGAATCAAAACTCCTGTTCCTTAATTACAGCTTCTCTTTCCCAAAATTGTAATAAATCATGGATGTTGTTAAGTTATCTGCCCGCTCTGGCGCGTTGGCTGAATGGTTAGCGCTTCGTGCCCCCCGTTTTTATGATACCTTCATTCTTCGGAGTGTTGGATCTCTTCCATTTCCCTTCTGATTAGTGTTAATAGAGGATGGCTGGCCAGTTGTACTTCCTCTTAAAAAATAATCACCACCACGGAAAGGTCAGCGTACTGGCCTTCGGTTCAGAGGACCCTGGTACGATTCCCGACTGAGTCGGAGATTTTATTCGCGTCTGTTAATTCCTGTAGATAGGGGGCTACGGGTTTGTATTCGTATTCATACGCATCTTCAAATATATACAACACATCACACGAGAAACAACCACAGAAACACGAGGTAGTGAATATATATCCCTCCACATACGATTGGTGGTAGGAAAGGCATCCGGCCGCAAAACTAGGCTAAGTCCATACAACGTCCTTCGCCAGGCTAGAACAAACTGGAGAGAGTAGGTAGTTGTTAAATATTTCCCCCAGAGGATGGTTGGATCCTCAAACAAATGCTGCTTTTATTAATTTTCAAGACATAGCGAAAGGCACGACTAACATAATGCTCGTTTGGAGGTTTATGAAAGAGGCATTTGATATTTTAAAATGTCATTCTTAATTATTATGATTATTCAATTTATTATTTTAACCAAATATTTCCAATGAGTGTAGTGCATTCCTCTCAGCTGTAGCATAGACGAGTATGCAGTTCACACCAATACGCTAGATATCACCACCAGCGCTGTTCGCACTCGACTCAATGCTGTTGAGATAGAGCTGTCCGGTATTGGTGTATTAAAGTAATTGGGATTGCCTTGACTGCTTGGTTTGGCTACACTGATTGGAGTGGGTGGCATTCGGGGAGGATGATTTCGGGCATGGCGTCGAAACCACCTCCGCCTGCCTCCTCGGGTAGTTAGCTACCCAAGTCTTTAATATTTGATTCCCTAAAGGGGGCAACGCCTTGGAAACAAGGGGTGCTACCAGAACCGATGGGCAAGATTTCAAGCTGGTCAAATCGATTCTTTTCAGTCGACACATCGATGTTGTATACGGTGAACTTGAGGATCTAAAGAAAATGCGCAATGTTTGGTTGCTTCTGAAGACAAGCACTGCGCTCTAAGCAGATCGGTTGCTTAAATGCGACCACTTAGGCGAAGTCCCCGTCAACGTGCAAGAGCAAGGAACCTTGAATCTGGTTCGTGGAGTTATTTTCTACCGTCGTCTCGTTCTGAACACTGACGATGAATTGATGGAAGACGTGAAGCACCATGGCGTGACACACGTCCGGCGCATCACGCGCAAAGTCAACGGTGAAGACGTTGCCACTGCATTCAGTCTCCTTCAAATTGTCAGTGTTGCCAGTGAAAGTCAAGGTAACCTATCGTTGTGATGTGAGGCCGTACATCCCGCCTCCTATCAATGCCAGAGATTCGGACACATGGTATCTCGTTCGAATCCATGTATGTGTGGTACGTGTGGAAGAGAAGCTCTAGGCGCGGAAAAGTGCACAACTCCATATAGGTGCGTTAACTGCCCTGGTCTTCATTCTTCTCGAGATCAGAATTGTCCGATATACCTAAGTGAGAAGATCCAAGAGATTAGGACCCCGGATGGTCTTACCTACCAGAAAGCGCGCCATAATTTTAATTCTCTGAATGCACCGGCCAAGAAACTAGACTTCAGCATGATAGCAAAGTCTCTCCCAGGTTTGTCATTCACAACTGGACCACCTGCCCAGAAGATCGCTGCGCCCAAGGCGGCAGTTGCCCCTGTGAGCAACACCGCAAAGAGAAAGAGCTCGGAGGCGGGTTCATCCCAGACTTCCACCACAAACAAGCCTCTACCGGCTAAGAAACCTACGCCGGCACATCAGGTGAAGAAGACAACGTCTCCTTCCCTCACGACGTCGACGAAAGCCGCACCTAAGCCGGCGGGGGGGCATCGTCAACCTCCCAGCCCGTCTAAACAAGAATCGACGGCGGGGAAAAAGGAGCGCCCTTACAAGTCGTTCTTCCACCTCTCCTACGAATGGCGTCTCACGCTCCCCACCCGGAGGGTCTGAGTCTGTGCCAGCGGGTTTTCCTCCTGGAGAACTTACGCGCTTCCCTCGTAGGAAGAGACTACGTCGAAGAAATTCAAGGCATTCAATTCGTCACCAGACGAGGTGATGTACATGGGTCCTTTATCTCCATCTTCAGATGGGGTGTGAGTGTAAACCTCAGAAGTCCACACCCACACTATGGCACTGTTATAATGGAATTGTAACGGTTATGCTAGGCATCTTGCTGGGCTGCGTCAGCTCATTAGCGCTTATTCGGCGAGTATAGTCTGTATTCAGGAAACAAATGTCAGACCAGATCATCATACGGTCTAGAGAAATTTTCTACTGTACTCCAGAGAACGACATTATACTGACCGGGCTTCCGGTGGCGTTGGCATTTTTGTCCGTTCTGATACCTACAGCGAAGAAGTTCCTCTAAGAACCCCGCTAGAGGCTGTAGCAGTTCGAGTTATTCTGCCTGTAATAGCAACAGTGTGTGATGTATATTTTCCACCAGGCCAGCCTCTTAATATAAATGATGTCACTGACCTTATGGATCAGCTTCCACCTTCTTTCCTCTTATTGGGTGATTTCAACGCCAATCAACCTATATGGGGCTCTGAAGCGCCTTGACCCAGGGGAAGGGAATTGGAAACATTAGTAAGGGAGCTGGGTTCATGTATTTTGAATAAAGGAGAACCAAATCATTTCGGCATACGTTACGGCACATACTCTCGCATAGATGATGATCGTGAAAATGCACACTCTTCGTAAAATGGTGCTAAGAAACACACACATCAATGAATGCATTCACTGAAGTTAGAAATACACATTGCACACGAATAAAAACAAAACACTTTAAGAACAGTACTCACTAGCACGATTATTGTGAAGTGTTGACAGCTCTCTCCGCTTAGTGTTTTTATCCTCACTGCTGACATAACTCGTGTTCTTCATCTGCTTTTACCACTTATTTAACACGACATTACAAAATGAAGACAATAAACAATCTATCGTATCATTATTGTCACGCCCACAATGACGGCGTTCAAACCAGAACTGTTGATTGTCATTTCTTGCTAAAGCAGCTCAGGATAGAGAAAACAGAAATTGTTTATAATTTTCACAACCCAGATGGTCTTCGTATACCACTGTTCTGCAGACACACACGCAATACAATGTGATAGCACCTCTCTGAAGTTCTTGAAAATAGGGATCACCTGTTTCATTAGTCTGCAGGAGATATAAGCAAGTGTCACAGCTTATCCTTGATATTATCCTTATTGTATACCCAGAAATGTACCGCATATTGCCCCTGACATCTCAAAATGCCCACCAAAAATTCACATGATAAATGTGAGTCTAACGCGTTCATTATTTCCATATTGAGCGCAATAACGTATGTCTTGATGGAATCAAGACATTTCTAATTGGCTACAGCCAAACCTCACTTTTCCATACCATCGCCACCACCGCAACCCTAGAACACCCTTAATCCAAATTTTCATCTCAATTTCTCGGACTTGAGGTGCAGTAACATTGTAGTTACAACCAATAAGCTATACTGAACCTTCTTTCTAAGTTATCACTTTGAAAGTTTCTTGACAGTAAATAATTTGCTTTCACAGTTCCAAACAAAACTTTTTGAGTAGGGCCTAACAAGTTTTTCATTTTAGTGCAAATAATAATAATAATAATAATAATAATAATAATAATAATAATAATAATAATAATAATAATAATAATAATCATAATAATAATAATAATATTTGCTTACGTCCCATTAACTACTTTTACGGTTTTTGGAGACGCCAAGGTGCCGGAACGTAGCCCCTCAGGAGTTCTTTTACGTGCCAGTAAATCTACCGACACGAGGCTGACGTATTTGAGCACCTTCAAGTACTACCGCACTGAGCTAGGATCGAACCTGCCACGTTGGGGTCAGAAGCCCAGGGCCTCAACCGTCTGAGCCACTCAGCCCGGTCCTTTCAATGCAAAGCTCGAATTGTTGTCGTAGGACAGATATCCTAATTATGATAAAACCTTCAATAATCGTATTTTGAAGTTTTACGATGAGCCGAAAGTATTACGTTAATATATAGATGTTTCGTGTCCATGGACGTATAACGTACATATGCTTATCCTGGTTAACATAGCAACGGACGTACGGACACACAGACTTTCAATATGGCGTCAAGAAACAGCACCGGTAGATAAAGTAGTAAGTGATATGAACACCTTCGAAAACGAAGTCAAGAAGAAGAAAGGTGAAGAGAAAACCATTTCAGAGGTTAACAATGCAAAAGATCAAGATTTTGATGCTCATTCTACAACTGAAGGAGGTCAACGAAAGAAACCTACGTATGATCTGTCCTGTCCTCATTGCTTAATACAATGTGACACAGTACAGGAGTACAAAATGCACCTCTATTCACCTAAACACATAAATGCCATGAGGAAACAATCATTATTACATAAGCAGACCTTGCAGCGAATGCGTATGAATCAACGTCAAAAGCAACGCATGTTAGAGGAAACTGAAGAGTTCCGGCATACTCTGTCTGATGGAACGAAGTTCTGTGCCATTTGTAAGCTCAATTACAAGCAGCCCAAATGAACACACATGACTTCTGAGGAACATGAGAATATGGTGAAATTTTTGAATCCATATTGCCGGGTGTGTAAACAAAGATTCAATACACTAATGTTTTATGAACATCATCTGTGTTCCTTTGATCACATCAAGTTCAAGGCTCTCTTGGCTGACAAATCCAAGAGTGACGATGAAGAGAGTGGTGGAAAGGATGATGAAAAGGAGCTCAACCTTGTCAACTTTAAGATTCTTGATTCAGTAGGTTCTGTTGATGATGAGGAAGGAGAAAGCGGAGAAGATGAAAAAGATAAAAAGAAAGCCGGGGGAGAAGAAGAGAAGGAAATCAAACCCAAATCTAAAGCCAAAACTGAAACCATAGGTGCTGAATATGCCCGGAAAATGGGGGTGTATTACTATAATTTGTGTCGTACCTACTTGTCATGTTATGAAGAACAAGAGAGAGTTCTAACCATCCATTATCACTCAAGGGCACACTTACGGCGATATGTACGTTATCGTAAAGATAGATTTCTTAGAAAAGAGGCTGAGAGACTTCATCAGAAAAAGTTGGCAAGAAAAAGGCTGAAAAAGAAGCAAGGGCCGAAAAGGCATCTGGAGAGAAGGATCAATCAGATAGTAAAACAGCTATAAATAAGAAAAAAGCGAGAAGGATAGTGAGAAAAGCTCAGAAGATACAACAGGTGAATCTTCCAAGAAAAAGAAAAAAGACGACTGAAATGGCAGTGAGGATTCTCAAGGAGAAGATGTTATCTCGACCCCTACAGGAGAGCGGAGGGACCGGAGAGTGGGCACTCTTTGGGGGCTTCGGAGGAGTACGGACTTCGGAGAGGATCAACATGCACCGATGCCTGTCCTGGAGGATGGAATAGCTGAAGACATAGATATCAGGACGCCTAGATGTAAGAGAAGGGAAGGACCGGGATGAGTATTGAAGGTTTTAAGGGGGATAATTGTCGTAGGACAGATATCCTAATTATGATAAATCCTTCAATAGTCGTATTTTGAAGTTTAACGATGAGCCGAAGGTATTACGTTAATATATTTATGTTTCGTGTCCGTGGACGTATAACGTACATATGCTTATCCTGGTTAACATAGCAACGAACGTACGGACACACAGACTTTCAATATGGCGTCAAGAAAGAGCACGATTAGGTCTCAGATGTGAAGCATGTATATATTCTATGTAGATTGTTTTAGAGAGCGATTGTTTTCTCTCGAGGGATTGTTTTCTTCTTCTAGCAGGAAAGAAACGAATTGAGCACTGTGGTGTTTAAAAAGAGAGATTGACGAGACTAGGATAAGTTTCGTAGTGATAATGAAGTTGTTTAGAAATACGTAAACGTGTTCTCGTGTGATATTTTCATTTCGTAAAATAAAAAATCGCATATAGAGGACGATATTTTTCCCTTGAATATATGAGGCAAGGCAAAAAGTGTGCTTTCACTGTTTACTTCACGATACTCTATGAGCCTGTGAAGCATTTTAATAGATTTATTTGTACACATTTAACACTAACACTTCAAGAAGTGGTTCCTATATAATGTAATAAATATGCATTTAGTTGAGATCACTTTGATATCTTACCATTTGCTAAACATGTCATTTCTTCTACCAACACCTGATAACATATACAGTGACATTCATATCTTGGTGAATTTTCAGTGAATGGGTTACATTTGTAATACCATACAATATAAGCTATTCAGCCCTGGTTAGCCTTCACATTATTTCGATAATAGGCTCTACGCATGCTTATTCTATCACATCTTGTTATATATAGGTACTCGAACATATTCGCTAAAAATTAAACGAAACTCGAGACGAAGTTCACTCGACATCAGCATATACGGATAGATCCCGCGCTTGCACCTTAGCCTCCACTGGACGTTGCCAAACTTATATGACTCCGGCTTGTAACTGTAGTCGGCTATGGCCTACAGGTAGGCGGAGCTGAATGTTGTTTTAGCCGAGTATGCGAATAGCAAACCACGCACCTACTCCATTCCGTAAATACGTGTCAACAAGCAACTAGGGCGTTCATTTCTCTCATTTCTAGCGAGATCTATTTTGACGCAGTATAACATAATGATAAAGGTTACGCATTCTGGCATTGTATGCAGTGGTATTGTAAGTACACGAATGAATAGGCTAAGTGCAGAAACTGACGGCTACTGTACGTACACCTGCCTGGATACTAGAGGCGTGCATTATTCGAACTCGAGACGAGGCAGGATGCGCCCTGCTGTCTATGCAACTGCCATTACGCATGAGTGGAATGCGTAGTCTAAAATGCTTGAATTTGCTCCAATTATTTCGATAGGTAGGTGTACATCGTTATCAGACCCTCACATTCAATATCATATTATGAACACTGCTTGCATTTACCGGTATTTTGGTGACAAAGGACATAATTCCTTACAATGTTATAGAGTATTCGCGTCATATGTAAAGTTAGCATAATTACCCAACAACAAGAGAACAAGCAATTCCATGGAAAGGAAGTATTACAAGGAGTACTACTAATTTAACATTCTAAATCCAGCATCATACACAAATTCAGTATTTCTAGTGCTTAACACTACCGCTTACAACACTATAGGTTGACCTTTCTACTAGCTTAACATTACAAATGGTAATAAAGTGGAGTTAAGCCATCATTACCCTACAACTATAACGACTACAACAACAAAAAGTATGACAAGAAGTTTAACTTTCGAAATCCAGCATCATTATACACAAATTCACACACAACAACTTACGTATTACCGTTACTTAACACTATGGCTTACACTACTATAGGTTAAACTTACTACTAGCTTAACACTACAAGTTATGTTAAAGTTAAAAGATAACCACACAACAACTACAACAACAAGAGTACGACAATCAGTTCCATGGAGATAAAATATTAGAAAAAATACTACTAATATAACACTCTAAATCCAGCAGAAAATCACGAAAATCTCCAATTCAGCGTTCGTCGTTTACAGCTTTTACTTTACACTAGCACTAATCACCTCCTTAAACGATTTGATACCGGAAGAGAATCTATCAAAGTCTGCAGCAGGTCCTTGTGGTCCTGTTTACCAAGAAAACTTGCCGACATCAGTATTTATTATTACACGACTGTAAGTGACCATTGCTACCGGGATATTTCCCATTTGCGATGTATTTGTTAATAATAATAATAATAATAATAATAATAATAATAATAATAATAATAATAATAATAATAATTAGGTGCTTCGGTATATGACAGTGCAATGTGTAATTGTGTCTAGTTCTACGCGACAGATTGAAGACGATGTCCGAAATGCAACTTAAGTCGTGGATGCCGGTTATTTCGAAGAGATGCCACATAGCACAGCCCGCTGTGTTGTTTATTCAAAAGAAATAAAATACGTCGGCAAAAATACTTCTGGGATGATCCGACACTTAAAAACACATACTATAAGTCGAGAAGAATAGTCACAGAACACCTCGTGCCCGGCCTGCAACACAGGAAGCTGCCTTGTCGACATCGATTGCGAGGCATCCAGGTAGGTTTACATACTAATAACAGTTATTAACAAATTATACGGGTTATTCAGCTAAGAAGTCCACATGTAACAACTCGTGATCAGTTTAACATACTGGCATTCTGTCTTCACTTTCGTTAATGCTATTAAGGAGCTCATAGTTCAACATGCAGTTCTTTCGTAGGCTTTTGACATAATTTATCGTCTCACACGTTTCTGTATGAGAACTGCTGATGACTACCATCAGGCTTACACTCGTAGTAACTGCGACGTCGCACAACTCGCAGCACACTAGAATCGGTCTCGAGAGCGTTGCCCATCACCTCTGCTGAAAGAATTGGAGCAGACTCGGGCATTTTAGATTATAGTTCCACTCATGTGTAATGGGGGTTGCATATGTAGCAAAGTACATCTTCCCTGTCTCAAGTTCGAATAATGCACGCCTCTAGTATCCAGAGTAGGTGTACATCCCATCTACAGTTATTCACAAATTATGCAGGATTATTAAGCTAAGATGCCCACCCCAAATTAGTCGTGAACAGTTTAAGATACTGACATTCTGTTTTCACATTCATTAATGGTATTAAGGGGTTCATAGTTGAACGTGCAGTACTTTTTCAGGCTTTTGACAAAATGTATTGGCTTACACGTTTTCACATGAGAACGTTATTTCGCGCAATAACTGCCATTGATATACTATCAAGTTTACAGTCGTAGTTACTGGTACGTCGCACAGCTTGCACTGCAGGAGGATCGGTCTCGACATTCTCGCGAGAGTTTCGAGATCATAGACGTCACCACCGAATCGTTGCCTACGTTATAATACAAGGCCTTGAAATGCACTAATGAAAACGGGTGCCACCTTAGTTCACCATTCTGCCACTAGGATCGCGTTCTTGCCCCCAGGTGTTCGCATGGCCGTGTATGTCTATAAGTAAATTATATCCTAAATAAAGAGAGCTGAATGTTGTAAGTGTCTAAAGTTTTAAACTTTACTACTCAGGGGCTTCTTATCAAGTTTCAAAACTTTCTCACTTCTACTTGAGTGGCTCGAAGCAATGTTGTCTAATAGAGGTCTCAGAAATTTTTGGAGTAGAAAAAGAGGTAGTTTGTCGTCTTTACACTCTCTACACTTAATTTCACCGATGAACCTGGCTTTCAGAAAAAACGTACACATTTTTAGTAACTGTCGTCGGGGTAAATACTGCACAGCAGAGGTGACAAATTCCGTCATGCTCTGCAGAAGAGCCACAAACGATGATTTCGGGTAGCTGAGGGCTCCTCGATCTTGAAAGCGAATAAGACACAATGTTGGACTTTCATAAGCTGGAGAAGAGATATGTTCTAAACAGCCTTCACAGTCTGTTTGTTCTTCTGCCACACGCACTAAGTATCCTGCTACCATAGCTAGAGAAATACCAGTGGCCGGTTTCACCAAGCTTCGTTTATGAATTTGACGACTGTTTGACTTTGACGATTCGTTTATCGTCCATTTTTTCGTTTCTTCAATGTCTGTTTACTTTGACGATCGTCAAACGCACCATCAATTTTGACGCGCCGATTTTCGACCTTCAAATATGACGATTCGTTTAAAATGGTGTGTCCGTGTTGTAAACATTGCAGTGTTCAATAGTAGTTGGAAATTATAGATCTCTTTTAAAATGTTTTAAGCGTTCCGACATTTTACAGGAAGTGTTAAAGCATTTCACAGAACGTTATTTAGAAGATCATGAATGTGGGAGACAACTTTGATGCTGAATTACTGTATATAGAATTATTGGAAAATCTGGGACCTGAACGTGCAATTTCTGACCGTAATGATAATTTCTTCTCAATGGATGACTTCAATTTTGTAACTAGGTACAGACTTTCCAAGAGAGTAGTACTGAAACTTTTAGAGCAAATTGAAAATAGACTGGAATATCCTACTAATAGAAACCGTCCGTTAACACCGATACAACAACTACTTTTAACTCTACGTTTTTATGCTACTGGTACTTTTCAATTGGTACTAGCAGATGTGAATAGTGTATCTAAATCAACAATTTGTCGCTATATTAGAAAAGTTTCCGAAGCAATTGGTTCCTTGAGACCCCTGTATGTGAATTTTCCTGAAGGTGACGAAGCTCGTTCAGTTATTCGCGATTTTATATGATAAGCAACTTCCCTGGAGTAATAGGTGCCATCGACTGCACACATATACCTATAATGTCTCCTGGTGGACATAATGCAGAAGTTTTCCGCAACAGAAAGTCCTATTTCTCAATTAATGTACAGACTGTTTGTGATGCTAATTTACTAATAAGGAATATTATTGCTAGATGGCCTGGTCGGTTCATGACAGTTTTATTTTTGATAATTCTGAAATAAGAATGAAATTTGAGACGGGAAGAATCCAAGACGGACATCTCCTAGGAGATAATGGATATCGGCTAACACGTTTTCTTCTTACGCCATTCTTAAATCCACGAAATCAAGGCGAGGAAAACTACAACATAGCGCATATTAAGACAAGAAACACTGTTGAACGACAATATGGAGTATGGAAAAGGAGATTTCCGGCCTTATCACTGGGTTTAAAAACAACAGTAACAACATCTTTGTCTGTCATAGTGGCTACCGCTGTGCTACATAATATTGCTATGCAAACAAAGGAAGATGAACCCCCGGAAGATGAAGTACTCCATCACTATCTAGAAGAAAAAAAAACGACTTAACAGGAATTATTTAGTCTTTGAGGAAATTAATGTAGGCCTACCTGGCTTAGCTAATCAAGATGGTCCTCCAGTTGTTAATCGGAACAGAATCGTTGAAAACCATTTCCGTTAAGACACTGCTTTAAAAGTGGAATACATTTAAAACACACGAGTTCTGTATCACTAATATTACAAAAACAAGCACACACTTTATTGTTTTCTATAGCATATAACAGGCAATATTTAATGCGACTGTATGTTTGTTACTATTAGGTCATTGGTTAATAATGTTACTTAAGTTTATAGGTTAATACATTCGTAGATCATTATTACGTTATTATTATTATTATTATTATTATTATTATTATTATTATTATTATTATTATTATTATTATTATTATTATTATTATTATTATTGTACCGGGCGGTACACCTCTACACCGTTTATTTAAAAGTTGCGCCAGTTGAAACTCCTCTTCTGGAGGAAGGTTGAACTTTATCTACTCTATTAATTCTCTACTTTCTCAGAAGATGTCACCACGTGGAAAATTTTGAGTTTTTGAACTGTGTCACCTTTGATGTGTTTTTGTTTCGCTTGAAGTAAGAAGTGTGAACTTTCTCTTCTAGAGGACACTACTGAAGATCAACAATAGTGCACCCTAGTGCGGAGTCAAAGAACTATTTTGTTGGAGAAATTTTTATTTCAAAAGTTTGTTTCTTGTTAAATTTCTTTCTGTTATGGTTTAAGTTGGCTGTATACCCCTCTTTTTCCCCTTGTTTTAGATTTATCCAATCCCGAATTTCTTTTAGTAATTTCTGACCAATCTGGTGTATCATCCCCCAACTTGTATCTGTTGCGGGGTCCTATCCAATAAAAACATTGTGGGCGGGTGTTTTCTTTCCCCTAACGCCTAGAAACTTCCGCGAGAGTATTTAAACTGCTGATTTTAGGGTCTCCGGGCCACTTCTGTTCCATCTTTCAGTGTGTTAAGTACCTAGCAGGAGGCGGGAGGCGCCTCTTTCTTCGGCAGCGGTCAACAATAAGGTAATGGCCGATTAATAAATTCTTTCTTTTCTTGCTCAGCAGTTTAACTCTCGGGGCGGGTGCGAAGCGTTCCACCATGTAACCTTTTCCTAAAATGTAACTAGTCTTTTCTTCTATTCTCTTGAAAAGCTACATACTGGGATAGAGAGTGCTAACCCTCTCGAGCTCCCACTCATAATGTTTTGAGGTGAACTTATTGTTTCTCAACCTATTCTTCGATAACGTAAAACAAATTGTTCTTTTCTAAGTCACCTCTGTAGTATGGGATTAGCCCTTGCATCAGTGGCCTAAGAGCCAAAGTAGGTCTTAAAATCAAAGTGTATTAGGAGTGCAAGTTCGCCTCCTCTCAAATTGTTTTAGAGGTCATTTAATTAACCTGCTTTTCATTTAATAGACCTCCGTAGATTGGGTATTTTACCCCTGGGTTTGTGTCCGTTGTGGACAACTTGAAGGTGGAGTTTGGTGTGGCCTGGGAGAGGCTTAAATTAAAGAGCGTGTGGCTCTTTTGGAAACGGAGTGTTGTGTGCCTCGAGGAGGCTTAACTGTGTAATTTGGAGCAAGTGCTCCAGGGTTTGATTGGGGTCTTCTGCCCCTTTGTTAAAATTTGTATATCGGAAAGTTGGGCTAGTTGCTCAAGAATTGTGAACTCAGGGCTCGAAGCCCAACCTCTGTAACCCCTGTAATTGTACATTTCAAATTGTGTTTCGACTACTAAGTACCTGTTCTTTGTTATTACTTAATATTAAAAAGAAAATATAACCTCGTTAAATTTTACATTAACTTTGATTCCGTAGTTTGAAACCCATTCACGCCCGCACCTTCTTACACCTCTACCTACAGCTAAAACACGGTAACAAGTGGTAGCAGAGCGTGGTTGAATGGGTCTCAATTTAGCCCCTTTTGACGGCTAAACATTGTTTGTTCCGAACTCTAACTATTTTCCCAGTTGCTGGAATTTTTTGAGTTTTTCAAAATTGTTCTGTCACCATGCCCGGCCCTCGCGATGTTCTCCTTCTTAACTATTTGCGCAAGGAGGAGTTGATCTATGAATTAACTATCAGAAATGTGCAATCTGGAGGCACGGTTGCAATAGACACTAACAAGCTTAGAGAGTCCCTTGATTTGCCCATTTCCATCCCCAATTTGGGAGAGAAAGAAATTGACGACTCTCTTTCCACGATCACGGAGAATATTACTGGGCTAGCTTCTGTAGTTAGTTTTTTTGATGAAAATGATCCGTCTCCTAATCAAATTAAGCGTGTGCAAGGCAGGCTATATCATTTTTCGAATAGGGTTAACGATCTGTTGTCTCTAAAACTGAATGACGTTCAGAGGAAGGAAGCTAGTACGCTCCTGGAAAATATTTCTGAATTATCTAGTAAGGTCACTCATTTGTTAACGGGGGAAGTTCCTCCCAAATCTGATCAACCCACCATAGTGAATGCAGATAGTGAGGAAGCGCCTCCCAAGGGAGAAGTTAATAGGATAACCGTTGCTGCTCAAACTATCCCTGCCCCATTGGACAACGAATCTGAACGTCGTGCATCATTGAGTAACATCCGTTCTGAATTGACTTCCTTGCCATTGAAACCTTTACCTACTATGTCACCCGGATTTAGTAGCTTGCCTCATCCATTGGCAATGTTGCTCAGAGGTATATCCAAGTTTTCTGTTAATACCACCAGTGACGTAATTTCATTTTTAAGATTTCTAGTGGAATTTCAGGATCATGCCCTTGTTTTTTCTCTGTCTCCATGTCAAATCTTGCAAATTATCTATCCGTATGCTATTGGTATTCTCTCCGACAAAATAGTAAGAGCCATAGCTGAACAGTCATCCATCGAAGATTTTCATGCACATCTACTTGCTAATTTTATTCCTGCCCGCGCAAGGTCATCTCTGATTCAGAAATACTATTATCGAGTACAGAGGTTGGATGAAAACTTGGCTGATTTCATACAAGACATTAAGTTTTATACCAGGGTGTTTGCTCTTCACTTCCCTGAGGACCAAATTGTACAAGCTATTGTGGAAGGCATTTCACCATCTTATAGGTCATACTTGTGTTTTGCGGCGTGCCCGCAAACTTTTTCTGAACTTGAAGCGTTGGCCGTCTCAGCGGAAGGAGTTAGATACGCCGATTCTTTGCGTGTAGCGAAAGAACCCCCGCCTTCCTTTAGTAACACTCGGCCTCCACCTCGCCGACCAGTCACACCCCGTAAATGTTATGCTTGCGGGTCGCCTGACCATCTTCGCAATAAATGTCCATTGGTCAAAAGTAGTAGGGCAAATAATGGAGCTGGTTCAGCACAAGGCTGTTTTAAATGTGGGGCCTTCTCACATATCGCCAAGAATTGTCCGAACTCAAATAGCACCCCCTCCTGCTCAACTTCTGGTGCAAATTCCATCTATGCCAATAATAAAAAGTGACTAGTGGCTTCGGTTGAGTCGACTAATCCATCTTCCCGAGACTCAGCCCCTAGTAAACAGATTGTAAATGCAGAGAACGATCAGCCTTCAAATTCATCTTTTGAATGCCCTAAAGAATGTCTTAGGATTGCGGCGGATACCCCCGCACCTGTTCCTTTTCTTAAGATTGAGTTAAATAACGAGCCTATAACAGCTCTCTTAGATTCAGGTAGTGTTTGTTCGATTATTGCGGCTGAATGGTATTCTAAATTGAAATCGGTTTGTAAACTTCCTGACTATGTCTCTTCTCCTGTTCAATACGTTTCGGCTAATTCATCTCCATTAGAAATTCTAGGTTCCTTACTGGTCAAAATTCGTGTTTTTAAGTTTACATGGAAAATTAAATTGTTTGTGGCCAAGCAATTGTCTTGCCCCATTATATTGGGAGCTAATTTTATTTCTCACACTGGTCTTGTGCTCGATCTCAAGTCTAGGTCGTGCACATTCAAATTTGCTTCTAGTTGTAAAATCCCACTATTAAAGTGTAATTCTGTGTCATGTTCTTCTATTTCGCCTACCCAGGATGAGATGTTGTTAGACCTTAGACATCTACCTGAGGAGCAGGCTGATAGTATTCGCAAACTGTGTCAGTCGTTTCCCGAGGTGTTCTCTGATACTCTTGGTGTTACTGACCTTATAGAATACAAAATTGAGGTTACGGATTCGATTCCTGTCCGTTTTCCACCGTATAGGCTATCTCCACCTAAAATGAAGGCTCTGAAGGAAATCATCGATCAGATGTTGAAGGACGGTATTATTAGGCCCTCTAAGTCAGCGTATTCTTCGCCCATTTTTCTAGTACCGAAACCCCAAGGAGGCTTCAGGCCTGTCATTGATTACAGGGCTCTCAATCGGAAGGTGGTGTTACAATCTGTGCCCCTTCCCGACCTTCATTCTTGTTTTTCATGGTTTCGTAAGGCCAAGTTCTTCACCATCTTGGACTTAAATCAGGCCTATAATCAAATTCCCCTTGCCGAAGAGTCTAAACACCTTACAGCGTTTGCCACGGACTGGAATTTATATGAATACAACCGCGTGCCTTTCGGGCTCCCCACGGGAGCAGCTGTGCTCACTAGGCTGCTAGATAGGGTCTTCTCCGACATCAAATTCGAGTACTTATATCACTACTTAGATGATGTCGTAGTATTTTCAGAGACTTTTGAAGAACATCTAGATCATCTGCGAGAAGTTCTTGATCGCCTTCGTAAGGCTGGGTTAACTGTTAAGTTGTCCAAGGTTGCCTTTGCTAAGCCCTCTATGTCATTCCTAGGGCATATTGTGTCACCCGATGGTGTAGCAGTCGATCATTCTAGAACACAGGCCATCCGTGATTTTAAACCTCCCAAGGACATTAAAGGTATCGCCAGGTTCATTGGTATGGTGAATTTCTTCAGAAAGTTCATTCCTAACTTTGCTAATAGAGCGGCGCCCTTAAACCTTCTTCGTAGGAAAGGCATCAAATTCGAGTGGGGACCTTCTCAACAAGCCGCTTTTGAAGATCTGAAATTAGCTCTCTGTAATGCCCCTGTCCTTGCTATGCCTGATTTCTCGAAGAAATTCATTGTCCAAACCGACGCATCGTCGTCAGCAGTAGCGGCAGTCCTTCTTCAAGAGACTGAACTAGGGAGGCGACCCATCGCCTATGCGTCTAGGACATTGTCGGCTCAAGAAGCCAAGTATTCCATCTATGAGCTCGAAGGTTTGGCAGTCTTATTTGCCTTAGAAAAGTTCCGTCTCTATCTGGAACATGTCAAATTCGACCTGGAGACAGATAATCAAGCCTTAAGCTGGGTCTTAGGTAGGCCGCGTCGTACTGGTCGTATAGCCCGCTGGGCTATTCGTATTTCCGCCTTCCAGTTTGATGTTAGACATATCAGAGGTACCGAAAATGTTGTTGCTGATGGACTCAGCCGTATGTTTCATAACGACGTCGAGACCCACGAACCGGTCGACAGTTCATCACCTTCCGAGTCCATGCTATCTGAGGTTAATGCCATCCTAACAGATGCTCCCATGCTTTTTAGGGATATCGAGAAATACCAACGTGAAGATCCGACGCTGGCTCCGATAATGGAAACCCTTTCTTCTGGGGAACATGTTGTCCCTTATGTTCTGAGGAATGGTGTTTTATGTTGCCCTTCGAGGCATGATAAGATGATGAAAGTTGTTGTTCCAGCAGTTCTTGTACCTATGATCTTCAAGTATTATCATGAGACCCCATTAGGAGGGCATCTGGGTATCTTTAAAACTCGTGAAAAGATTCGTGACATGTTCATCTGGAAAGGTATGGACGGTGAAATTCGGGAACTTGTAAAAGCTTGTAAATCTTGTTTGATCAGTAAACCCACCATGTCCACTAAAGTAGGCCTTTTGTCTTCTCATCAAGCGTCGCGCCCCATGGAACGCCTGTATATTGATTATGTAGGACCCTTCCCCCAGTCGAAGGGAAATGCCAACAAATTCATCTTTGTATGTGTAGATGGTTTTACCAGATTTTCTTGGTTATTTCCGACTAAGCTGGCTACCGCTCAGTCCACCATTACCTGTCTAAATTCTATTTTTGCTTCTTTTGGTCCGTGCCAATATATTGTATCTGATAATGCTAAGGCGTTCACATCAAATCTTTTTCGTAAATTCTGTTTTGACTTGTCCATCTCTCATGTAACCACTTCTGCTTATTACCCTCAACCATCTCTGGCTGAACGGGTTAACCGTAATCTCAGGTCCGCACTTATTGCCTATCATCATGAAGATCATTCTAGGTGGGACACGTCCCTGCATTGGTTAGCTTTTGCTTTGAATTCGGCGGTTCATGAATCTCACAAGTTTACTCCAGCTTCTTTGATGTTTAAGTTTGTTCCCAACACGCCGCTCTCTAACCTCTGGTCTCTGAGTGACATTCTGCCCGAGACAATAGATCCGGATAATATTAAAGATCTTTGGAAGAAGGCTAAAGCCAATCTTAAGGTATCTCATGAAAAGGTTAGGGAAAGGTATGATCGTGGACGGAGACCCACCCCTTTAAAGATAGGTGACCAAGTAATGGTCAAAAATTTTGTTCCCGCGGGCAAGCTTGCCCCCAGATTTCAGGGGCCTTGTATCATTCTCGATTTTCTTACGCCGGTTACCTTATTGTTAAGTAATCCAGCCACCGAGAGGATATTTAGAGTTCACCTGTCCCAGGTGAAGCCGGTGTAATTTCTGTGTTAACTTGCTTTATATTATTTTGAAAGTATATGAAGGTTATATTTTTTTTTGAGTTTCACTTTTAAGGCATTCTGCACTACCTATAATATTTTGTTTCAGATGTAAGCATTTTTGTAAAACCTGTCCCGACCCGTTAAACTGCCATTCTGTCCTTTCCACGGCCATTACCACGCTCCCGTCTCCTGCTCCACCTTACACTGTGGCTTCATAATATTTAATGCCATGGATATCTACAAGCCGCTGGCCCCTCAACCTCTCCATAATGCCTGTACCCTCAATGAAGACGATGGTCCAACACAATTCTGCCGCCTAGCTTTAATGTTTCAGTGCCCCCGCAGCCGCGCAGCGCCGTGCAGCAACTGGGGAGGGGGATGGGCCCCCTCCTCTCCAGCGAGGCCGACATGTGCACGGCGAGCCGGAGCTCTCCTCCCGGCCAAGGCGGATGTGCGGCGCACGACCTGCTACTGGCCCGCAGCCTGTATATGTTCACCGCGGGCGCGGCGTGTTTCAACACCTCTGCTCCCCTCATAGTGCGGGCGAGCGGTATCTCAGGGTACTTAAGGGGTCCGAGCGGCCTCCTTTTGGACGCAAGCTGCAACGGCCGGTCCGGCCATCCAACTTCATCAACATCAACTACATGGACAGTTACTATAAGAGATAACTACACTTGGGAATTCAACAGCAATATTTGGTGGACATTGCAAATTTTTCCTTCACTTTTAAGTATTAAAAGCTTATCTTCAGAAATTCAACTTCTATAAACATAAAGACTTTACTTCACCTGCAACAACAAAATTTTGGAACCGAATTAAGAAATTTCTCAAATACTTCTGCAAGTTATCTTAATCTCAACATCAAAACTTGGAACTTATTTTCAAACAAAAGTTTATGTTCTTCTGTGTTACCCCTTGGAGGAACTTTTGGGGGGGGGGTCTGTACCGGGCGGTACACCTCTACACCGTTTATTTAAAAGTTGCGCCAGTTGAAACTCCTCTTCTGGAGGAAGGTTGAACTTTATCTACTCTATTAATTCTCTACTTTCTCAGAAGATGTCACCACGTGGAAAATTTTGAGTTTTTGAACTGTGTCACCTTTGATGTGTTTTTGTTTCGCTTGAAGTAAGAAGTGTGAACTTTCTCTTCTAGAGGACACTACTGAAGATCAACAATAGTGCACCCTAGTGCGGAGTCAAAGAACTATTTTGTTGGAGAAATTTTTATTTCAAAAGTTTGTTTCTTGTTAAATTTCTTTCTGTTATGGTTTAAGTTGGCTGTATACCCCTCTTTTTCCCCTTGTTTTAGATTTATCCAATCCCGAATTTCTTTTAGTAATTTCTGACCAATCTGGTGTATCATCCCCCAACTTGTATCTGTTGCGGGGTCCTATCCAATAAAAACATTGTGGGCGGGTGTTTTCTTTCCCCTAACGCCTAGAAACTTCCGCGAGAGTATTTAAACTGCTGATTTTAGGGTCTCCGGGCCACTTCTGTTCCATCTTTCAGTGTGTTAAGTACCTAGCAGGAGGCGGGAGGCGCCTCTTTCTTCGGCAGCGGTCAACAATAAGGTAATGGCCGATTAATAAATTCTTTCTTTTCTTGCTCAGCAGTTTAACTCTCGGGGCGGGTGCGAAGCGTTCCACCATGTAACCTTTTCCTAAAATGTAACTAGTCTTTTCTTCTATTCTCTTGAAAAGCTACATACTGGGATAGAGAGTGCTAACCCTCTCGAGCTCCCACTCATAATGTTTTGAGGTGAACTTTTTGTTTCTCAACCTATTCTTCTATAACGTAAAACAAATTGTTCTTTTCTAAGTCACCTCTGTAGTATGGGATTAGCCCTTGCATCAGTGGCCTAAGAGCCAAAGTAGGTCTTAAAATCAAAGTGTATTAGGAGTGCAAGTTCGCCTCCTCTCAAATTGTTTTAGAGGTCATTTAATTAACCTGCTTTTCATTTAATAGACCTCCGTAGATTGGGTATTTTACCCCTGGGTTTGTGTCCGTTGTGGACAACTTGAAGGTGGAGTTTGGTGTGGCCTGGGAGAGGCTTAAATTAAAGAGCGTGTGGCTCTTTTGGAAACGGAGTGTTGTGTGCCTCGAGGAGGCTTAACTGTGTAATTTGGAGCAAGTGCTCCAGGGTTTGATTGGGGTCTTCTGCCCCTTTGTTAAAATTTGTATATCGGAAAGTTGGGCTAGTTGCTCAAGAATTGTGAACTCAGGGCTCGAAGCCCAAACTCTGTAACCCCTGTAATTGTACATTTCAAATTGTGTTTCGACTACTAAGTACCTGTTCTTTGTTATTACTTAATATTAAAAAGAAAATATAACCTCGTTAAATTTTACATTAACTTTGATTCCGTAGTTTGAAACCCATTCACGCCCGCACCTTCTTACACCTCTACCTACCGCTAAAACACGGTAACAAGTATTATTATTATTATTATTATTATTATTATTATTATTAAATTTAGTCTATTGTTTCTTCAAATAAAAGGAAAGTTTTGCCTCTAGCACTGCACTTCTCTCAGTTTTTCATTTTCTTGCTTAATTTTTTCGGTTTCTTTTTTCATGTGTATTAAGGCGAGTTCTTCGTTATGCCTTTATTGCAGCATGTCTAATTCTTGCTTGCAGAGATCCCTTCTTGCTTCTGACAATTCAATAACTTTTTCATGAGCTTTCAATGCTTCTGATTTCTTTGTCTTCTTAAAAGAAGGCCGGTTTCTTGATGCCCACGATATATTGCTACCGCTAGTTGATGGTGGAAGGTCATGGATTGTATTCGGGACAGTTTCTTCACTGGTAGGAATAAGGATCTCTGTACTAGGTTCTTCTTCAAACGTCACCAGTACATTGCATGTTTCAATAGTGTTGCTACTGGATGCGGTTAGGCCTATGTATGCAGAGTCGCTATCCAAGTTGTTGGGAAGAGGCTCTACTTGGTCCCTGATTATTTCTAGGAGTTGTGATGATGTTTGATCTAAGGAAGGGGTTACAGCAACTCCACCTCCAGTTTTAAACATATTCACCTTATCCTGGCATCTTTTTTGCTTAGCCCTTCTTTTGAAGTTGTCATAAAACATTTTCAGTTGTTTCACTGACCTCTTACAAACAAATTCATGAGAATTAAAACAATTTGCAAGTTCTCTTTATCACGCAACGTTATGCCACCGGTTTTCTTGTTTTCGATTGTCTCCTTTCGGCAACAAGACTCACGAACAAACTCTTCTCGTCTTCAGAGAATTTGGATCCTCTCTTCTTTGACGAAATATTATTATTATCTTCCATTTTTGAGACCATTCTTACAACAGAAAATTAAATTACAAAACAAGTCTATTTTTAACCACGGCTCAGTACTTTAATTATTAATCGAGAAATGGCAATCCGAACGTACGATAAAACTCGATATATCGCGATATAACTTCGTTTTGAAATGCGAGATCATGTCAAAATAAACGGAGCGTCTATTCCAGCTCACTAGTGATGATGAAATGTAAAAGCTTTTGACGAAGCGTCAAAAAGGAACGGGTCGTCATTTTTGACAGCCGTCAAGCATATTATGACAAAGCTTGGTGAAACCGGCCATGGTATTGTAGCTGTTGAATCTGAAACAAATTAATCATATTTATGTACTAGCGAACACTTAATAATAAAGTATTGTTCACATAGATCTGATGTAATTTACCTTGCAAGGGTTTAGTAATGATAGACATTATGTATTCAGGAAGCTGCGGAATTTGCACATAATCGCGACATTCATTCCTTCTATATTTTTCATCCATCTGGCACATTCTTGATTATAGTAAACTGGTTCGTACATTGCGGATCTTATCTTCATCCCTTAGCTCAGCATTGCCATGTTTTGATGCCGCAATAATTCCTGTATGGAGCGTTGTTTCGATTGCGTTAAGGCATGACCTTGCGTCCATTGTGTCATTGTACCCCGCTTTGCGTCGTAGGTGGCTAAAGAAAACCTCGATATCATCGCTTGTTAGGTTCCTCGTCAAGGCATAATGAAAATGTATACTAATGAGGTATTTTACGCAGGTCACAGTAGATTGGGTAGTCAAGACCAACGCCTGATACGTTTCCCTCGTGAATCTTTTCTCTTTCTCTGGATGCATTTGAATGTTCTTGATATATGACAGGAAATCATTCATTAACCAACTGAGGCGTTCATCTTCAATGCTGAAAAATGCCAGTTTTTTCTCATTCCTGGAATATGTCTCATACGAGGTGTTGCAGACATCATGGGCATCGAACCACTTCATAAAATGCTCCATAAAATAAATTGTTTCTTTTAAACTGTTTCTGTCTTTAATGCTCTCGGGACAAACCACCTCCATACTCTTCAAACCAGCGATTGTTTCAGGGGAAAATACAATTTTGGCTCTTGCTACATTCATTTTCTCCAAATTTGTAGGGTAAGCTACT
Source organism: Anabrus simplex (assembly GCF_040414725.1). Classification (NCBI taxonomy): domain Eukaryota; kingdom Metazoa; phylum Arthropoda; class Insecta; order Orthoptera; family Tettigoniidae; genus Anabrus; species Anabrus simplex. The sequence goes on along the minus strand of NC_090265.1, from coordinate 349,651,081 downwards.
TTTCAGGTTAGTTTCCTCACCGGCTCCATAATTGAAGATTTCTGAAGTTTGAAAACACCTCTCAAATGATCGCCGGTCACGATAGCATTGTTTACAAAAAAGTCTCGTGACAAATGTTGGGATCGCACATTTTTTATGGCGTGACTGGGATCAAAACTTAGGAACAGAGGCCTAGTTTCCTCAGCTGGATGTCGTATCTCATGCGTAATGCTTCCTCCACATAATGTTTCAAACATCGAAACATTTACCTGGGAATTGTCGATCTGATCACTCTGAAACCACACTCTTCAACAGCACTTAACGCATCCAAGGTTAATTTTGCAAGTTTTGAGCCCGTAACGGATGAAGTGAAATAGAAAGACACCGGTATTCTGTAATATGTAGAGAGTCCCTTGACCCTTGAACAAAATGCAGAGTAGTTTATTGGGCAACCTATGTTCGATTCCAAGAGCGTCAATGTCAATATCATTCAGTCCAATAAACATATCTAATTTTCTGTCATACATAAGTCTCGGCTTTATGGACATTTCATCTATTATAAGGGAACCAACCTTTTCGTTATCGTTCACTAACGACAGTTTCCCTGCCAGTAATCGGGGTTTAGTTAGCGAAGTTATGCCCGTTTCCCCTTTTGAGTATCCAACATACGATTTCATTGTTCTTGGATGAGGAAGATGCAAAATATCGAGTGTTCTGAGAAACCGATAACCAGTTTGCGACCTTGAAGGTAATAGCATACAAATTTTTAACTGTAGTCTCCTGGTATATATATTTCATTTTTCCAAAGTTGCTCTAACAAAAAGTTTGCTTTCATATTACCTCCCTCAGCTTCCTTCCGAATTTTAGAAACTCCACTTGCAAGATTTCCGGGATCCTTCTTTACCTTACTAAGTTCTGCTTCCAAGTCACGAATTTTTACGCGCAACTTCTTAATAATGGTCACGTGTTTTCTATTTCTTCTGATCTCCTTCCTTAATTTCCTGGTAATGTATTTTGGTACTGTTGATTTTAGGACGGCAGAAAACTGTGTACCTACTGTTGTGGTGCCTACATTTATCAGGTCAGATTCTCCAGTATTATCAGGCACAGGAGAATCCGATTTTTCCACATATTTTCTCTCATTTCTTATATACTCATTTTCACTGTCCGGTTTTTCAAGCTGTCTTTTCTTGGGAGCTTTCCTCGATTTTAAAGCGACTTGTTTGTGTTTGGGGAAATCTGTAAAAACTGAAGGGACTTTATTAGGCAGGAGTGTCTTTTTAGATGTAGGCCTACTTATACTAAAGTCTTCTTCTCTGACGTATTTACTGCACACCCTCAATTTTTCTGTAGGAACCCAGAGAGATCCCGGTTTGTCTCCTCCGCGAGATATAGCAACAAGCCACCGTTCTTTTTAAGCACTATTCACTGGAAACTTGTGAAATGAAATTCCACTACCTTTAATTTGTCGTGAATGACAATAAGGAACACAGCAATAAACCATGATTGAAACTGCGAGTGCTTACTATCACAAGAATACACGCATTCATAACCAACTCAATACACACGTTTAAAGGCGCGAACCTGGTAAACAGGGGGCAAGAAAGCGATCCTAGCGGCCTGCCAATGAACTGCAGTGTGACCACTTCGATAGCGTTTTAAGGGGCTGTATTTCTAGGCCTTGTATTATAACGTAGGCAACGAACTGTATACACATTTCCACATTAAGCCGACAAAAAACGCGCCTACCTGGACTTTTTATCGGCAGCAGCGCTGCAGGTGGCGGAGAACATGTACACCGTGTCTGTTAACATGTGATTCAGAGGGAGTAGTCACACTATTCATTTATATTCGTCCTGCTAGTGACACAAGTACATTATGTGCTTTCGCATTTCATCGTTATGGTTGAAGTCAGCGAAGTGAACGCTTTGTGTGGTAACAAATCATGGGCAGACTCCAACGCACTGGACTTCTTCGCCCAAAAGAAAGGAGTCTATCAAAAAACTGCATGCACTTTTGCTCCTATCTGTGAAGAGGAGGTAAACTCTAGAAGTATAGGAACACAATGTTCACCAACTTTAAGGCCAATAATCAGTAAAGCTCTTCCAAGGAGACCACAAAACGAGATGCCATTATGAAAAAGTTACGAAGAAACCTTCATTACCTTCAAAATGAATTGTACTAACAAACACTAACAAACCTGGTAAATATGGCATCAAGAAACAGCTGTGCAACCAAATTAAGCCGAACAAGGCAGTATTAAAGACACTAATTTTCTGGAAATGATTAGCTGTGAAGGCAATTTCTATTCCTGAAATCTCGGCACTAAGCCTCATAAATGTTCAAGACCGCGGAAGGCGTTAGTACAGCATTTATTAATTTCATACCCCGTTGGACAATAATTTGGAAGTTTTATTTATAGTTTTCTTATTTTAAGTATAATAAGTAATATCGTGTGGCAATTTCTGGCCGGGTGCAGCCCTCGTAAGGTACACCCTCCGATGAGCGTGTGAATGGCATCTGCCATGTGTAGGTAACTGCGAGTTATTGTGGTGGAGCTTAGTATTATATGTGGTGTGTGAGTTGCAGGGATGTTGAGGATAGCACAAACATTCCCGACCCTGCCGGGAATCGAACTCGGGACCTTCTGAACCGAAGTTCAGTACGCTGACCATTCAGCCAAGGATTCGGACTTTTTACGTACCTAATTTGCTATGTTAAGATTGGTAGTAACTTATATGCAAACATTGAAGACAAAGAATCATCATGGTGTCTTCAGCTATTACTACTGACAATGAAGATTGTAATACACATTTTCTTAAGATTTTATTCAAATATCGCAAGGTAATGACAAGCTTTAATCATGTATATGCCTTTATTTAAGAATTGTCAATAAATTGGTAATACACGGAAAACCAGTGCCTTTGAGAAATGCATTCTACAATTACGTTTTAAGCATTTATGTCCATTACAATACATTTGGTACTCCGGGCCGTATATTACTTCGTACTGAAAAATACGTGTGCTGAACTCATCAGTTCCCTATTAATTAGGTGACTGAAAGCATCCTAGAATTCATAATTGAAGAACATTCTTCATTTTCGTACGCACTTTCATGATTATACAAACACGAATATGAACGTACTAACTACTTCGTATCAAAGTGCACTTTCTAGTAAGTGACAAATCATGTAAGTTAGTGCTAAATATTTCGATCTAAGGAATATTATTTCCCGCCGGACATTCTGCATCAAGAAATCTTATGGAACATTATGAAATGATTAAAGAAAGTTATTTATTATGCAAAATATTGAGGTTAAAATACTTAACCAAGGCCATCTACAACAGTATCAGACTTTCATATGAATCATCGTTTGAATGTAAACAAACATGTGATACATAAACATAACCTTCTGATTATCGTATTGAATTGCCAAGTTGTCGATAATGAATGAATGAATGAATACACTTCTCTCCCAGTCACAGATGACCACCAACTGGGGAGAGCGTATTCATTTATTGTAATCTAAAACATGATATGTAGTTAGATTTGAACGTACACTGACTGACAGAGCAAATGCAACACCAAGAAGGAGTGGTCAGAACTTTATGCCAATTGCAGGGTAGACTGACGTCACTGAGGTATGCTCATGATGTGAAATGCGCCGCTGTGCTGCGCACGTAGCGAACGATAAATGGGACACGGCGTTGGCGAATGGCCCACTTCGTACCGTGATTTCTCAGCCGACAGTCATTGTAGAACGTGTTGTCGTGTGCCACAGGACACGTGTGTAGCTAAGAATGCCAGGCCGCCGTCAACGGAGGCATTTCCAGCAGACAGACGACTTTACGAGGGGTATAGTGATCGGGCTGAGAAGGGCAGGTTGGTCGCTTCGTCAAATCGCAGCCGATACCCATAGGGATGTGTCCACGGTGCAGCGCCTGTGGCGAAGATGGTTGGCGCAGGGACATGTGGCACGTGCGAGGAGTCCAGGCGCAGCCCGAGTGACGTCAGCACGCGAGGATCGGCGCATCCGCCGCCAAGCGATGGCAGCCCCGCACGCCACGTCAACCGCCATTCTTCAGCATGTGCAAGACACCCTGGCTGATCCAATATCGACCAGAACAATTTCCCGTCGATTGGTTGAAGGAGGCCTGCACTCCCGGCGTCCGCTCAGAAGACTACCATTGACTCCACAGCATAGACGTGCACGCCTGGCATGGTGCCGGGCTAGAGCGACTTGGATGAGGGAATGGCGGAACGTCGTGTGCTCCGATGAGTCACGCTTCTGTTCTGTCAGTGATAGTCACCGCAGACGAGTGTGGCGTCGGCGTGGAGAAAGGTCAAATCCGGCAGTAACTGTGGAGCGCCCTACCGCTAGACAACGCGGCATCATGGTTTGGGGCGCTATTGCGTATGATTCCACGTCACCTCTAGTGCGTATTCAAGGCACGTTAAATGCCCACCGCTACGTGCAGCATGTGCTGCGGCCGGTGGCACTCCCGTACCTTCAGGGGCTGCCCAATGCTCTGTTTCAGCAGGATAATGCCCGCCCACACACTGCTCGCATCTCCCAACAGGCTCTACGAAGTGTACAGATGCTTCCGTGGCCAGCGTACTCTCCGGATCTCTCACCAATCGAACACGTGTGGGATCTCATTGGACGCCGTTTGCAAACTCTGCCCCAGCCTCGTACGGACGACCAACTGTGGCAAATGGTTGACAGAGAATGGAGAACCATCCCTCAGGACACCATCCGCACTCTTATTGACTCTGTACCTCGACGTGTTTCTGCGTGCATCGCCGCTCGCGGTGGTCCTACATCCTACTGAGTCGATGCCGTGCGCATTGTGTAACCTGCATATCGGTTTGAAATAAACATCAATTATTCGTCCGTGCCGTCTCTGTTTTTTCCCCAACTTTCATCCCTTTCGAACCACTCCTTCTTGGTGTTGCATTTGCTCTGTCAGTCAGTGTAATAAAAACAGACATAAACAAACCAACAAACAAAAACAAGAAACAAAAAATCCGGAGATATTCCAATTCGTTAAAAGTTAGATAATATTAGTATATAATGCATACCCCATACATATTATATATCCTTATCATGAGCGAACAGACCGTCCCCCCACCCCAGTCACGGATAACCACCAACCGGGCAGGGGGGAGAAAATCCGCCCGCCGCAACCATTGCACTGACATGCATCCAGTATTACTAATTACGGGAAGTCAAGCATATTTAACACTACATGTGACCAATGAAAGCAAGGAACAGACATCGCCTCGTCAAGTCACGGATGACCACCAATATCGGGGAGAGACTATCCGATCATCGCACCCCTCGCTATCATTTGGCAGTGGTTTTGTTCGATTTCGAAATGCAACACACTTCTTCCAACTAACAAATTGATATTGATACCTCATTCAATTCTAATTTACTACAACAGACATATTTTTAACAGTTATTTAAGTATATCTTTGAAAGTTTACCTCCTTATCCTTATCAGGCATTTCCTAGATTTTAAGTAAGTTATACAGTCCAGGATACCTCTTCCTTAACTACATGTAATTTCCTCTGATTTTTTACATTTCTCTTCCCAAATACCTCTAATAATATTAAATATGTTTCATGTTCTTTCAGGATATTTCCATTCTCTGTTTAATAGCTTAGCAAGTGTGTTAATTTACTGTTCATTTGGAATTTTAAACCAACTCTTTCCCGTCTGTATATGTCTCTCTAATATTTCCCGTTTCTTTACTGTACTTAATCAGATGTGCCACTTCCATATGTAAATGACATAAAATACATTTATTTTCGTCATTTTGTTTCTCTTAAAGCTTTATTTTTATAAACTCCCTTCAACCACCAAAATATTTCTGGCATTTCCCTTTTTGTTAATATTGCGTCCTTATAGTCATATTTTCACTTATTTTGCAAAATTCAATTAGTGTTCTCTTGCTGTTGCATTCTGTCCTTATCACTTGTCTTTCTATATCTTTCGCTATTTGGTCGACCTTCTTGTACAATCTCCTGTCATCCACTGATGCACTGCTTTCCCAGTAAGATCCCATCCCTATGTATTATAGAAGTTTATTCACCCCGTCCACCCAGTAGCCTTCGTTTATATGTTTCATTCATTCATTCATTCATTCATTCATTCATTCATTCATTCATTCATTCATTCATTTCAATTAATTCCAACGAGCCTGCAGGCTCATACATAGGAATTGTACAGGACATTACATACTGGCGGGCACTTACACATGAAAATATAGTTCGTGTATATAAGATAATTAGTAAACGGTTGAAAATATAAACACATACAATATATAAAATATGTACATCATCAATATGAGGATTACAGAGAATTATTTCTGACTGTATTTACATTTACATAACATGAAAGTTGCAAAGGTACAAGAATGGATTACGGAGTATTTTCATTTACATAACATAAGAGTTGAAGTACGAGAATAGATTTCAGATTATTTACAATTACATAACATAAAAGTTGCAGACGTACAGGAATTGATTACAGGGTTTTTACAGTATATATACATAACACAGAGTTGCAGAGGTACAAGAACAGATTACAGAGTATTTACATTTACATAACATAAAAGTTGTAGAGGTACAAGAATAGTTCCGGACAGTTTGCAAGATTGTTTGGGAGAATTTCTTAAATGACAACTGATATTTTGATTTAAACAACACTGTACCTTTCCCAACAATAATGCTTGATTCTTTGTTTGAATTTTGCCAAAGTTGGTGCTGTTTTTATCTCCACAGGGATGTTATTAAATAACTGGTTCGCAGAGAAGTTCAAGCTGTTTATACCATATTTATAAGAGCAAACATTGTATAAGGCAAAGTCATTTGCATGCCTAGTACTATATGGATGGTTGTCAGAATTCAGAGTATATGTAGTGTTGTGATGTATAAATTTAAGTTTTATTTTATACATGAGTACAGCTGTATTGAATTCTGCACTCATGCTTAGGGGTGGTATTTTAGCACATAGGTATAGATTTTTTATTGCTGTTAAGTAGGGAAGATTAAGTATATTTCTAACAGCTCTATTTTGTACTACCATTAGCTCATTCATGTCAGACTTCTTACAGCGCATCCAGATTACATTCAAATATTGTAGGTGACTATGAATTAAAGAGTAGTAGATCTGTTTTATAAGATGTTGTGGGATAAGATAACTAAGTTTCTTTAAAATTCCTGCAACAGGTGTGATCTTTTTAGTAAGGTATTCAACATGGTCTGTCCAGTTCAAGGTCCTATCAATCACCAACCCAAGATATTTGACAGTACTAACTAGTTTTATTTCAGTATTCTGCATATATATTTTACTGTGTGGGATTTCATTCTGACCTTGTTTGGTCATTATCATATAATTAGTCTTTTGCACATTAATAGTTAATTTATTTGCTTGAAACCAAAAGCACAGAGTATTGAGGTCTTCCTGCATATCTTTAACAATGGAGTCTATGTTGCAACCAGTATAGAACAAGTTTGTGTCGTCGGCATACCGTGTGATACGTCCTTTCAAGCGGGAAGTTGCAATATCATTGATGTAGACTAGGAAGAGAATCGGCCCTAATACTGACCCCTGTGGAACGCCATGGGTTACCCTAATTGCTGAGCTCCTACAGTTATTGAGCACTACATATTCTTTTCTATCGGACAGATAATTATCAGACCACTTCAAAGCAACACCACGAACTCCTGCTCTCTCTAATTTAGCTAACAGTCTTTCATGGTCCACTGTATCAAAGGCCTTCTTTAGATCTATAAACAATCCACCAGCAAAACTATTAAAATCTATTGACTCTTGCAGCATATTTATGAGATCTACGGTTGCTATTTCAGTGTTAGAGTTCTCACGAAAGCCATATTGTGCATTGTAAAAGAAATTATTTTTGTTTAAAAAAGTGAGAAGTCTCTTTTTAACAATAGTTTCTAATATTTTGGAGATTATGGAAAGAATACAGATAGGCCTATAGTTACTAGGATTCCTCCCGTCCCCACCCTTGAAGACAGGAACTACTTTAACTATTTTTAACTCACTAGGTAATGTACCAGATGCCAAGGATTCGTTAATGATATCTGTTAGCATCCCACTTAAAGAATCCTGGAATTCTTTTAGAAAGTTGGCAGTTATACCATCCTGCCCACAGCTACTCTTGTTTTTTAGATTTGATATTATAGATCTTACTTCTGTTTCATCAGTTGGATATAGGTAAAAGAGTTCAAGTAACTAGGAACTGCAAGTGATTCAGTGCTCTGGGGAGGGATTGCTGAAGCCAGGGTTTTAGCAATATTTGTACAATATAAATTTAATGATTCACATATTTCCTGACTGTAATTATCTTGTTATCAATTTCTAGAGATGTACAATTATCGCCTTTTGTTGTTTTTCTGTTATGTATGATTTCATTGATGATTTTCCACGTTTCCTTTGGGTTCTTGTTATGAATTCTAAATTTTTCAGAGTAATATTTGTTTTTAAGCTCCTTTTTAGATTTTTCACATTGTTTCTACACCTGCGATATTCCTGATTGATATTGATGTTATTCTTTAGGGTGGGATTTTAAAGTTTTGCATGTAAAATGTCACTTCGCTTAATAAGGCTGTGATGTTCAGAAGATATCCATAGCAAGCTACCAGTTTTTTGTGTTCGATGACTTTTTACTTTCTGTCTTTGTGTACTAAGCGGTAGCTGGTCAATAAAGGAATTATACATTATGTCAATTCTACTAGTAGTGTTGTTTATGACTTTTGTGTTATGTTCAGTGATATTACTTCTTTCAGGTCTATCATCATTTCGGTCTACATTAGTTGCTTTCAGCCTTTTCAGTTCAAACGATTGTGATGGAGATTTAGAATTTGGCAAAAGAATATCAAATATTAATATATTATGGTCACTTATATAGCCACCAACATTTGATGAATAATAATACATTCCAGAATTATCTATAGACACATGATCTATTAAAGTGCTTGTGGTATCACATATTCGTGTTGGATATACATTAATGCATTGCTTGAAATCATAGCAAGAAAGCAGGTTCATGTATTTTCTTTTTAGTTGGTCACTAGTGAAGATATCAATATTCGTGTCATCCAAAAATAGGCATAAATTGTTAGTTGTTTTACTTAGAAAATTTTCGAGAAATGCTAGAAATGGTATGGCATTATTCCTATTCGGGTTATATCCCGCAATTAAATCAATACTTTTATATTTACTACTACTAAATTTATCCCTATAAATTTCAACCCATATCAAGCTATGATCAAGTTCACAATTCATTTTCACATTTGCTTTCCAACAATGCGAAATGTAAATACCTTAGCCACTTCCAACTTTGCCGTCTCTGTGTGAAAAGATGCTTCTATAATTTGGTATATTATAGTATTTCGCCTCCTTACATTTTACCCAAGTTTCTGTCACAACCAATATATCTACCTGGCATATAATGTGCAACAGAATTTCTATTTCCTCAAGTTTGTTTCGGATACTCCTGCTGTATAGGTACAAGCACCTAACCGCACTGTAAGATTTTGACGGGCCAGTAGAGCTGTCTCCGTCCAGGTGAGAAGCAACTGTATATGAATTAATGTTCTGTAAAACAAAATTATTTATGGAATCGTATTGAATTTCATAACAGCCTAATGGAAAAATGGAATATTTGTTGTAACACTTAGGTAGTGCCATTAACGAGTGTTGGTATGATATCTTGGCTGTGCCGTTACACTTGTGTCTTCGCTCTGCAACTTTCTAATATCATCAATGCTCCTAATTCGCACTGATCGATGGTTTTCAGTCCTTCTTACGTAGATTTTGCAGTCCCTTGTCCAAATATATTTATATTCATGTTGCCGTAGATCCCTAGCCATCTTGTGGAGATATTTATTCCCCGATATCAGATGTTCGTTGATATATACAGCTCGGTTAACTGCTTGGATACCTAAATCTTTTGAGCTTAGTGTTGATTGATTCTTCCTTGTTGCGAGCAGCTGATCCTTTTTTAACCGGCTGCAAAATTTTACAAGGAGAGGAGGAAGGAGTTCCTGCTTCTTTTGGGGTAGACGATGACACGCATCAATATCACTGTCGGTCACTTCGACACCGAGCGCATTGCAAGTGCTTTCACAACTGCGACTGGATTCTCGTCACGAAGTTGAGGCAGTCCATGAATTTACGTTGTTCCTCCGGACGTACTGTTGGAGGTCTTGATTTTCCTCTCTAAGTTTAGAGACGTCTTCGTCTGCTATTGTCTTTTCCCTTTCGAGGACAACAACCTTAGACTTCAATGCCGCTACTTCTGCCATAGCGTTTTAAAGTCATCAGTTATTTTGTGCAGTTGACGGTTAATATCGTCGAAACTCTCAGCACAGAAGGTTACCGACTTTCTAATTTCCGCTTGTTCAGCTTCGATTCCTTCTAGTTTACATAGCCTTTTGTGGATGTCCCTAACTACGGATTCCATATCCCCAAGCTTATGTTCACTCGGCCCTGCAGCCAGATCACCATTCACACTATCACACTTGCCGCAGTACCACTTCTTTGATTTGCCCTCAATTAGTGTCTTGAATTCCCGTTTATTTAATTTAACACACGCTCTGTGATGTTTTCCATGACACTTACCGTCACAGATGATGTAGTCGTCCTCGGCAGTAATTGATTTTATGCACGAACCACACACAGCTAGTTGCTTATTGCCCGCCATCTTAACTTACATTTTTATGCTAATAAGATAAGCCTAGGATTTCATCACCTCCTCCGATTTTATCCCAAACAGTACTTGACTATTCGTTTCGCAAGATCAGGCCGTATACTCACCACTTCACACATAATTCTTACTCCACTATTTGCAGTACAGTTTGACAATCCCATAATTATTTTGGAAAATTTACTAAATTACCTCTAAGGCTACAATTCCATGATTTATTCCCTAAATTCCCGCTCCATACAATACCTTAGCTTTGACTACTGTGTTAAATACCCTCTTCTGGACTTTGTATTCTATGTTAGGCATATTTTTATCCAATAGCTTTCATACTAGCCACAGCACAAATTCGCTTGATTTTTGCTCTTTTTATTTGATCTGATCATCTCATTGCTGCTTATAATCGTCCGTAAGCATTCGATATTTTGAGCACTTGTAACTTTGTCTTACCCGTCCACCACTGTTCACTCTTAGAAAGCTTGGCGCCCCTTTTACAAACCATTACTCTGGGTAAGTGGATTAATACTGTTTTGCATCTTTATGGGCGTTAATGCCAGTAGAATGATATTGTCTGCAAAGATTACGACTGGAATATCTTGATACTCAAGACATTGAAAATCTCCTTTCTCAAATCCTTTCGACTGGAAAATATCATTAATAAACAATAAAAATAATATATTTTGTAGTCGACATTTTACACCCTTGTTTAAGACACGATTTTGAAATGAATTTCCCACTACTACGCAACCTTTAACATTGAAGTTACATTTAAATTCCGAATGTTCCGAGGTATCTGTGGAACAGCAGAGGTGAAAGAAGGTGCGGGGGTGAACAGGTCTCCGAATACGAAATTAAAGTTAAGATAAAATTTAACAAGGTTATATTTTTTTTAGCAAAATCAAGAAATAACAAGAATGGCAGGTACAGAGTAGCAAGGTAACAAATGTACAATTACAGTATTCACAGGATTTGGGCTTCGAGCCCCGGACTCACAATTCTTGAGCAATTAGCCCAACTTTACGATATACACATTTCAACAAAGGGGCAGAAGACCCCCTATCATGCCCAGGAGCACTTGCTCCCAATTACACAGTAAAGCCTCCTCGAAGCGCGCAGGAAACAAAATTTTTAGAAAGAGCAATCTGCTCTTAAGTACGAGCCTATCCAAGGACACACCAAACTCCACTTTCAAGTTGTCCTCCAAGGACATGAAAACAGGGGTAAAATACCCAACCTACTGAGGCCTATTAAGTAAGGAAAGGTTAATTACGTGGCCTCTAAAATACCAACTTGAGAGGAGGCGTTCTTGCACTCCTAACACATTTTATATAAAACCTACTTGGCACTAGGCCGTTACTGCAAGGGCTAATCCCATACTAAAGAGGTGACTTTTAAAAGGAAAACAATTTACATTACGTTAAGGAAGAAACGGTTGTGAAAAGTAAGTTCACCTCAATGCAATATGAGTGGGAGCTCGAGAGGGTTAAGCACTCTCTATCCCAATATGTAGTTAAAACAGAAAGAATTGACACCGAGTGTATTTACATTTTTAAAGGAAAGTTACATGGAAAAGGCTTCGGACCTGCCCCGAGAGTTAAACTGCTGAGCTAGCAAGAAAAGAAGTTCTTAAAAGGCCATTACCTTGTGGATGAACTGCTGCCCGAAGAAAGAGGCGCTTCCCGCCCCCTGCTACGTACTTTACACACTGAAAGATGTTACTGAAGTGGCGCGGAGACCCGAAAATCAGCAGTTTATATACTCTCGCGGAAAGTTCGAGGCGTTTCAGGAATGAGAACACCCTCCCACAAGAATTTTATTGGCTAGGGTTAAGCAACATATCCAAGTTGGAGAAGATACACCTGATTGGTCATAAATTAATTAAAGAAATTCGGGATTGGCTAAATTCAAAACAAGGGGAAAGAAAGGGTTATACAGCCAACTTAAACAATAACAGAAAGAAATTTAACAAGGAACAAACTTTTGAAATAAAAATTTCTCCAAAAAACAGTTCTTTCACTTCGCACTAGGGTGCACCATTGTAGTTCTTCAGTAGTGTCCTCTAGAAGAGAATGTTCACACTTCTTACTACAGGCAAAACAAAAATACCTCGAAAACGACACAGTTCAGAAACTTCAAAATTTCCAAGTAGTGACATCTTCTGAGAAACTTGAAAATTAACACATTAGATAAAGTTCAGACTTCTTCCAGTAGGGGAGTTTCAACTGGCGCAAAGTTTGAATTAGCGACGTGGAGGTGTACCACCCGGTACACCGAACATAGGTTATCAATTGCTCTTATAATACTCGCTGATACTCCGATCTGCCCCAACTTGTGGACGACAGCCCTTCTACTCACCTAATCGAACACTTTCTCTATATTGATTACAATAATGTACAACTTGCCTCTTCTTAATATATTTTCTATTCTTGTTTTACTACCGTTATATTGTCACTTGTCCTCATTCCCTTTCTAAATCCTGCTTGAAATCTCGACAGGTTCGAGCACTCCTCTACCCAATTCCAATTGCCAGTGTCCCTGTGTACATCTTGCTTAAAGAATCTAACAACGTTATCCCTTTATAATTACTTGGGTTAGATCTTTCTCCACGTTTCTCATATACAGGACAGATGATTCCTTCTTGCCATGACTTAGGGAATCTTTCCCCCTCAAAAATCTTTTAAAGTTTTGACTATACTTGCTAGGATAAAGATGTTTTTGCCTACTTCCTTCCAGAATTCACTGTTTATACCCGCAATTGCTCCTGATATTTCCGTCCTTACTCTATAAATTCTTTACTTCGTCACCTGTAATGTCCATATATAAATTAGGTAGGGTGTACCCCAATCCCCTCGAGAATCCCATCTCCTCCACAACCTGTTTCCAACGATTGTTACCACTTAACAATTTACTAAAGTATTCTATCCATTCTCAATGACTTATATCTACCTGTTTTATATTTTTTTCTATCTCTACAAATTTGATTTATTCTATATCATACTTTCTTAACATCGTTCTTCTTAGCATCTCTATTTAAATTATTAGTTTGTTTCTTTTGCCATATGCTTTAGTTATTACCAATAATTCTTTGTACTCTATTTTTGGCTACAGAATGCAGTTCATGGTTCATGCACACCTATTGATCAGACTATATCTAGAGCTTTCATTAATTCGTCCTTTTTTTCTGCATTCTCTATTTACCACCCACTATTTCTTTGTATTCTTACCCCTGAACCCGCATCTTATGTCATGCCATCAGTACTGTTTTTCTATTATCTTTATCGCCTCATCTACTTTGTTTTCTTCAATCCTTATTTTCACCCAAAGTATTTCTCCTATATCATATTCTAGCATATCCCTTGCTCTACAGACGGTTGATGAACTTCCTGAGGCGATGAACTCATTTGCATTTCCCGCAGCTGTGCAATTGACGAAGTGCGCGATCACATTCCGTTGCGTAATATAAGACGTTTGCCTCTTATGTATGCTGTTAGTCCATAATTCCTCGCTCTTACTAGATAAAATCTCAAAAATCTCTGTTCCGTGACGGTCTATTCATCCATGTCTCTTCTCATCCAAATACTTTCTCCTTTCAAGTTTGTCGCACGGAGGATGACTTTGTACGCCATCAGACCCGAGATCAACTTAACTTTAATAGGTCTTTTCCCTTTAACTCTCCCCAGCCTATGAATTTCATCAATGCCCTCTTATTTACTATTTACCTTTATATGATGATTTATAAAATCGAACACTTCACTCGTTAATTAATTCACATCTTCATTTTCATTCTCCGCTATGCCGTATACGAAAATATTTTTCCTCTTAGCTTCCTGAATAATCATTTTCTCCTGCCACTTGATTTTCTCCAATTCCCCTTCATTTTCGCCTTCAATATTTCTATTTCACTAAAGTTCACCATCTCCGGACGAATTGGCCGTGCGGTGAAGGGCGCGTAGCTGCGAGCTTGCATCCGGGAGATAGTGCGTTCGAGCCCCAATGTCGGCAGCCTTGAAGATGGTTTTCCGTGCTTTCACTTTTTCACACCAGGCAAATACTGGGGCTGTACCTTTATTAAGGCCATTGCCGCTTATTTTCCACTCCTATACCTGTCCTATCCCACAGTCGTCATAAGACCTACCTGTGTCGGTGCGACGTAAAACAAATTGTAAAATAGTTCACCACCTTTTCTGTCAGCATTCTTATCTCATCTTTTACACAGTCTTTCATTTCTCAGCTCACGAATTAGCTCCCTGGTTTGTACAGTCTGACAGCCCTCTCTGACTATTTCCCCAGTTTTTCCATGTATTTTCAACTCATTGCTCCCGCTTGTCCAGGGCTCACTTCTACTACTCCTATTATTAGAAAAATTGCCAATACTGTTGCCACCATCATAGTTACCTCAGGCCCAGATTGTCGTAGGTGCACCTTCCCACTTGCCGTACACACACACTTCACTCGCCCGTGTCATCGACCTCTAGCCGCGATACTGCTCTACAGCAATATTCATTCTTCTCACTCAGCATTCACTATGCAATATAACCTCTCGCTTCGCTAGCTCGATTTTAACTGAAATTTTCAAAAATAACGAACATGACCAAGACCAACTACACTATTATCCAACAGAGTAGAGACAATACGCGGCACTTCCGGATTTAGCCTTGTTAAAACGGGAGACAAGTCGCAAGTGGCGCTCCTGGTGGCTTGACCTGAAAATTCGCGCTAAATTCAAATATCAGTGGAAATGTACACTGACTGACAGAGCAAATGCAACACCAAGAAGGAGTGCTCAGTACTTTATGCCAATTGCAGGGTAGACTGACGTCACTGAGGTATGCTCATTATGTGAAATGCGCCGCTGTGCTGCGCACGTAGCGAACGATAAATGGGACACGGCGTTGGCGAATGGCCCACTTCGTACCGTGATTTCTCAGCCGACAGTCATTGTAGAACGTGTTGTCGTGTGCCACAGGACACGTGTATAGCTAAGAATGCCAGGCCGCCGTCAACGGAGGCATTTCCAGCAGACAGACGACTTTACGAGGGGTATGGTGATCGGGCTGAGAAGGGCAGGTTGGTCGCTTCGTCAAATCACAGCCGATACCCATAGGGATGTGTCCACGGTGCAGCGCCTGTGGCGAAGATGGTTGGAGCAGGGACATGTGGCACGTGCGAGGGGTCCAGGCGCAGCCCGAGTGACGTCAGCACGCGAGGATCGGCGCATCCGCCGCCAAGCGGTGGCAGCCCCGCACGCCACGTCAACCGCCATTCTTCAGCATGTGAAAGACACCCTGGCTGTTCCAATATCGACCAGAACAATTTCCCGTCGATTGGTTGAAGGAGGCCTGCACTCCCGGCGTCCGCTCAGAAGACTACCATTGACTCCACAGCATAGACGTGCACGCCTGGCATGGTGCCGGGCTAGAGCGACTTGGATGAGGGAATGGCGGAACGTCGTGTTCTCCGATGAGTCACGCTTCTGTTCTGTCAGTGATAGTCACCGCAGACGAGTGTGGCGTCGGCGTGGAGAAAGGTCAAATCCGGCAGTAACTGTGGAGCGCCCTACCGCTAGACAACGCGGCATCATGGTTTGGGGCGCTATTGCGTATGATTCCACGTCACCTCTAGTGCGTATTCAAGGCACGTTAAATGCCCACCGCTACGTGCAGCATGTGCTGCGGCCGGTGGCACTCCCGTACCTTCAGGGGCTGCCCAATGCTCTGTTTCAGCAGGATAATGCCCGCCCACACACTGCTCGCATCTCCTAACAGGCTCTACGAGGTGTACAGATGCTTCCGTGGCCAGCGTACTCTCCGGATCTCTCACCAATCGAACACGTGTGGGATCTCATTGGAGGCCGTTTGCAAACTCTGCCCCAGCCTCGTACGGACGACCAACTGTGCAAATGGTTGACAGAGAATGGAGAACCATCCCTCAGGACACCATCCGCACTCTTATTGACTCTGTACCTCGACGTGTTTCTGCGTGCATCGCCGCTCGCGGTGGTCCTACATCCTACTGAGTCGATGCCGTGCGCATTGTGTAACCTGCATATCGGTTTGAAATAAACATCAATTATTCGTCCGTGCCGTCTCTGTTTTTTCCCCAACTTTCATCCCTTTCGAACCACTCCTTCTTGGTGTTGCATTTGCTCTGTCAGTCAGTGTATATACGGAAATGGATAAATAAATTACGTCTAGAAAGAAAGTGTTACTAAGATATTAACTTCAAAGTTTCTAAAGCAATTCTGGATAAATGAATGAAGAATTATTTAACAAGTTATTATTTAAAGACTGAAATTAGACATATAATCAAGATGTGAAGTGGACTGCTGTGAAAGGGTTTGATCCTTCATTTATGCATTACTTTTTAGTTTAGAATTCCTTCTTCAACGTTCACGGCTAGATTTTTCTTTTTTCTCATTTATAAACATTGTATCATCATATTAAAACACTTGTCAACAAAAATATCGGCACATTCCTTACACACATGATTCAATGAATTTATATTTAAGAGCTGGGCAATTTTCCTTTTAGCTTAAAGCCTACCAACAGAAAGAAAATCTATAAACTTAGCCTCGAAACATTCAAACTTCCCCTATAAGCAATACTTGCCCTAATGCCATTACATTAGGATAAAGCAAATTTGCATCTTCATATTGTTTCCACAAAATATGTACATTTCTTAAATATCCCATATATTCTTCACTACTTGACAACGCATTACGGCATTCCAAATGGGGTAACTTGGAACACAACCAGCCACACTCATATGCATATGTATTTTCCTGAATTAAATCAAACCCACAGATCACACCTACAACAACACATCGGTATTGAAGGTTAACTGCTGCACTATACAGTAAAATATGAGTATTATATTTTAAGCCAGTTAAAATATGTGTCGAGCAGGTCAGAAGATTATGAAGTACTATAAGAATCCCTTTGCCACTGGAAGAATATATATGCAAACACAATATTACTTACATTTGCTTGTCACGAGGGAAACGGAAGAAAGACCGCGCATTCTTCTCTACTTCATAGTTACTGCAGCCAAACACAGGACATACCTTTCTCCTCATGTTGAGAGGAGATATCAAGGAATGACACACGCTACTATTTAATTATATCAACTCACTGAAAACGCACAAATAACATCAAAAACTTCACACACAAATACGCGTGCTCTTAAGACAGAATCAGTAGTTCTCAGGTGAGTCCGCTAGAGAGAGCCCTAATAGGTGTCCCTTGATATCTCGCAGACTGTCGCGTATTGTCTCTACTGTATTTGCTATTATCAGACCGGAATGCACATATCGATACGTCACAAAATGGCCGCCGCATCGGGCCAAGCGTATCCGGTATGTGGGCCATGTATACATTCAGATTGATGTATCCTCAGAACGTGTCTAGTTGGTTGAGGTTATCTTGCTACTGAAAATCGTAAGTTAACTATCCACCTAATATGTTTGTGTGTTAAATCGTATTTCAGTCTCATTTTATTTGTTATCTAGTTATTCTTAAGGTGCTGGTGATGTTTTTCGTTGTAGTATTTAGAGATTATTAGTGCGGTATGTATGTAGTGTGTTGGTGCTTCTAAAAGTTTGCCCTGATGGAGTTCAGGGTAAGTATAATCGTATATCTGTATTTTAGAGTTTAGGTGCTGCATATTATTTACTGCTGCTGTTGCTGCTGCTGCTTCGGCGAGTCTGGTTCTTTTATTGGTTATCTAGTTATTATTGTTTTATTGGTGTACTTAGTTTTAGTATTTAGAGGATATTATTGCCGTATATTATTTGGTAGTGATTCACTGTGTTTGGTCTGGTCAAGTGTATAAATATATTAGATAAGTACTGTGGGTAGTAAATGTTCTGTGCCTGGTTGTCGATCGAGAGGGTAAAGCACTCTCTATCCCCGCTTTACATTAAAAGAGTTTTGTAGTTTTTACATAGACTGAAAAGGAATTTACATTTTAAAGAGATGGGTTACATATTAAAGGTTTCGTACCCTCCCCGAGAGTTAGACTGCTGAGCTAGCAAGAAATAAAGATGTTAAAAGGCCATTACCTTGTTGAAGAACTGCTGTCTGAAGAACGAGGCGCTTCCCGCCCGCTGCTACATATTCACACACTGAGTTAGATGTTATACGAGTGGCCCGGAGACAAGAAAATCAGCAGTTTTTATATCCTCGTGGAAAATTCGAGACCTTTCAGGAATGAGTAGACACACCCCCTCAATTTTTATTGGTTGACTAATTACAGAAATTGTTGATTGACTAAATTCAAAACAGGCTGAAAGAAAGGATTAATGTTGCCAACCCACAAACCACAGAACAAAATTTAGTAAAGACAAAACTTATGAATACAACATTTCTCCAAGAAGATTCATTCCTTTACACCAGAGTGCGTTATCATAGTTTTTGATAGAGACATCTGTTAGAGAATGTCCACACTTTTTGATCAATGAAAAACAAAAGCAAATCAAAAACACACAGTGACATCTTCTGATAAACAGGAGAGTTGATTCCGTTTTTAAAGTTCAGAGTTTCTTCTGTAGAGGAGTTTCAATTGGCGCAAGATTTGAACTTGTGTCGTAGAGGTGTACCGCCCGGTACAGATTAATTGATTAATTGATTGATTGATTGATTGATTGATTGATTGATTGATTGATTGATTGATTGATTGATTGATTGAATCTATGCGACTTTCAAAATAAGAAAGAACTGCCAACACAAAGAAAAACAATCACAAAAATGATCAAGAAAACTAGACATCGATAAACTACAGGCAAACCTAACGAAGGTAGAAAAAGCGTCACAGCTCATTGAAACAGGCCAAACGGATTCTGCTCTAGAAATTATCAACCACTACATTAGAAACGCCATGATACGCAAAACAGAACGGACGTCCAAAAATTTGGTTTGATCACGAGTGTTACGAAGAACGAAGGAAAACACTTCAACTACTGCGCCAAGTCAGACAACAAACGAACAAATCAAACCTTCAAATGCACACCCACCAAAGAAAACTCTACAAGCATCTGTTAGCTCTCATGATATCAGCATATATTGAAGACCACGCAAAGACGCAAGCTAAGGAATCTCTGAAAGACCTTTAGATAGCCTTGAAGAAAAATCAATCAAATGATATAACCATCGAATCTTGGGAAAACCACTTCACATCAATTCTCAACAAAGTTAAACAGAACTCGGGCTCTTAATTTCAGAGAACAGAACAGCACAACAATATCTGCAATAACTCTTACAGAAGTAAAAGGGACGGTATTTACCATGAAAAAGCGGAAGGCTGCAGGACCCGACGGGATTTATATTGAAAATCTACAAGACTCCTTAGAAATACTACGCCCCGTATGGACAAAGCTCTTCAATAGATGCTTTGCAACCAGCGTTATCCCAGATAGTTGGAGGCAATCACGTATGAAAATCCTCTATCAAGGAAAAGGAGAAACCGATGATGAAAACTCAGAGGAATAGCGTTAGAGAGCGACTCCTACAAGATTTATACAAAAATTCTCACCCGGAGACTTGAGAGGGATATTGAAGTCCACCTTCCCCAGGAGCAATTTGGATTCAGGAAAGATAGAGGGGCCCTGCACGCAATCACAAATCTACTAAATGATATGCATGAGGCACTAAGGCACAGGGGAGGAAAATTCCACGTGGTCTTCATTGGTTATATAAAAGCTTTCGACTTCCTAAACAGAGCCAAGTTAATAAAGAAGCTAGAACAAATGATTAGACAAAATAACCCTCTGGTCACTGCAATAAATAATTTGCTAGCATTCAGCTTCTTTGAAATCGAAGACGGTGTAATAACCTCGTCCCCCATCACACAGACAAGTGGGGTTCTCCAGGGTGATCCAATATCGCCACAACAGATCTAATAAAGATAAGACAGATCTCTCCAGTCGTGTTATATGCCTATGCTGACGACATGAAACTTGGCTCTAGAAACGGGGAAGTCCTCCAGGAAGCAATGGACAAGTTAAGGATCTGGCCTGACGAAAATTACCTACAGTTAAAGACAAAACTGTTCACATTACATTTCGAAAAGGGGGAAGAGTTGCGGCACAAGACAAAATCACGCTTTCAGGACAGGCCTTGAAAAGTGTTGGTAATTTCCGATACCTCGGCATCACTCTTCAGTCTAATGAAATCTCCTACAGAATACACGTCAGAGAATGTAATGCAAAGCCTTTTCAACCCGATTTTCTGTGACACTGTGAAATGTGAATGGTGGATTGGCTGGAGGGGAGGGCGATGAGTCTGTGCAGTTAATTGGGGTGGGTTGAATATTTATTCTACTAAAGTAATCGTTCAGTTCGTCAAGTGGAATGTCAGAAGTCATCTCTCTCTGTTGTTTTCCTATTCCCAGAGCTGTAAGTTGGTCCCATGCATGATTAGAATTTAAGTTGTTAGCTAAATTCTGGAAATATATACATTTCTTATTTCTGATTAACTGCTTTGTGCGATGTTTTAAGATGCGGCAAGATTCGAAGTCTGTGTCATCTAGGGTTTGTTTATAATATCGAAATAACGAGTCACGGTGGGCCATCATTCTCTCGGCTTCAACATCTAGCCATGGACAAGAAGGGCGAGAAACTTGTATTCGACGCGCGCGCTTGTGTGTGTGTGTATATCTTTGCCGCATTATTTGTATGAAATATCACTTCTTTATTGCTTATCGCATGTCCATTATTATAATAAGATTACCGTATTTATTCTAAACCAGAATATTACATCTTTACTCACACGGTTTATTCTTGCATTCATTTCACTTGTACTCGAAATATATGAAATGCTGCTGTTATGTTGGGAAGGGAGTAACAGTGGTAGCCGGGGGGGGGGGGGGTTGTCGACCAAGGAGTCCAGACACCCCAGGTGTTTTAACGATTCTACTTTTATTAAGCTTTTTATATATAACGTATATTAATATTAGCTTTCGGAGTCCGACTCATTGGCTGAATGATCAGTGTTGAGGCCTTCATTTCAGAGGGTCCAGGGTTCGATTCCCGGCCGGGACGGGGATTTTAATCACGCCTGATTAATTCTTCTGGCTCGGGGATTAGGTGGGCGTCGGGAATGACATCCGCCCGTAAAACAGGGCCATATACACATGTGCTGCACAGTTCGCTCCCGCGACCCCACAGATGTGGGAAAAGCCTGGTGGGGGGGGGGAGGGGTTGGAAGAAGAAGAATAACAGTAAGAAGAAGAAGATTACTATTAGCTTCCGGAATCCGCACGAATCCACCACATTTACTTGGATCCAAGGACACTAATTTCCTTTTTAGGTATTCTACACCACCTAAACTCTGGAAGTTTGGACACCTATCAAAATAAAATTCTGGATGAATCCCCCCCCCAAACTGAAATCCTGTTTGCGCTACTGTATCACTTTACAATTTGTGCAAAGATATAATAATAATAATAATAATAATAATAATAATAATAATAATAATAATAATAATAATAATAATAATAATAATAATAATAATAATAATAATAATAATAATAATCGTATGGCCTCAACTACCGTAGGCAGACATTTCAATTTGACGCCATCTGGCTGTCTGCTCGTTAATTTCGACGTTCCGTTTTACTCTAGGCCCACTACATGGCAGACCGTGTAAACCGAAACTCTCTTGGGCGACTCTGGCTGAGATTAAATGAATTTTGTCGGGTATACACCAAATGTGCCACCAGAGATATTTTACATGCCGACATCGTACGACATGGAGTGTCGAATGGAGTTTTTTCCGCCCTTCAAAAATCCGACTACCTCTGCCGGGTTTGAACCCGCTATCTTGGGATCCGGAGGCCACACTGTACCACTGATCCACAGAAGCAGCTTGGCAAAGAGATACAAGACTCTAAATGAATACAGAAAAGAATAATGTATTTCGTTTCTATTGGTCAGTGTATACTGATTTTATGCTCGTTTGTGCTCTCTTTCGTTAGTAATAACATAATTGAGAATGGTCCCATCAGATAACATGGCCGCAAACTTCTTAGTTGACGGTAATTTTACGTTTACGTTATGGTACGTTTGCATTGAGATTTGGTCACACAATCGGGCTCACATATGATGATGAAGTACTATACTCAATCTTCAAGTACTTCTCAATCAGAGAACATTGCGAACTGCATTGGTGTCCTACTTTATCGGAATTGTGTGCGAGTGTCGAAGTAGTACAAATATATGAAAGTATTGTGTCTGGGTGAAATAACGAGCCCATATCAACTTCAAGAACAGAACAGAACAGATGACGAAGTAGGGGAAGAAGAAGGGAGCATTGGTTCATAAATTTTGCCGCGGGGAGCAGCAGCAGCAGCAAACTTTATTTTGAATGAGAACATTTCTATGTTTTATGTGATCAATGTAAATATCCGAAATGGATATTCATGTCTGCTTGTTGATTTATGTATGAAGTACATCAGAATGACACTCAGGTTTTCTGCCACTGGTACAGAGTGCACTTTAACGGATTGATGGTAGAAATCTTTTAGTCTCAAATAGGGATTTACTGTTTTTTAAGGTGGAAAATGTCGGAAGTTCGCAAGAGGCACACTGACACTGTCGATGAATCGGACAAAGCTCGTGAAACGGAAAGTGATCAGGTAATAGCATTTGTGTTTTAAGATAAATAACCGCTATTTTCGTTCTTGATACCTTTTTATTATAGACCATATGAAGGGAAGTTATCGTTTAATTTCCTTTGGTATATTGGGTAAACAGGGTTGCGATCGAATTCTACAAATGTCAGGACATGGACTTGTACGGTACCAACTTTGTCATTTAATGTAATTAAGGAATGGTCGTGTTTATTTTGTAGCGATCCACCTCTTACATTATTACTGCTGTCGCTGAGTGTTCCTGACTGGATTTTCACTTCAATCTTCGCGGTCTTTTATCTTATCCTCCTAGTAGTCCGAATACACTTGTTTCATGTATGAGGAATGGTACGCGAACCTTTTATTGATACAAAGTTCGGATTCATCACTAGGGTGCTCAGGTATCAAGAAAAGGTTCGTGTACTATAAATAGGCCTTCATTTTAATTCTACCTCATTCTAACCTCAACGATGTTAGGCTCTTGATCTAAGGAGTCTGATTTATCCACTTTTATTTTCCAATGCTGGAATCCAAATTTACTTGCATATTTTATAGTTCTGTTACTTGTATGAAATATTATATTTTAACTTGCAGGAACACAAAGCAGCAGTAGCCTATACCAGTCTGACCTATGTAGGCTACGTGATTGATAGCCCACGTGTAATAAAAATGTTACAGTAGTCCTAGGAAGGGAGAGTTTCATTTGGTGTGAGCCAGTCCTTTATATTTTTGTACCTTGCGCACCATTTATCAACTTGAGCTTGAGGCGTCCCTGTTAGAACTTCTGTTTTCTTGGTCGTATTGGTTGATGGCCATACAGAGGATGGGCTTAAGATGTCAACACCTTCATCTCATTTTTCTACACTATCTCTCATTGAATGTGAGGAGGTGCATTCACAGAAAGGCAATATAGCTTCTCCAAAGATGTAAGCCACAGACATCCTGTGATGATGTAACAGATCTCATTGAGTGCTATGTCAAACAGTTTTCGAGGGTTAGAATCGTTCCAAACTGGGGATGCGAACTCAGATGTCGTATAACACAGCGTTACAACTGAGGTCCTCATTGTTACTCCCCATATTGATCCTGTCAGCTTTCGAACGACATTGTTTGTGGTTGCCACTTTCTGCTTGGTGTTGAGCATTGTTTCTTGTAGGTGAGAACACGATTCAGAATGACTTGTAGATATTTTTGGAGTTTTGCAGTATTCTAGGCATGTTTCTTCCCATGTAATCTGAAGAGTTCTAGCAACTTGCCAATTCCTTAGGTGAAAAAGACAGGTCTGGATATTGTTGGGATTTGGTTCCAGCTGATTTTTCCTGTAGTAGGTCCTGAGCTCTTTCAAGCCACCAATCAGCTTCTATTAAACTATTTGAAAGCAGTTGGCTTGGGCAGTCAGCTGCATAGATGCAACTGACTCAGAGATGATCACACAATTGCTAAGCTTCAAGGAGATAATCTCTATATTCAGCAGTATAGTGAGCATTAATGACTTGAATTTCTGGTTTCACAAAGGTGGCACACTTCCGTTCTCTGAATGTAGCCTTTCCACAGCTAGCTTCATGCCAGGAACCTTTAGGTGCCTCTGTTGTTCATTTCTATGCGTATCTTGAATACACAAAACAATACAATTCTTTTTGTGACATAGTTTACTTAGTAACTGTTCTTTGGAAGATAAAATAATAATAATCGTATGGCCTCAGCTACCGTGTGCAGACATTTCAATTTGACGCCATCTGGCTGTCTGCTCGTCAATTTCGACGTTCCGTTTTACTCTAGGTCCCCACTAGATGGCAGACCGAGTAAACCGAAACTCTCTTGGGCGTCTATGGCTGAGATTTAATTAATTTTGTCGGGTAAACACCAAATGTGTCACCAGAGATCTTTTACATGCCGACATCGTACGACATGGAGTGTCGAATGGACTTCTTTCCGCCCTTCAAAAATCCGACTACCTCTGCCGGGTTTGAACCCGCTATCTTGGGATCCGGAGGCCGACACTCTACCGCTGATCCACAGAGGAAGATGATGTACATTTAGTCTTTATTGGAATGACTGTTAAGGCTGGATCTGAAAAGAGCCGTTTGTTAAATTAAATGGTGATGCTTCTGGTGTGAGAGAATCAGCCGTTTAGGAAGAGTCCTAGTCCGTTGCCCAGAGGATGTCCGAATGTAAAGTAATTCAAAAACACATCCTATGGGTAGGCTTTTCTTGAGTCTCCCAATTTAGAGATTATGTATTATTAAAGCTTTTTTGGACCTGAGTACTACCAAGGGGTTGTCAATCCCTTAAAGCAGTAGTTGGTAATGTATGACAGGTATAAAATTTCCAGAACTTTGAATGGTGAAAGATCACCAAAACTGCTTAGGAGGACCTAACTTCCTTAGTGTTTCAACGTTATGAGATAAGCAGATGTTATGGTTTAGCATGAGATTCAGTAGTTAGGCTTATGTAGAAGGCCAAGCGTAGTCTGCAGTGCAATTAATAATGATGACGTTTATGACGACCTTGCCGGTTCTTGTTTACTGGGTTTATGTGGGCGATAGATCTTTCAACGCTAATGTTTATAGGGGAAGAAGTTGGATGATTGGGGATTGTTACAGTACAGGATACTGTTTAGATTTGGTGGACTGCTAAGCTGTGGAGCATTAAGGTAGAAGTTCTTAAGTATGAGGCAAGATAGAGTGTAGTTTGAAAGCTTGGAACCAAGAATAGCACATGGGATGGTTTCAGTTTCTGGGAGAGGCCTTGTGTTCAGATTCATTGGCAGTTTGAGTAGGGTTAGCTTTGGAGGTGAAGCCCTTCTGAGTTGGTGGTAATAGTACAAGCATAATGAATAGAATACCTAGAGCGATCACTGCTCTCTCAACATTGTTGTTGGTGACCCTGCCAGAGTGTGGCGAGTTTCTCTATACAGCCAAAAGAAAATAATCTATTTGCGAAGTGGATGAGCGTTAAGACCTGGAAAAATAGGCAATTGTCAGCCAAAGCATAATTTGTGACCAGCATTTTTTTTCAGATTTAACTAACTTATATAAAGGCGAACTGTTTTGTTGTGAACGTAAAAATAATGAACTTCCTTGTGTAAAGTGGAAATTAAAATCAGGAGTGGCGCCTCATATTTTTCCATATTTACCGTAATACCTATTCAGTGAGGTAATATTGCACAAGGCACCCAGTAGGAAAAGGAATGAAGTCAGTATTATGACGACAAGGAACAAGAATCACTATATGAGTGAAGCAGTGATGGCAACAGTTAGTGGTAAGGTTCAAGGTCAGCCTAGTTGTAGTCATATTCATGGCCAGTCTAGTTCTCTTACCAATGCCCAAAAGCCAATGCAGCAGGTCGTTCGGGATTTCTGGTGACGAGTTTGAAGGGCGATGGCAGCGCTGTTATAAAATTGAGGACGTCAAAACGGGGTGTGATGATTCACGTCAGTATTAAGAATGTGTGCTTGTGCACGTAAAGTTTCGTGACATTAGCTGCAACAATGCCGAAGCGGATTGACCCCTACTGGTATGGCTACATAAGTCCTTTGTGGTGCTATATATAGTTATTCTGCAATCCAAGCAATGCGCAAGAAGCGTGAATTTATGATATCAAAGAACAGGATTAGTGCTGTATTGAATAAAAAAGGCAAAGATCGGCTGGGCTTAGTTCCAGAGGGGAAAACACAGGCAAATCCACGACCAGCCACCAGCCGTACGCCAGAAGTGATGAGGAGAGTGAAGGTGGTAACCCTGCCCCCAAAGGACTATCGCATGTAAGTTAGGGATGTCTGTCTCTCAACAGTTCAATCAATCACTACTGATCTGAATTTAGGGCAGTCGCCCAGGTGACAGATTCCCTATCTGTTGTTTTCCTAGCCTTTTCTTAAATGATCGCAAAGAAATTGGAAAATTATTGAACATCTCCCTTGGTAAGTGAAACTCACAACCTGACCTTTGTTCACAATCTTGTAACTTATTTATTACTCTGTACAGAATAACATCATCTGCAAACAGCCTTATCTCTGATTCCACTTCTTTACACATATCATTGATATATATAAGAAAACATAAAGGTCCAATAATACTGCCTTGAGGAATTCCCCTCTTAATTATTACAGGGTCAGATAAAGCTTCGCCTACTCTAATTTTCTGAGTTCTATTTTTTTAGAAATATAGCCACCCATTCAGTCACTCTTTTTTCTAGTCCAATAGCACTCATTTTTGCCAGTAGTCTTCCATGATCTACCCTATCAAATGCCTTAGATAGGTCAATCGCAATACAGTCCATTTGGCCTCCTGAATCCAGGATATCTGCTATATCTTGCTGAAATCCTACAAGCTCAGCTTCAGTGGAATAACGTTTTCTGAACCCAAACTGCCTTCTGTCAAACCAATGATTAATTTCCTAAACATGTCTAATATAATCAGAAAGAATGCTTTTCCAGAGCTTACATGCGACGCATGTCAAACTGACTGGCCTGTAATTTTCAGCTTTATGTCTATCACACTTTCCTTTATACACAGGGGCAACTCTCCATTCATTTGGTATACCTCCTTCAACCAAACAATAATCAAATAAGTATTTCAGATATGGTACTATATCCCAACCCATTGCCTTTAGTATATCCTCAGAAATCTTATCAATTCCAGCTGCTTTTCTATTTTTCAACTTTTGTATCGTACTGTAAATGTCATTGTTATCATAGGTAAATTTTAATACTTCTTTAGTATTACTCACCTCCCCTATCTGGACATTATCCTTGTAACCAACAATCTTTACATACTGCTGACTGAATACTTCTGCCTTTTGAAGGTCCTCGCATACACACTCTCCTTATTCATTAATGATTCCTGGAATGTCCTCCTTGGAACCTGTTTCTACCTTAAAGTACCTATACATCCCTTCCATTTTTCACTAAAATTTGTATGACCAATTATGCTTGCCATCATGTTATCCTTAGCTGACTTCTTTACTAGATTCAATTTCCTAGTAAACCGAGCTCGATAGCTGCAGTCGCTTAGGTGCGGCCAGTATTCGGGAGATAGTAGGTTCGAACCCCACTGTCGGGAGCCCTGAAGATGGTTTTCCGTGGTTTCCCATTTTCACACCAGGCAAATGCTGGGGCTGTACCTTAATTAAGGCCACGGCCGCTTCCTTCCTGCTCCTAGCCCTTTCCTCTCCCATCGTCGCCATAAGACCTATCTGTGTCGGTGCGACGTAAAACAAATAGCAAAAAAAATATTTAAAAATAAAATAAAATTCCTAGTAAGTTCCTTCAATTTCTTTGTAGTTCCATAACCATTTCTAACTCTATTTCGTTCCAACCTGCACCTCCTTCTTAGTCTCTTTACTTCTCTGTTATAATATAGTGGATCTTTCCCATTCCTTACCAGCTTTAAAGGTAGAAACCTATTTTCACATTCCTCAACAATTGCTTTAAACCCATCCCAGAGTCTGTTTACATTTTTATTTACTTTTTTCCACCGATCATAGTTACTTTTTAAAAACTCCCTCATGCCTGTTTTATCAGCCATATGGTACTGCCTAATAGTCCCAATTTTAATACCTTCCTTTCTTTCACATTTATTTTTAACTACAACAAAAACAGCTTCGTGATCACTAATGCCATCTATTACTTCAGTTTCTCTATAGAGCTCATCTGGTTTTATCAGCACCCCATCCAAAATATTCTTCCCTCTAATTGGTTCCATCACTTTCTGAATCAGCTGCCCTTCCCATATTAACTTTTTTTGCCGTTTGTTGTTCATGCTTCCTGTCGTTCGCATTACCTTATCAGTTGACATTTGGTAAATTGAAATCACCTGCTACTATCACATTCCTTTCCATATCATTTCCAACATAGCTGATTATCCTATCAAATAATTCTGAATCAGCGTCAGCGCTACCCTTTCCCGGTCTTTACACTCCAAAGACATCAAGTTGCCTATTATCTTTAGAGATGAGCCTTACACCCAGAATTTCATGTTTTTCATCCTTAACTTTTTCGTAGCTTACAAATTCTTCTTTCACCAGAATGAATTCTCCCCCTGCTACCATTCCTATCCTATCTCTACGATGCACACTCCAGTTCTGTGAGAATATTTCTGCATCCATTATATCATTTCTCAGCCATGATTCAACTCCTGTTACAATATCTGGTAAGTATATATCTATTAAATTACTTAATTCGTTTCCTTTCTTTAAAATGCTTCCCCAGTTAACACCATAATCAACAAGGACAAGCGGCATAAGCACAGAGTTCACAAGCGGTTGGCTCGTCACATTTTGGAACGTTGCACTAATGCAAGAAAGGTGTATTAGGGCTATCTGACAGGAGACAGATAGAAAAATCTGGTGACATTAGACAAAGCGTATATGAACTGTAGTGATTGTAACAAACCCTGCTCGATTTACTACCGCCCTAGAGACAAAAATATTTATCAGGCATTGTGTAAAGAATGCCAGGGAAGTTTTCAAAGGGGTTTCATGATCATCGCTGGATACTGCTACAGTGACAAGTTAACCATTCGCCGTGTCGCTAATAATGTGAAGGTGAACTCTACATACTATCAGCAAAATGATTTAACACCCATTTAGAACACACAACACTGTAGGAGAGGGTGAAAAATTAGGTATGGGTACATCAAGATATAAAGCATGCAGCCACACCTCTCTTTTGACTTGTCTATTCTTAGAGAGAATTGAGATGGAAACTGGAATCTGTGCAATTTCTTTTAGTGACATTCCGGTGAAGGCATCCGATGGGTAACTTCTTTGTTTTTGGACTCCTAAAAACGGCGGAGGAAATAGATGTCCACGCACTATCAATGGGCTCTGGAAAGCCTGTCAGAATGAGTGGGAAATGTCTGCTGCAATGGAAATTACGTTGTAAGGCTATATCTGGAAATGCTGGCTTTCCAGTTGAACAAGATCATTGGTGGAGACATGGCTTTTCATAAGGTAATTACCCTACAGACGACATTCCCTCTAAAAAGGCAGCTAAAGAACGCAACTCGTAATTTAATGCGAGCTAAATGTCTCTTTCCTCAGTGAAAGCTAGGATTAATTTCCTACAGGAGCAGATTAAGAACACGGAATGTTTAATGTTTTATGTGCTCTGTTTCAAAGTCCTTTGTTAAAGTACGTAAAGCACAATATTGCTTTTGCTTTTCATAGTGTTTTATTTTATCTCGTGTGTTCTCTTATTAAACCCTAAAGATATTTCTTTGTGGGGACTGAGAATATTATTTACAACTCTCTGACAGTATTATTCATAAATCTAAACGATTGGGTGTTGTATTTGGTTATTTGCATATCAGTGTAACCTCCATTTTAACAACTGACTGTGTAGCATTGGTGATTGGCTCCACTAGCGCTGCTCTGCGGGAACGCGCTTGAACTTGACGAGGGATCTCACTAGGTATTCTATTAATCGTGATATAAGGATCGAGCTTCAGGAATTGAGCAAATACGACTGCCCTTTGTTAAAGCAGGGGTGTAATATTGTTGGATGTTGTCATTGTGGGTTTTTTTTTTTTGAGGTATGATGGAACTGGAGATAAATGTCAAAGAAATTAGTAACATTGAGGAAGATTTATCATGTGAGACATACGGGCATTGGTATCGTGGTTGGACTAGTTTGCATCATAGTGCCACTGTAGAATGGTCTTCTTTGAACATACACCAATTAACTTATTAGGCGGAGGAGCTTACTGCTGAAGAAATCCATCCTGAGTTTCCCCATATAAAGTTCCACATTGGAGGCCATTCTGGTGTCCATAACAGTGTTGTGGGTGTTATGGCACAAAGGTGCCTTGAGAAGGAGAAAGTCGTGGTTTGTAATGAACTAGACCCTATTCAGAATTACAACCTGGATTGTGGCAAACTTGAGTCACTGGCTGAGTCGAACATTGCTTCCACTTACTGAGGGTTAAGCCTAAAAGAAATGAAATTGTTCCTTGGTAATTTTAACTCATAATATCACAGAATTCTGTATTTCAGAGAAACTCGTTGGTTCAGTAGAGGAAAGATGTCAAACAATTTTTTTGCATTGTTGGTGGAAATGAAACATTGTAAAGAAGTGAGGAATCATCCCTTTCCAAAATTTAATGACAGAAAGTAGATTTCTATACTGTTTAAAGTTGAAATTAAGGTAGAAACTATCTTTGTATTATCTCAAAGCAAAGACCTGCTGACTCCCGATGAACTAAAAATGAGCAGAAACCCTGCCTACACGTTTGGACGAATATATAGAAATATATTGTGAATTAGACTTGCTGGACTAAGATTTCACAATTTTTGTATCTGTCTATGCTACCTCCATAGCAATAGACAATGTTCCTACTCTATTTCAATGGAAGTTGCTTGCCGTGATATGGAGTCATGACCTACAGGTATTTATGATTTAAAGTCAAGTTTGATACAATTTTATGTATGATTCCCATGGGTGCTGGTTTCCACCCACAGCATCAGTTTGCTGCAAGAATGCTGTATTTATTTTGTTTCATGTGGTCAGAGTAAACTTTAGCTTCCACTGAAGTCTTAGTGTCATTTATAGCTGTGACGTACAAAACCTGCTGAAGTTTAGGGTGGTGCTGAGTAAGTAATGACATTTGGAGCACAACTAGTGAATATTATGAAAAATGGTACTTATGGGGTCAGTTGTGTTTCAATAATTCTTTCTGGTCAACTGAGGAGAGCAGTGTTAAACTACAAAGCATGGTTTTTAAGTACAGTTTTGAAATATGGCTGCTGCAGCGCTTCGGTCTTCGTTCAGAGCATGCATGCTCAGTACGTACATCTGTAGGCTTTCCACAAACACCATTATTGAAGCATTAGCCCGTATTATGTTTATTTGTGTGTGTTGAAAATGCCTCTGACAATTAACGGTCCTGCCGAGTGAGAAGCACGTGCTGTGATTAGTTTCTAAATGCAAAAGACATGAAAGCTGTTGAAATTCATTGGCAGACCAGTGTACGGAGAACACAATCTGAGCAAGGAATGGTAATAAAATGGTTTAGAGCATTTAAAAAAGGCCGTACTAATGTCCACAATGAGAAGCATAGTGTGTGACTGTCTGTCATTACTGAAGACTTGGTGCAAAGAAGTTGATGCAAAGGCTCGAGAGAAATTTCTGAAATTTCAAGGAGTGTTCTTTATCAAATTGTGTCAGGACGCTTAGATTATCAGAAGTTGTGCTCACGCTGGGTTCCAAGGATTCTGACAGATGTGCACAAAACCAAGCATGTAGGGAGTGTTTTGACTTTCCTTGAGCGATACAGTAATGAGGTTAGCCGAATTGTCACCGGCGATGAAACATAGGTGGCTTATGTTACTTCGGAATCAAAACAGCAATACATGGAATGGAGACACTCAACATCATCCATGAAAGTGAAATGCAAGCAAACAATTTCAGATCACAAACTCATGTGCACTGTGTTTTGGGATTGTGTTGCTTATGGATTTTTTGCACCAGGGTGACACAAGAAATAAACTTATAGTGAGACCGTACAAAAACTCCCTTGTGCAACCCAAAACAAACAGCATGCAATGCTCATAAGGGGGGATTCTTTTGCTTCATGACAATGCACGACTTCACAGGGCTAATGATATAGATGTTGATTCCCATAGGGAATCTGAAATATTTGTCCCGAATAAGTAAATTTATAATATCAATATAAATGGTCCGTTATTGGACATTATAAATTTTCCAGCTAACTCATTTCCTGGAGCCACGGTTAATCGAACCCGAGACCTTATTGCTTCATTTCGTTGGGAAAAATTTGATCATCCTCCGTATAGTCCTACCCCCTATGAGTGGGGGATGCAGATAAAGAATACACCCAGGGTATCCCGTGCCTGTTGTAAGAGGCGACTAAAAGGATAACACCCTCTGTTGTGGGTGAGGGACGCAGAATACACCCATGGTATCCTCTGCCTGTCATAAGAGGCGACTGAAAGGGGCAACTTAGGCACGGACATGGATTGCTGTTTGGTATAATGTGTTGGACCCCCTGTAGATGGAAAGGGCTGAATACATTCACAGGTAATCCCTGCCTGTCAAAGAAGGCGACTAAAAGGGCCATGTCCCCTCTTTATTTTTTATTGCTTTTTGAGGGTTAGTTGTACACCGATTCAAAATTCTTGATGTGCATGCTGCTCGGAGATGGGCCTCTTATGTGCGCGATTACGTCCGAAAGCCTGCTTGTGACCACCCAGGGATCGGCGGGTGGGAGCATCGTGTACCCTTGCAGTAATATCCGCCTGACAGCACAGGTCCCCGCACAGCCGAATGCCAGAAGGACGTATTATTATTAATTGTTTTTTAATTTTTTCTCTATATTTAGTGCTCTGTACACGCTATAGGGTACATGCTATTGCGGATCATTGGGGGAAGGGAGTCCTAGTGCTCATTGCCTCAGTCATCTCATATTAGGCATCGTCCAACATTGGACCCCGGGCATTACTGGCTACGACCAGGTGGGTATTGCTTTGGCTGCTTGGTTCGGTTATAGGTATCCCTGATTGGAGTGGGTGGCATTCGGGGAGGATGATTTTGGGCATGGCGTCAAAACCACTTCTGCCTGCCTCGTCGGGTAGTTCGCTACCTAAGTCTTGAACATTTGATTCCCTAAGGGGGGCAACCCCTTGGGAACAAGCGCAGCGTATTAGTCTGGGTTCCAGCTTCCCTAGGTTCCTGGTTGCTACCAGAACCGATGGGCAAGATTTTGAGAGGGTCAAATTGATTCTTTTCAGTTGATACATTGAAGGTGTATACGGTGAACTTGAGGATCTTAAGAAAATGTGCAATGGTGGTTTTCTTCTTAAGACGAGCACTGCGCTCCAAGCGGATCTGTTGCTTAAGTGCGACCACTTTGGCGAAATCTCAGTCATAGTGGAAGAGCACAAAACCTTGAATCTGGTTTGTGGAGTTATTTTCCACCGTGATCTCATTCTGAACACTGACGATGAATTGATGGAAGACATGAAGCACTGTGGTGTGACACACATCTGACGCATCATGCGCAAAGTCAACGGTGAAGATGTTGACATGGGTGCGTTCATAGTTTCCTTCAGATTGTCAATGTTGCCAGAGAAAGTCAAGGTAACAACCTGTCGTTGCGATGCGAGGCCGTACATCCCGCCTCCTATCAATGCCAGAGATTCGGAATCATGGTATCTTGCTGTTCGAATCCATCTATGTGTGGTACGTGTGGAAGAGAAGCTCTTGGCGCGGAAGAGTACACAACTACACATAGGTGCGCTAACTGCCCTGGTCTTCATTCTCCTCGAGATCGGTACTGTCCTGTATAGCTGAGTGTGAAGAAGATCCAGGAGATCAAGACCCTGGATGGTCTTTCCTACCAGGAAGCGTGCCGTAAGTTTAATTCTCTGAATGCACTGGCCAAGACACTAGACTACAGCACGATAGCACAGTCTCTCCCAGGTTCATCATTTACAGCTGGTACACCTTCCCAGAAGATCGCTGCGCCCAAGGTGGCAGTTGCTCTTTTTTGTAATGCCGCAAAGAGAAAGAGCTCGAAGGCGGGTTCATCCCAGCCTTCGACCGCAAACAAGCCTGTGCCAGGTAAAAAACTTATGCCAGCACGGCAGGGGAAGAAGACAATGTCTCCTTGGAGCATTTATCTCCATTTTCAGATGGGGATGCGAGTGAAGGTAGGTAGCATCTCGCTGCTTTTAACCTAAACCTCACTAGTCCACACCCACACTATGGCACCATTACAGTGGAATTGTAATGGTTATGATTAGGCATCTTGCTGAGCTGCGCCAGCTCATTAGCGAGTATAGTCTGCATTCAGGAAACAAATTTCAGACCAGGTCATCATACGATCTTGAGAAATTTTCGACTATACTCGACAGAACGACATTATACTGACCGGGCTTCCGGTGGTGTTGGAATTTTTGTCCTAGACGTCAGTCTATGTAGCCGAACGCTGGTTCCCCTGTTTCGGTGGAATACACACGATGATCTCTGTGTCAGTGACCATTTTCCCATTGTTCTTACTTTGTTGAAACAGAAATCTGTCGAGGCTCCTCCTCGATGGATTCTTAAACATGCTGATTGGCCAAAGTTCACTTATTTTTTTAACGATGCGACCAGGCGGAGCATAGACAGCAATATCAATTACATAACACAAGTTATTCTTGCTGCTGCTGAGGAGTCCATTCTCTCCTTTTCAGGGACTCCTCGCCAAAAACTCGTTCCTTGGTGGAACGAAGCAATTGCAGAAGCTATGAAAGAACACTGCCGCATTCATAAACGTTATCGTAGGCAGCCTACTTTGGCCAATTTGGTAACATTTAAAAAACTCCGCGCTAAGGCGCAAGTTCTTACTCGCCAAAGTAAGAAAGATTCATGGGAAAGATATGTGTCGTCTATGACGTCACTTACCCCATCATCTCAAGTGTGGACTAAACTTTGACGTATTTCGGGTATCCAAGGATCATCTTCTGTACCAGGAATTTCCATTGTAGGCAATATCGTCACTGAACCACTCTCGATTGCTAACCATCTAGCTAGTCATTTCATGGATATGTCTGACTCCAGGAATTACCATCGTGATTTCCTCCCTCTGAAGCGGGAGGCAGAACTTCATCACCGTAGTTTTGCCGCTCAAGCTTCCGAGGACTATAACGTATCCTTTACGGAGTGGGAACTCTGCAGCGCCTTGACGCTTTGCAGGGACACGTCTCCTGGGCCAGGCAATGTCCATAACCTGATGTTGAAACACCTTAGTGAGGATAGTCTATTATATCTCTTTCGTGTGTTCGACAGAATCTGGATAGAGTGTGAGTTTCCGTCTCAGTGGTGAGAATGCATAGCATTCCTGTCCTCAAGCGTGACAAAAATCCCAAGTATGCAGGAAGCTATAGACTTATTTGTCTTACAAACTGTTTGTGTAAGCTATTTGAGAGGATGGTAAATCGCTGACTTGTGTGGTGTCTGGAGAAACAAGGACTTTTGTCTGAGTACCAATGTGGTTTTCGAGCTAATCGCTCGACCACTGACCACCCGGTACGCCTGGAGATTTCTATCCAGGATGCATTTCTCCGCAAACAACATTTGGTGGCTGTTTTCTTTGACTTAAGAAAGGCCTATGACACCACATGGTGATATGGTATCCTTTCAGTCATGCATCAGTGGAGATTCCGAGGTAACTTGCTGGTATTTATTGCAAATTTTTTTGTCCCTCCGTCTGTTCCATGTCCGAGTTGAGAGGGCATATTCGCAGTACCATGTTCAAGAAAATGGAGTCCCACAGGGATCGGTTCTTAGTGTCGCTCTGTTCGCGATTACCATAAACGGTATTGTCGCTGCTGCTTGTTCAGCAGTAATACGGTTACTATATGTGGACGATTTTACTCTGCATTATAGCTTGCATAATATGACAGCCACAGAGCGGCAATTACAGAAAGCTATTAGGAGAGTGGAACAGTGGACTTTAGAACATTGCTTTCGGTTGTCAACCGCAAAGACCTCTGTTTTACACTTTTACCGACAGGGCACTCTTCACTCCCATCCTGAGCTTTATTCAGGAAATGTCGCTCTTCCCGTTGTTGACACTTACCGATTTCTTGGGCTCCTTTTCGATAGCAAATTATAGTGGGAGCCACACGTGCGGCAGTTAAAAGTGCAGTGCACCAAGAAGTTGAATATCTTGAAGTTTCTTAGCAGCACTAATTGAGTTGCTGACCGCATGGTGCTCTTACAATTTTATAGGGCACACATATTATCCAGGTTAGACTACGACAATGCACCATATGGATCAGCAAGGCAAAGCGTCCTTGCAAAACTGAATAGCATCCACCACAGCGGGATAGGTTGGCGACGGGATCTTTCCGTACAAGCATCATTGCCAGCCTGCTCGCTGAATCTGGTGTGCCGCCTTTACACCTGAGGCACCAGCAAATGCTTCTGTCCTATGCTGCAAATTTGTGACAGATGCCACTTCACCCAAGCTATCCTTGCGTATTCCACATTCGAAACCGTCAGCTGTACGTTGCTTATCCTCAAGCAACGCAGCATGTTGGAATACACCTTTATAGCTGTCACAGATTGTTTGATGTACCTTCACTTCCCTGCCATGTCAGACAACCGAGTGGGGTACCTCCATGGATAATGTTACTACCTGAAATAATCCTGTCCTGGATCTGCACACTAGCCCGAAGGAAAACATGGACCCTTCGATTTATCGGAGGCTCTTCCTGTCGTTGACCGGTATCCAGGTTCAGTCGTCGTCTACATGGATGGTTTGAGGGCAGAAACGAAGGTGGGCTGTGCGTTCGTTGTCGACAATGATAGGTTTCTTTTTGCTCTCCCGGAAACATGTAGTGTGTACACAGCAGAGTTCTATGCTATCTGTGAAGCTCTGTGGTACGCACTGTGCAATGAGCGCCGACACTTTCTTCTGTGTACTGACTCCTTGAGCTCGGTACAATCTATTGATACCTGTTTCCCTTGGCACCCTCTCATGTAGCGGATCCAGGACCTGCTGGCCGGGTGTTCACATGCAAGCACCAGAATCATGTTTATGTGGCTCCCAAACCACGTGGGTATAGAGGGAAACAAGTTAGCAGATAAGGCTGTCAAGGAAGCAGTTACACTGACCCCTGTTGCCTTACAAGGTTCCAGCAAGTGATATTCGCTCTCAGCTGAGACATTTTTTTAATGTCCCACTGAGAGGAGGAGTGGCAGGCCACTCCACTTTCAGATAAGCTGAGAGCGATAAAAGGTACAACGTAGGTATGGAGGACTTCCCTTCAGGCTTCTCAGAGGGAAGCAGTGGTATTATGTTGCCTTTGGATTGGCCACGGTATAGTCACGCACTCCTGTTTACT
The DNA here is from genome assembly GCF_040414725.1 of Anabrus simplex. NCBI lineage: Eukaryota > Metazoa > Arthropoda > Insecta > Orthoptera > Tettigoniidae > Anabrus > Anabrus simplex. The sequence goes on along the minus strand of NC_090265.1, from coordinate 349,612,886 downwards.
GAAAGGATAACCCCCTCCAGTGGGTACTTGCGGTGACCATCATACTGTGGTACACATCGTTACGGAGTGTGTGGACCTGGTCCATCTGTGTCGTTGGCTAAATCTCCCAAGTACCATCTCCCTCATCCTGTGAGATGGAGTAGTCAGCAGATCTTGTCATCTGTTTTATGTGGGATATTGGTCTTTTTTAGTTTGTAGTAATGTCCTTTGTCTTAGTAGGCCTATATTTGTGTTAGCTGCGCTTTTATCCCATTGATTCTATTTTAGTTCGTGTTTGCGTATTTTAATGTGTTATTTTAACTTCTAAGTTGAATTATATATATCTTTACTTCCAGGCAATGCCTTATTCCATTGTCACCTGTATTTTCTATAATTTTATTAGAAAATAAGGCATTGCAAATTAGATCCACTGATTGTTTTAATCTCATAATCATTTTTCATCACCATTTATTTTAAACTCTAGTCAGTGGTTACATTTTAAAATAAAAGTGATTGATTTAGTATAGATGCCTTTCTTGTAACTTATTATCTAGAACAAGTTTTTAATAATTAGTATAAGCATGGTACATGATCTATTCAAGAACGGTTTACTTCCACAGTGTGTGTTATGTGATACTCTTTATTTGGCTGTGTTTATTGGATGTGTTAATGAAGTGATCCGAATAGCCAAAAGTGCATTGTCACTTACATGCAGTGATGTTAGATAAGACTTTTCAAGTATATTTTGTGTGTGTAATACAGCACTTTAAATTGAAAATTAACAGTTGCATTGTATGAAGCTATAAATAAGATTTTTTTTTTTCATTTATATAAAACTGGCATTTTGTCAACTTTGTGTTTTGTAATTATTTTAATAGTCTTGCAAACAATTTTGTATTCATTGGGATTGTAATATTTTTCCAAAGCAAGAGTTGTATAAATTTTCTAATTAAAGGGTTTTAGAAGCAATGGGTGGAGTTGAGGGCTGTGAGGGGAGTAGGGAGGCCCTGTAAAAATGTTAAAAAAATTGTTTGTATTTAAAAAATCAAGGCTAACTGAATTTACTAAAAACAAAATATGCATTTTTGGCAAAAAATTACAAACCTGAAATCATCAAGGGTGTAGTTCTTCTTAAAGAACTTTAAAACAATTCATAGCATTAGGTACTGGAATGTTGTTGATAGTGTAATGGTTATGGCGTCCGCTATGCCAATTTGCTACGTGCCGGGGGCATCATCGTATCGGCCCTCTCGCTTTCGTCCACAGTCTCACAGCAGAGGACGACGGAAATTACTCGACTATTAATCTGGTGTCTTCTATCTCGCGAGGTTCCTGGATACATCTAGCGTCTGGACTGTTCTGGAAGGCCCAGAGCAGGTATATAAGGAGAGGAGTAACTTGGAGTGTCAGTCAGTCAGTCAGTGAGAGTGAGTTAGTGAGTGAGTGAGTGAGAGCGAGATTGAGTTCGCTGGAGCGCAGTCAGTGTTGGCCTGGGAGAGTGCAGCCTGATGAAGTATCTGCCTGTTGGAGCCGAGGACTTGTTCCTGTTTCCTTGATGTCGTGTGTGTGTGTGTGTGTGTGTGTGTGTGTGTGTGTGTGTGTGTCCCTTGAGGCGGGCTGCTGGAGGAGAACCTGGAGTGTTCTGGAGCAGCGTGAAGGGAACTCTGGGAGCCGACGTGTGCGGACTGCAAACGGTTTTCGACGGATTGAGTGAACAGCGGATGCTATCCCGACCTGCGAGACTGACGTGTAGGCTGTGGACCGTGACAGTGCTAACGAGTGTGACTGAGTGGCTGAGTGAGTGTAGTGTGCATAATCGATGACTCTGTGTGTGTGTGTGTGTGTGTGTGTGTGTGTGTGTGTGTGTGTGTGTGTGTGTGTGTGTGTGTGTGTGTGTGTGTGTCATTGTAGATGGAACATAAGAGAAACTAAGAGAGAGAGCGCGCGAACAGTGTAAGTGTGTGACCGTGTACGTGTGTAAGTTGTAATCTCGGCTATCGTCTGTGTGAGTGTAAATCTGTAATTGTAGTGCTAAGTTAATAAATCTTAGAAATAGGACGCTACCAGATTCTGTACTCATTTATTTACTTATTTACCCTGTCAACACGTTACAATAGTTATACTGAATATACTGGAATTTTGAAAATGGAACTCAGTAGACACCCTGAATTATGAACAGGCATGTCTACGTAATCCATGTAATTGCTTAAGAATTCAACCAAGAATATTTACTACTGTTCACTTTAAGCAACAAACTGTAACCATGTGCGGCTAAAAGTTAAAATTAATATTGAAGCACTTTTGTGTTTAATGCGTCCAGTGTACCTAACAGCAGAGTTAAAATTTGGCAAATACACTACATGACTTGCACAAGATTCGAACAAGCAAATTGGATAATAATGCTATTCACGGTACATCAGCTGGCATACCGGTATGTGAATGCAACTATCAGTGGATCTATGTAATTCCTAAAGCATCAAATTATTGTTTCAATCAGTATTTTAGAAATATATCTCAATATTGCAGTAATTTTTATTATTTTCACTGTAACTAATGGCACACTCTTTACAGCCATTCAAATCGCAAATTACAAATGTCTGGTCTGTTTTGATGTCAATAACAGAATACCATTCCCTATAATAACTAAATGAGCTTTCTCCCTTTGAGAGAAAATTTAATATCCAGTATCCTATCTCATCCTATCCTGTCTTATCCAATCCAATCCAAATAGCACATGTGATTTACCATCCAGTCATGGCATTTTATAAAAAGTAAATATCATCTTGACATCCCCATCCACAGTCTCATTATTAGTGCTTGTGATAGGGTACCCAAATTTCTATGATTTTTAGAAAGAGATACAATTTTTCTTACTTCGTTACTGCTTCAGATAATTTTTCTCTTGTAATTACTGTTGAGGAACGGTGGACAAAACTGCATGGTTATTAATGTCAAATACCCCTTGCCTTGTTAAGTATGTCAGCTGAAAAGTTTTAGAAGTTGGAAGATTGTCGAAAGGAATACTGAAGAGGACAGAAACCCTGGATTGATTGTAAAATTAGAGATACAATTTGTACAGTTTGATTCCTGCCATTTCCTTTTTTTGGAGGATGGTATTAGTGATAAACAAATCTAAAGTTAGAAAAGAGAATGATATGGAACTTCATTCAGGAAGATATTTCTGAATGAAATGCTGCTTGATGTTGCTAACTTTGGAGGGAGGGATTACATATTTATGATTTTGCTTTGAGACCTGAGCAAAGATGTTAGTGGTCAAGCATATACCAGAGAATGGAAGTAAGCAAGATAAACTATTGTCTTACTGAAATTGTTACCAAGCTTGAACTTAGGGTTTTCACGATGTGGCTGTATCCCATGTGTTTGACCTCCAGTTTAAATTAATTGTGGAATGTTTGTCTTTCACATGAATAGTTTTATGTAGCTATTCTGGAATATGATTATGATTAAATGCTTTATGCCCCATTTCTTATGATTTTAATTCCTGTTTATAATGATGATGAGGATGATGATAAATGTTTCATAATCTATTTAGTTTTCAAACACATTAGAAGGCCCTGAAATTCTCTCATGTAGTAGCAGAGCCTAAATTCTGACCCAAGGTTGTACCATTTGAAGATCTATAAATATCATTAGCAGCTGGAGTTCGAATCAGTCTTGTAATGATGTCTGCACTTAACCAGCTGACGCTCGGCCTGACTTTGGTGATTGAATTAGGGTTAATAGAGTAATAAAGTACTGAGGTTGACTGCCGAAACTTTTCCGCTGGCTTCTTTGATTTTGTGCTAGACTGAATGTTCAAGTGATTGAATTAGGGTTAATAGAGTAATAAAGTACTGAGGTTGACTGCCGAAACTTTTCCGCTGGCTTCTTTGATTTTGTGCTAGACTGAATGTTCAATAATCAAAGTTATAAACATATGTGAGACACCAGTACTATTCAATAGATTTGACCCCATACTCAAGTAGTGATAGGAAATTTCATTTCAGTTGTCTTTGGGAGACATTCTTTGATGTTGACAGTTTAATTGAATGTCAGGGACCAAATCGGGAGCACAATTAATTTTTTATCCATCATACCTGACCCTTCTTGAAATGGTTGTTATTTGAGTATCATTTGGAGTATTAGCTTACTTGTGTTAGTATATTTCCTGCATACTTAAGCTAAGCATTGGCCATATATTACTGTTTTGACATATTATTGCATTCTGAGGCTGAGCCAGCTTATCTCGAATAGTACAGTTATATATGTTTGTTGTACTCATTTTATTGGCCATGCTACTGTGTGTCATAAGTTCTGTCTGGTTTACATAATCCATGAGAATTCTTCTTTGAACCTTCCAATTACGTTTTGGAACAAGCTTAAAAGTACTAAAGATTCACCCTTAGGATGTGAACTCAGATCTCATACTGATAATTTGTGTCACCAAAACAGTCTGTGCATGACGTAACCACAGAAGCAACTTCTTATCAAGGGATCTGTTGTACAGTGATTAAAATACTGCGAGGTAGTGGGTTCACATCCCATTGTCAGTAGCCCCGATTATTGTTTTCCGTGGTTTCCCATTTTCATACCAGGAAAATGCTGGGGGGCTGTACGTCAATTGAGGCCATAGACACTTCCCTGTCTTAGCCCTTTCCCTTCTTATTGTTGAAACCTTTGATGTGTTCATGCAACATTAAACTCCTTGGAAAAAAAAAAATACTATGACATCCTTTGACAAGACATCAGAATGCCTACAATTCTAGAGTTTTGAAATGTAGGATAGTTTTTTCTTTTCTTAATGTTCATTAACTGAGACAAGGGAGCAAAGCTCTGCAAGGTGAATTCTCTTCAACTGTGATAATGTCTTGTTTTTATATCAGTATTGTACAAAGAACATAGCAAAGCACTATATTGGATAAGTTGGTGTTTCCCTCAGCTGTTTCACTTGTTGTCAACACCTTTAGACAAGTACTCTTAGTAGGAAACTGTTGAATGTATGCTCAGTTCATACGTGTAGAAATTGGTTAGTGTAAAAACTGTATTTCCTTCTTGTGCCTGTCAGTATGAGTCGTACGGAGGAGGTACGTGGTAGTGAGATGGTGTCTGAACCATCTTATATTGCCTTCTTTGGAATATATGCGGATTATTTTATTGTGACAGTTTTCAGTAGAGACAAATTCAATTTCAGAATTTATTAGTTGGTGTATTGTGATCCTAACAGTTGGTTAATTGGAGGTATGATACATTCTTAAAGACCCTTTCAATTCAATGAGGTTGAAAATATTGAATTTATTGGTTAGTCTTATTATGAGCCAATCTCTTTGGTAAGGATACTGTTGTTTATAATGTATGCTTCCTAACAAATTATACAGGGTCATCCACTTATCTGATAATCGGACAACCATAACTCTTCCTTCACTCATGGCCATCTGCACTACATAGTCCGGCTCCATGGCTAAATGGTTAGCATGCTGGCCTTTGGTCACAGGGGTCCCAGGTTCGATTCCTGGCAGAGTCGTGAATTTTAACCATAATTGGTTAATTCCCTTGGCACAGGGGCTGGGTGGATGTGTCGTCTTCATCATCATTTCATCCTCGTCACGATGTGCAGGTTGCCTACGGACGTCAAATCAAAAGATCTGCATCTGGCGAGCCAAACTTGTCTTTGGACACTCCCGGCACTAAAAGTCATATGCCTTTTTTTACACTACATAAGAGTTGGTGGGAGCAACATTAGAGTGACAGTCTAATAAATGCAAATAAAAAGATGTGTACTTACCCATTTCATGAAAGGAGGCGCAGGAACTGCTTGCCTTCATTTCCACATATTTCTGGAATCTGTAAATGAAATTATCCAATATGGATCTTAATTCTCTTTGAGAAATGAAATTGATCTGTTGATGGATATTTTGATTGGATTTATTGATTGAAACCCTTCCTCACATTCTCGGTTTCTGCCGCAGAGGGGAGCTCTTAAGAAACAACAGACACCGTCGACTAAGAAAAAGGATAGCTGACTGCTTTAGAAATACTAAACAGTTTATAAAGTATAAGAAGAAGTAACCTGTACGTCAACTGAAGGTTCCATTACATGAATGGATGTTGTAGTCATCGATAGGAAATCCAACAAAGGTGTTATACCGATCCAGCAGTTAGTTTTGAGTGAGATGAAGAGCATTCCAAAGATGTGGATATTGAAAAGAAGAGGTACTGTGTGCCTCGCTTTTGTGACTTGGAACACAAGCATAAAATTAATAACTGGTATGTTATTGGTATATTGTTTGGTGCACGTGGAACAATCACAAATTTCTCTGTGAATATTTTCAAAAGGTTTCAACTCCCTACTAATGTTCTGCAAGGTATGTCAACTGTGGTTTTGAGAGATTCACTCCAAATTGCACAAAATCACCTGTATAACCTGAAAGTAATTTGAATAAATAAAATCCATCAGGGGTGGGGAGTCATTACTATCCCAATTGTAGATGATATAACAAATAATATAACAAAGCAGTATATAATATGTACATAGTTATAAACCACGTGTTATCTTTCAGTTCGTCTAATGAATGCAGATTTATGTCTTCAACTTTATCTCTTAATGTTCCCCAGCCGTGGTAACCAGAAGGAGTTAAATTCAGCATCATCCAGGCCATATGTTCTTGAGGGGGGGTAATTAATTTGGTGGCTTACCTGCTGGCTTCTCACCCGAAAAGCTGAGGTTTGAATCCCCATCATTCTCATTTCAATCTAAAACACACATAGAATCAGGAGGGGCATTTGGCCTTAAACCCTGGTCAAAAACTGGCTGCAGCAACTCTAGAAATAGTTGGAACGAGCTGAAGAAAGTTACAAGTCATATGTCATTGCTGATAACTAGAGACAGAATTTGAAATATTCTCCTGCCCTTTTTTTCTTCTTTTTTTTTCCTAACACAAAGCATGAAATAATTACAGTGTTGAAATCTGCCCTCCACTGACCAAATTATGTGGTGTTTGGTTCCCTTCTTATTCCTTTTACTTTGATCCATGTTCCCTTCCTTCCCTTTTTTTTTTTCCTTGATGAATGTATAACTTCTTGAGACAAGCAAAAATATCTTTTGATTATAGTCTGTCTTCTGATTCTGCTAGATTCCTACAGATGGCAGAAGCCTACCTACATCAAAGAGGAAATTTTTCTTTCTCATTAGAAACATGGAAAAGGCAGTACAATTTGTTGAATGTTTCTCTTTCTTTCCTTCTTTCTTTCTTTCTTTCTTTCTAGATTTAGACCTTTAATCAAACTAATTTATGAACCGTTTAAAACTCTGTGGTGTGACAGCAAGTGTTAAGTAAAATGGCAAAGTGGCTTCAAGCAGTAGCCAGCTATGAAATGCAGTAAACTCTTTCAAGGACGATTTCATCCAAAGTGATGGTAAAATTATCCGCTTTTCCTTGGTGACGTCACTATTAAGGTAGATGGAAAATATGTAAAAGGCAGAATAGTTCAGCGTCTTCAATATATAATCAGAAAAATATTCTTGGGAAAGCTTTGAAGAAGATGTTCATGTAGACATTTTTGAAGAAGAGAAGGGCAAGAAATGGAATGCTTTCTTCACCAACCTCATAGCTTCCTTCGTCCAATGTGGCATTCCCTGCCATAAAGTAAATATGCCTTCAGTGAAGAATTTCTTGGAAAAATGCACAAAGATCTGTCTCGGATGAAAGCACTCTGCGAAAGAATGACTTTCAGCCAATATACAAAGTCAGTGTAAAAATATTAAAGAGGAAATAGGAGAGCACCCCATTTATTTTATTTTTGATCAAGCACCCAATTCTGTCTTTTAATTGCTGTCTTAAATATCCTTGTGATGTCCCTGCCAGGAGAGCTGTCAAGGCCAGTGTTGCTTGCAATGTGTGAATTGCAAACAGCCGACTGTACAGCCATTGTAGTGGGTTTTAATGACTGCTGCTGAAATCGCTGGTCCTCAGGAATACCATACAAGCATCCCAATCTCCATCACATAAGACTATATTGATCATGCTTTACATAGGATATGCAAAGCAGCCAGGGCTAAATACCGTAGATTTCCTTCATACCAGAACTCAAGAACACTCTGATTGAGGTTTCCGATAGAATACACCATTACAGAGAGATCACAGGCTTACCATTGCCCAAGTTTCCCATTATAATCAGACGGGGAATGTGGATTTTGTATGCTGTTTTACTGAGTGAGAATTTTAATAAGATTAAAGAGTTTTTCTTGTGCTTAGATGGTGAAGACTCTGCTACTGTAGCACAAGCAAAGGCTTTATTGAGGAATTCATATTTGTAAACTGAACTGTATGCAGTGCACTTCTTCAAATTTCTGCCAGGTGCCATTGTGAGGCTTGAAGAGAATACTTTTTCTAAGGAGACCCCGTGGAGTGTGGTAGAAGTGAACAGCATGTTGACAGCCAGACAGACAGACTGAAGTAAAGTTTAGCAAAGAATCCAGACATTGAAGATCTAATCAACAGTTCAGGATAAAAAACAAATTTTCACCGTAGGACACATCTATCCCTGGTAGCACGGTTCTTAATTAAAATGCGGGCACGGCATATAATATTGAACAATTCTGCATCATTTTGTGCTTTCTACCACCCCTTACCCTTCTATCATAACACATCAACAAAATACACGACATATACGCACAGATACTTACCTCACTTCATAAATTGCCGTGGATGGACTGGAATGAACTAAAACCGTTCGGAGCTGGACCCGTGCTTAGACAAAAGGCGAGCAAAAGGACAGAAAGGCAAGAACCCGTAACCCCCATGAATAAAAGAATGGATCAAAAGAAAATGGGGTTTATTATAAACACACACAGTATTAAAATGAAAGCAAAAATGGGAAGCTGCATTAAAAGTTACTTACATAACTGCAGAAAAATAGAACATCAAGTAGTATCCCGTTCAATGACATAGTAAGTTTTGTGTTACACGGCGACAGTACACACGATCGCACAATTCACTTCCGTATGGCCACATAAAATTACAAACTTGTTTCAGAAAAATAATGTGACATGGAACACGTTATCGAAGGAATCAGAAAATGGAACCAAGAAAGGGATAATGCAGTCGTACTAACATGGACCGCGCACATATCAACAGTTTACATCCGTGCTCCAAAGGAGCGTCCACACGATGCTAGCGCGTCACAACAACAATGCCAAAGCACAGCCTCCCAAAGGAGCAGAAGCAAAAGAACAAGATGATGTTGCCACAGTTACAGAAACTAATTGCTGACAATGGAGCAGATAACGGCTTAGAAATATAAAATAGCACACCACACATGGCCCGAACTGGCCAACTAAAAAGAAAAGAAAAAAGAAAGAAAAATTAAAATTACGAGATACGGAGAGTACTATAAACCGTACACAGGCAGACAGCACAGACACGCACACACGTATGAACAAGAAGAGAGACCCAATATAAAATCGACCCAGACCAGGCTGCATGGTTCTAACACCACAGATACAATGCTGGACTGCCGCAAAAATAGGCAAGGCTGATCCAAATATAATTGCAGCAATCATAACATTCGTCAACCCGCTACCCGGGACATCCAAATTGCCTCATGTGGACAAACATGGATTACACCCTGTAGCGTCAAATCACACAACGTACCAATGCTCAGCCATGATTCCAAACGATGAGGAAACAGAAGTGCATGGTCTCAAAACCCACAAATACACAGGCCCAAACAAACAGATAGGTAAATACCACTCTCCGTTCTCGCGCGTGTGCACACAAAGAAAAAAATTAAAACACACACAAAATTAATTAACTAAGAGCCTGCAAAGTCAGGTGATAAAAGACTGCTGAAATACAATCACATAGAACCGTTCTTGTAACTATGGTATGTAAAATGAAATAAAATGTATGAATACCTGGGAGCAGCAATCAGGAATCTCGAAATATTTATGTCAATCAAAATAACGACTCCCAGCAGAAATTAAATGTTAAACATTAATTTATTGTAACCACCTATTCAGTACCGGTTGAGTCTTTGACTATAACAATGTCATTACATTAAGTTTGAGTATGGTACATGTTTCGCCTGGCATTGCAGGCATCATCAGCCATTAATTCTATCTCCAAGTCAAAGCTCTGAGTGGATGCTATTTTAGGATTAATCATAGTCAATATTAATTATATAACAGTGCAAAGGAGTGATCAAGCTGTCCATGTTTTAAAGTTCTAATGTGACATTCTATTCTTGTTCACATTTAATGGAAATATATTGACTGTTAACTTTCATAATATCAGTAATGAGAACGGCTTGATGCAGTTGGGATTAATCATCTGTACATTTTTACAACTTATTGGAGATTAACATGCGCTAGAACTATTCTTGAAAACTATTTATACACAATTTACATAATATATTCAAACTTATGGTACATTTTGGAACTGAACTGGTCGAACTTGTCTTGAAGTTTCAGTGGGATGTCTTACTCATATCTTGTTAAATGGAGAAAATACTGATACTGGGATGGCATTGTAGTCTATTGTAGTCTATAAGCTGAACATGTTTCAATGTCCTACAAATATAAAAAAGAATATTTAAATGCTATGACTTTCTTCATGGATGTTGTCAGTTCTCTCATTGCACTCGAGCGGTTATCATCGTCTGCTCAAGATATTAGAAAAGATCATAGCGAAGAGATTAAGAAAAAGGATAGAACATCAGTTTGAAGAAGAACAACTCAGCTTCTGAGGCAACAGGGGAACAACAGACCTAATCTTTGCCGTTAGACAACTAACGAAAAAGTACTCGGAAAAAGGGAAAGATCTGATAATAGTGTTCCTAGATATAGAAAAAGCCTATGACAGTGTTCCACGGAGCAAAATGTGGCATTGTCTGCATAAACTAGGGGCTCCAAGTTCTCTAATTCGTAAGATTCAATTGCTATATGAAAACTGTGAAAGTAGTGTACAAATGGGGAATGGTAGGTCTGAATGGTTCCAAACAAAGAGAGGTGTACAACTAGGTAGTGAACTATCTCCACTACTTTTGCTTGCACTCATGGATATAATCGTTAAGGAAATTAAAGCTGCAGAACCTGGAGATTAGAATGCATTAGTGTTTGCAGATGATGTTGCCACTTGAGGAAAAACGGAGCAAGAAGTCCAAAGGAAATTAGATTGCTGGGTCAAGAAAGTTAAAGAATATAAGTTAACTGTGAGTAAGAAGAAAACAGTAGCAATGAAATTGAGTAGAACACCCAGCGAATGTGACCTCAAACTTCATGGAAAGTAATTGAATGTGTAGAAAGCTTCAGTTATCTTGGAAGTGTTGTATCGAACCAGGGGAGTGCTAAATTTGAAATCCAGAACAGAGTAACAAAAGGTTCCACGTTCTTTTACCAGGTACGAAATTTAGTGTGGGACAAAGCAGTTCCCGTAAAAGCCAAACAAACAATGTTCAAATCTTACCTCCTGCCAATCATGACATATGGGTTGGAGACCTGTGTGTTATTGAAAAGAGACATCAGAGAACTGCAAGCATGTGAAATGAAATTTTTACAATCTGCTATGCAAAAAACAAGAAGGGACAAAATTAAAAATGAGTGCATTAGAAATGACATGCAAGTGATCTGTGCGATGGAAGAAGGAAATGGTTTGGGCATGTGCAAAGGATGGAAGAGACTAGAACCCCCAGACAATACTTGGAATTGGCAGTACCTGGAAGGAGACCTGTTGGACGTCCCAGAAGAAGGTGGCTGGGCCAAATAAATGCAGACCTTATTGAGTAAGGAACAACACTGCAGGATGTGAAAGGAGAGGAACTCTATAATGACAGGAACCGCTGAAGGCATATAGTCCACAAAAGTCCTACCCGGCCTGCTGGAAGGATATCCTGATGATGATGATGATGATGATGATGATGACACATGGGAGGGTAGAGGCACCAGAACCATAGTAGACTATATCATGACTGACTTTGAATTCAGGAAATCTGTTAGGGATGTGTCAGCATTCTGGGGATATTTTGATGATGTAGACCACTGTCTGATCTGTAGTGAACTAAATATCTCTAGGCCTAGGATAGAGAAAGTCAAATCTGTCTGCAGACAAATAAGGGTTGAAATTCAGTGTTGGCATGATAGAAGAGTTACCTGATGTAATTATCATAAATAAAGCTGTTATTTTCTCCATGTGCAGATATAGTTCACGATTGTGCCTTCTCCTATATTCTCAATTTTCCTTTACTGGGCCCGAGATCTTCCCTAAAATCTTCCTTTCTCCTGCTGGAAGGATAACCTGATGATTATGATGATGACACATGGGAGGGTAGAGGCACCAGAACCATAGTAGACTATATCATAACTGACTTTGAATTCAGGAAATCTGTTAGAAATATGTCAGCATTCTGGGGATATTTTGGTGATGTAGACCACTGTCTGATCTGTAGTGACCAAGCTCGATAGTTGCAGTCGCTTAAGTGCGGCCATTATTCAGTATTCGGGAGATAGTGGGTTCGAACACCACTGTCGGCAGCCCTGAAGATGGTTTTCCATTTTCACACCAGGCAAATGCTGGGGCTGTACCTTAAGGCCACGGCCGCTTCGTTCCCACTCCTAGACCCTTCCTGTCCCATCGTCGCCATAAGACCTATCTGTGTCGGTGCGACGTAAAGCAACTTGTAAAAAAAAAAAAAAAAAAAAAAAAAAATCTGTAGTGAACTAAATATCTCTAGACCTAGAATAGAGAAAGTCAAATCTGCCTGCAGACAAATAAGGGTTGAAATTCAGTGTTGGCATGGTAGAAGAGTTACCTGATGTAATTATCATAAATAAAGCTGTTATTTTCTCCATGTGCAGATATAGTTCATGATTGTGCCTTCTCCTATATTCTCCATTTTCCTGGGCCCAAGATCTTCCCTAAAATCTTCCTTTCTTTGGCTTCTAGTTGTTCTGTCAGACCTTTCTTATTAATTGAAAATCGTTCTGCTGCATACAGAGCTTCAGGTCAGGTCGAATTACTGTACAGTAATGACTAAACTCGGATTTGAAAGATATTGACCGTTTATTATAGATATCTTTGGTATAGATATCTTGTTAATTCTTGATTTGAATGCATCTTTCTCAGAAATATTAGTTTCTCTCCACTCGCCTAGGTATTTGAATTTCTCTTCCCATTTTATTTTGCCCTGATTCTTCTTCTGCTTCAACCTGCCATCACCACCGTTTTGCATTTGACAGCAGACCATCACATTGCTAACAGAGTTTATATGTCCATCCCTTTAATATTGCACCCTTCTGTTTAGGATATGCATTCTCACAGGTTGACGGTATATTAAGTGAGATTGAATCAAGGTGCTGCAAAGCTAATGCAGTGAGTTAGCAGTTGTGATCAACAGTATTATGTAAGAAATAAGTCAGCTCCCAGACGAAACAATCTTTACACCGGTCTGTTTTCAGATCAACTTTGCTTTACAGAAGCGAAAGTTGGGTGGACACAAGGTATCTTGTTCATAAGTTAGAAGTAACAGAATGAAAGTAGTGAGAATGTTCCCTGGTGCAAACAGGTGGGAACAATGGTATGAGGGTACTCGGAATGAGGAGATAAAGACTAAGTTAGGAATGAACTCGATTGATGAAGCTGTACGCATAAACTGGCTTTGGTGGTGGGGTCATGTGAGGCGAATGGAGGAGTGTAGGTTATCTAGAAAAATAATGGACTTGGGCATGGAGAGCAAGATAATTTGAGGGAGACCAAGGCAGCGATGGCTAGACTAAGATTCTAATCATTTAATGGTATGGAACTAAGTGATGTCACAGGGCTTGTTACTAGTAGGGGATTGAGGTGGAGTTTAGTAAATTCTCAGAGGCTTGCAGACTAAATGCTGGCACAACAGTATAATGAAGTATGTAATGCATATATGCAAGTATGTAGAGAGAGAGAGAGAGAGAGATCATATATGTTACTGAATCTGTTAAGAAAAACAGTACTCTTTGAACTTCAACATAATTTTGGATACCCTATTTTTAATCCTAAAAACAAAATATGCAATACCCTTGGAATTTGCTTTTTGAACTTATTTTGAGTACATTTTACATGATACATTTTTACAACGGTAAATTTCACTATCAGCCACATTAGTCTGTAGTTTCATCAACTGAAATCCAAATCCTTGTAGGTGGGGTTAACTTCCAATAAGTAACCAGGTGAACCTGACCCCTACAGAGCGCGTCCCCAGGTGGCAGATAGGGGGCCGCTACAGTATGTAGGGCTGGTTGAAATAACCAATACAATCCGCGGACCAACAGGTAGCCCAATTCCTGGGGGTTTTAAAATACTGGGACACCCTCTCTCCAGGGGTCATAAATATGGAGGGTCCTTGCCCTGGTTTAAGGGTGAAGACCTCAAGGGCATCTACGGTGGAGAAGATGGACTTCGGTACGGTGGAGATGGCGGAAGAGGCAACCCATCCTTCTGGGGTGTACAGATGGAAACTACTGCCTTGTAGGATGAGGAAGGCATCCTCAAAGGCTAAGGGAGTAAACCCTGAAAGAAAATCCTCTTATGCATTAGGCCTAGCAAGTCAGCAAGAGAGTACTGAGTACAGTCGCTTTCAATAAGAAAAAGAGCCTCAGAAAGAATATTATAGACTGGACTGACACGTCCTCTCAGACAATTGTAAAGTATGATGACCGTAAGGCTGATGATATATAATCTTCTGAAAGGAAACCCCAAATAAAAAAGAGACCCAAATACCGAATCGGAACTATGAACATTCTATCATTAACTGGAAAGTTAGAATAACTCCTAGACATGATGGATAGAAGAAAAATATCAATATTGGGATTAAGTGAGACCAAAGGGAAAGGGATTGGAAGTAAGACACTTCATGGAGGTTATAAATTATACTGGAGTGGACAGGAGAAGGTAGTGAAAAATGGTGTTGGATTCTTAGATAACGAAGGGACTTATGCTACAGCTGAAGTTATCTGCAAAAGTGATAGAATCATTAAAATGTTCATGAAACTGGAGAACACTAAGTACACCATCATACAAGTGTATGCCCCACAGACAGGCTGCAGTGAGGAAGACAAAGAGAAATTTCAGCAAGACCTGGAAGATACAGTTAATGAGGAAAATGTTGTTATTATTGGATATCTAAATGCGCAAGTTCGGGTAGACAGACTTGGGTACGAGAACATGATCATTTTTCGCCATTGTAAAACATGATTGGTCCACGTGGATTTGGACAAAGGAACCCAGAAGGAGAACAACTGTTAGATCTGTGCAGAAGAAATGATCTTATAATCAAAAATACATTCTTCAAAAAAAGAGACAGTCACAGAATAACACGGTACAGTTGGGATGGCCAGTATAGAACATTGATTGACTACGTAATCACAAATAAAGATGGTGGCAGGTACATCACAGATGTAAAGGTCATCCCTAGTGAAAGCATGGACAGTAACCACAGATTGTTGGTAGTAGACTTCAAACATAAGACAAATGAAACGCAGAAACTTATTACGAAAAAAACCAAGGGTTAAAACTTGGAAGTTGCAAGAAGTCCAAATAAAGGAAGAATACAGAGTTTGCCGAAGTGTGAAGTAACCAGCGTTAATGAAGAATGGAAGGCCTTTAAAGACACCTTTGTGGGAGAAGCCAAAAACCTATGTGGAGTTACAAGTTCTATCAAAAGAAAAAAGGAGACACCATGGTGGAATGGTGAAAACAGTGGTGAAAGAAAGAAACCAAATAAAGAAGGCACTGGACAAGGAAAAACAAAAACAGGGACAAGAACGAAATGAACAAGAAATACAAAGACTTCAAGGAGTATACAGGAACAAGAAACTTGCTGTAAAGAACATTGTAAGGGAAGAAAAAGAGAAGAAATGGAATGAGTTTGCAGACAAACTGGAAGAGGACAGTAGAGGAAATATGAAATTGCTATACAGAATAGTGAAAAACAAGCGAAGGGATCAAGAGACCATAAAAGCAATAGAACGTGATGATGGAACTCTGGCACAAGAAGAGGGAGAAATTAAACAAGAACTCAAGATCTATTTTGAAAAGCTGCTGAATTGAGATACAGAAAACATAACGGATAGAGGAGAGCCAAGTCGAGGAACCACAACTGAACCACCAATTACATGGCTTGAGGTTGAAAATGCGCTCAGGAGCATGAAGAAAGGAAAGGCAGTGGGCATAGATGAACTAAGTGCAGATATGCTGAAAGTAGCAGGAATTCCAGGAATCCAGTGGCTCTACAGACTGCTCAACAAGATATGGGAGGAAAATACTATGCCTGAGGACTGGAAGATGGGCATCATTTTACCGACCAAAATGTACTAATTACCGTGGTATCACACTACTGTCTCATGTCCTGAAAATATTGGAAAAAATAATAGAGACCAGAATCAGAGATATTGTTGAACCAATTTTGGAAGAAGAGCAGTATGTTTTCAGACCAGGAAAGTCAACTACAGACCTTATATTTGCAATTAGGATGCTAATGGAAAAATACTGGGAGAAGAACAAGCCTTTATTTCTAATATTTTTGGACATTGAGAAAGCATACGATAGTGTACCAAGGGAAAGAATTTGGCAATGCAGGAAAGAACTTCAAGTGCGAGACAGCCTCATAGACAAAGTGAAAATGTTGTATAGTGGGAACAGAAGCTGTATTAAAGTAGGATGTGGTTTGTCGGACTGATTTGAAACAAAGAGAGGAGTGCAGCAAGGCAGCTCATTGTCACCACTTCTATTTATTATTGTAATGGATGTAGTAATGAAATCTATTAAAAGGAAAGAACATGGAGATATCAAAGCCTTCACATTTGCAGATGATGTTGCGATCTGGAGTGACTCAGAAGAGGAATTGGGTGAGAGAATACAAAGCTGGAATGAGGAGTTTAAGAAATATGGTTTAAACATCAGCAAGACCAAGACGGTGGTGATGAAAGTGTATGGGGAAGGAGCAGAACCAATAGTCATGTTAAATGAAGCTCAACTGGACAGCGTCCCTGTTTTCAAATACTTGGGTAGCGTTATATCAAATGACAACCTAGCAAAACATGAGGTGAACAATCGAATCAATAAGGCAACACTATTTTACCACCAGGTAAGACACCTGCTGTGGGATGAGCAAATACCCATGAAAACAAAAATGACATTGTACAAGTCCTATTTTACACCAATTCTTACGTACAGTCTCGAAACCACAACACTGACCAATAGAGATAATTCCAAACTTCAGGCAGCTGAAATGAAATTCCTACGCACTATGATCCAGAAAACCAGGAAAGATTAGGAATGAGAAAATTAGATAAGAAGTAGGAATAGATGATTCTCTCCTCAATAAGATTCAGATATCAAGACTGAAGTGGTTTGGTCACATGAAGAGGATGCCAGTAAACAGAACTGCAAGGAAGGAATTTGACAGAAAGGTGGAAGGAAGACGACCTGTGGGAAGGCCACGAAGGAAATGGATAGATTTAGTTAAGAGCGATGTACTGTGAGAGGTCATGATTGGGACAAGTTGGTGGAGGAAGAATGGTACAAGGACAGGATGAGATGGAGAAGGCTCATGTACCACACCCGGGAAACTGGAGATGGTTTAGGATGATGTTGATGATGAATATCATTATGAATTTCCTCTAGTGCTACTTGATATATGTAAAGTAGATTTTGAATGTGTATGTTGAACACAATATTTTTCTAAGAATGTTTCCATTGTAGGATTTTCTACAGAGTTTCAAGGGATAGCTCTTGCAAAAGCATAACACGTGTCATAATAAAACTGTGATTGTTTTGCAGATGTAGTGGTTTGAGGTAATAGTGTGTGACGATTTATTTGTTGGCGCATAATGCTACCTTGATTGAGAGCAGTTTTCTCATGCTGAGAGTGGTGGAATTTCTTGTCTGCAGCAGTCTACTGGAAGAAAAAAATTAAGATAGGCCTTTAAAGATGCCATCTTGAAATAAATCAAAACCATACAAATTCAGTTATTTTGCGAGATTTAAACAGATGGAGCATATGTTGTGAATAACTAAATCAAATTAGAATATTAAAAGACACTCACTCTACTATATTGAACATACATACATACATTATCATTATAGACTGTTATGCCTTTCAGCGTTCAGTCTGCAAGCCTCTGTGAATTTACTAAACGTTGCCACAATCCTCGATTTGCAACTAGTGTTGTGGACTCGTTTAGTTCTATACCTCTTATCTTTAAATTGCTAGGAACTGAGTCTAACCATAGTCATCTTGGTCTACCTCTACTTCTCTTACCTTCCATAACAGAGAGCATTATTCTCCTAGGTAACCTATCCTCCTCCATTCGCCTCACGTGACCCCGCCATTGAAGCCGGTTTATGCGTACAGCTTCATCCATCAAGTTCATTCTTAAATTAGCCTTTATCTCTTCATTCTGAGTACCCTCCTGCCATTATTCCTACTTGTTGGTACCAGCAATCATTCTTGCTACTTTCATGTCTGTTACTTCTAAGTTATGAATAAGATATCCTGATTCCACCCAGTTTTTGCTCCCGTAAAGCAAAGTTGGTCTGAAAACAGACCGATGTAAAGATAGTTTCGCCTGGGAGCTGACTTCCTTCTTACAGAATACTGTTGATCGCAGCTGCGAGCTCACTGCATTAGCTTTACAACATCTTGATTCAATCTCACTTACTATATTACCATCCTGGGAGAACACACAACCTAAATACTTGAAATTATCGACCTTTTCTAGCTTTGTATCACCAATGTGACATTCAATTCTGTTTAATTTCTTACCTACTGACATCAATCTAGCCTTCGAGGGGCTAATTTTCATACCATACTCATTGCACCTATTTTCAATTTCCAAGATATTAGACTGCAGGCTTTCGGCACAATCTGCCATTAAGACCAAGTCGTCAGCATACGCCAGACTGCTTACTACATTTCCACCGAACTGAATCCCTCCCTGCCATTTTATATCTTTCAGCAGATGACCATGTAAACTACGAGCAGCAAAGGCGAAAGATTACAACCTTGTCTAACCCCTGTAAGTACCCTGAACCAAGTACTCATTCTACCATCAATTCTCACTGAAGCCCAATTGTCAACATAAATGCCTTTGATTGATTTTAATAATCTACCTTTAATTCCATAGTCCCCGAGTATAGCAATCATCTTTTCCCTCGGTACCCTGTCATATGCTTTCTCTAGATCTATGAAACATAAACACAATTGCCTATTCCTCTCGTAGCATTTTTCAATTACCTGGCGCATGCTGAAAATCTGATCCTGACAGCCTCTCTGTGGTCTGAAACCACACTGGTTTTCATCCAACTTCCTCTCAACGACTGATCACACCCTCTCTTCCAAGTTGCCAGTGAATACTTTGCCTGGTATACTAATCAATGAGATACCTCGATAGTTGTTGCAATCCTTCCTATTCCCTTGCTGATAGATAGGTGCAATTACTGCTTTTTTCCAATCTGAAGGTACCTTACCAGCACTCCATGCTAATCTTACTACTCTCTGAAGCCATTTCATCCCTGCCTTCCCTCTATACTTCATTTCAGGTGTAATTTCATCTATTCCTGCTGCTTTATGACAATGGAGGTTATTTACCATCCTTTTCACTTCCTCAAGTGTAATTTCACCAACATAATTTTCCTCCTCCCCATGAGGTTGGCTGTTCGCAACACCACCAGGATGATTTCGTTTTACATTGAGATGATGTTCAAAATATTCCCTCCACCTTAAACTATCAATAATTAAATATTCTCAGTCATTTCTGATTTTGTTTCATTTATAAGTCTGCAGTTAAAATACCGTGAAGATAATTGTATAGAAAAAGGGGCATCAGTTGAAAAATTAAATTTTCTGAAAAAGGTCTTTAAAAATTTAAAACGTATAATTTTTCTATAGAAAGCACAACATTGTATTGTTATAAAAATTTTACGTTATAGAATGTTTGGCTGATTGATGTGAAAATAATGTTTATTTTGAAATTGGCAAAAATTCAGTAAGAACTCAAATTTTGGGTGTAGAAGATAATCTTTTTGTCTACCATACTAAAATAATTTTGGGAATATTATAAAAGAAACTTAATAAATAATTGATTCAAAATTATTAATGATACTTAAAGATTTTACATATTAAAAGATGGCTTATTTCAAACTCTTTCCCACATTTTGTAGTGTTGTACAGTATTACAAAGTATTTTTAAAAATGAAAATTAGCTACATTGCTGATTTCATCATACTAGTCAACATTATTTCTCACCCCTGGTATTGTCAAAGTTGCTTGAAATGCATTTATTTCTGCTTCCCGCTTTTGGAGGCTTTCAAAAGGACAAAGCTTACAAGAAACTTGATGGTAACTACGAAGGTAGTGTAAAATACATTGTCTTTAAAGACTTAGTATAACAAATTATACCTATTACTCAGTAAAAATTGTATCAATCTATATTTTGAAACCTTTGAGGAACTCCTTATAAGACTACCTAAGAGAGACTACAAGGAGTATAAATGATTTCTGACTATTGTCAATGAGTCTTTCAGGGCCGGTAACCCAATGTCTTTAGTAAATTCGTTATCCAAATTAAATTTGTTACAAAAATTGTGAAATGTGTGCCTCTTGCTCCTGTCATCAATCTTAATACCTCTGTTGAGTCCAGATTATATTTGTCAGCGTAATATGGAATTGTAGATTCATATGTCACATTTCTCGTGTACATCATGTGATTGAGTAGATGATGCCTCGTTTCTAATTGTTGTGTGTATTATGTACCCATTACTTGAGCCTGGTGGTAATGCTATCATGTCAGTCCGATGTCTTGACCCAGCCTGAGACAATCCAAGTACCTCTTTGTAGACTGTGTATTGCTTTCCTCTTAGGATGACAGCAATCATAGATCTTATGCAGTGATGTCAAGAATTCCTTAGTGTGTCATTAAATGGACATGAAGAGAAGACATGCCTAAGTGTTTCAATCTGACTGACACCGCCGACAGTGGTTATTGTCTTGGAACCTGCCAGGAAATGCATTAACTGGAACTACGTTTGCTGTCAGTTTTATGGCATTACTCTTGTCGTTGCTGGTTAGACCTTCAGATTTTCTTACCCACTGATTGGCTCGTGTGTATTCTTTGTTGAGTACAACACCTCTTCAATTTTGTGGTAAGGCATACCATGCATCAAATTCTTTCTCATGGAGTTGTTGTCGGAGCAAGACCTCGACTGATTTCGTATTCAGTGTTCAAGAGTAGGCCAAGTTTTTTGAAGCATTTCTGCTTCTGTATGGAGGTATCTGAAAAGACTGAGTCCTTCGTACTTTTTATCAGAGTATAACATGCTGTCTGGCATATCTGTTCGAAGTTGAACTTCTTTCAAGGTGCTTTTGATAAGTTAGGCAAGATCAGTTAGGGAACTTGCAGGTGTTCGATGTAAAGGTGTAGTGGTGAATTTATGGATCAAAGATGAGCAAATAAGGTTGATAGCACATTAAATTTGTGGTGTGGTTGTAGTAGCGGTATTGATACTAATGTGTCTAGTTTACTGTTAAGTTTTGCCATCGTTAATTTAGCATTAAATACGGTAGCATTGTGGTAGTTTACTCCGAGTTAGCAGATTGCTTCTGCAGGAGTTATAGTTGTAATTTCATTGTAACTGTCTAATGTTGGAGACTTGTAGGTAGGAGGACTTCCTTTACTATGGAAATGGATTTAAATTTGTTGATGTTGATTGTTTGTTCAATTTCTTCAAATCTTTTGATGACAATTTGTGATCTTTCTAGCTGAAGTTTCTATTTTTGCTATAATCAACGTGTCATCAGCTGGTTGTATAAAATATATTAAACCATAAGGAAGACAAAGAAATATTTTAGGGTAAAAGGGACCGAAAGTTGTGAGGTCTCTTTTCCATCCAGCAGTACAATTAATTGAAAACAGAAATGTTATTGTAGCACAGTTTTAGGTTAGTTAAAGGAAACTTCCTCCTCTGCGAACCATGTGACCTTGCCGCGGTGGGGAGGCTTGCGTGTCCCAATGATGCAGATAGCCGAGCCGCAGGTGGAACCATATCGGATGGGTATCTGTTGAGAGACCAGACTAACGAATGGTTCATCGAAAGGGGGGTAGCAGCCTTAGGGTAGTTGCAAGGGTGGCAGTCTAGATGATTGACTGATACGGCCTTGTAATAATACTCAACATGGCTTAGCTGTGTTGATACTGCTACACGGCTGAAAGCAATGGGAAACTACAGCCATAGCTACCTCCCGAGGACATGCAGCTCTCTCTGTATGAATGATGTACTGATGATGGCTTCCTCCCGGGTAAAATATTCTGGAGGTAAACTAGTCTCCCATTCGGATCTCCAGGTGGGGACTACACGAGAGGGGGCGATCATCAGGAAGATGGATACTGACATTCTGTGAGTCGTAGCGTGGAATGTTAGAAGTTTGAATCGTTGTGGTAGGTTAGAGAATCTGAAAAGGGAGATGGATAGGTTAAAGTTAGATGTAGTTGGTATAAGTGAAGTACGTTGGCAGGAAGAACAGGATTTTTGGTCAGGTGACTACCGAATTATCAACATGAAATCAAACGGGAAATGCAGGAGTTGGTTTAATAATGAATAAGAAAATAGGGCAGCGGGTAAGCTACTACGACCAGCATAGTGAAAGAATTATTGTCGTCAAGATAGACACCAAACCAATGCCCACCACAATAGTGCAGGTCTATATGCCTACTAGTTCAGCGGATGATGAAGAAATTGAAAGAATATATGTGGAGATAGAAGATTTAATACAATATGTAAAAGGTGACGAGAATCTAATTGTGATGGGAGACTGGAATGCAGTGGTAGGCCAGGGAAGATAAGGTAGTACAGTAGGAGAATTTGGATTGGGACAAAGGAGCAAAAGAGGAAGTCGGCTGGTTGAATTCTGCACTGATCATAATTTAGTCCTTGCCAATATGACCTGGAGACTCTGGAAGGTATCAAATAGACTTCATTATGATTAGGCAGAGATTCAGAAACCAGGTGTTAGATTGCAAAACTTTCCCAGGAGCAGACGTGGACTCTGACCACAACTTGTTGGTCATGAAATGCCATCTGAAGTTGAAGAAATTGAAGAAAGGAAATAATGCAAAAAGATGGGATCTAGACAAGTTGAAAGAAAAGAGTGTGAGGGATTATTTCAAGGAACATGTTGCACAAGGACTAAATGGAGGGTCCAATAAATAAAATCCCTAAGTCCGTTTTTTCAACTTTTCAGGAAATGAAAAACAAAGTTTCAAACTTACACAAAATCTATATTTTTCACTTCTATAATCCAATTTTCTGTTATATGGAGATATACATATCAACTATTATTTGAAATAACTAAAAGATCTTATTAGTAGTGAAATATAGTTTATAAAATGCAAAATACACTCATGGACTTAGTGATTTTTTTGGTTTGTATAATGTTTTCCTGTTAATTTTTGGGCTTCAAATGTCACTCCTATTCATCCACATCACCCATTTCATCAGAACTATCAAGACTGGAGTCAGTAGTTTGAAACACACCGCTATAAAACAATCTGTCACTTACTTGCACATACTGGAGCATGTGTTTTAAGTCCTTCACCTTTCCCTCCTTCAATGGCAAGTACGTTCTGTACTTCTGCTTGGGTCTCGAATTCAGCAGGCTATTCTTAGATACACCATATCTATACAGTGACACCTCCTTAAAGCCTGTTCCGTTGGTCTCTTCAGATAATTGCATCTTTCCCCCTGCTTGGAAAACGACCCGACGACATTTCGATATGCCTGGCAAAATGGGCTTTAATATGCCCCTGTACATTTTCTGATATTGTAGGACAGGAATGACTCTTTCCTCTTTCCTAGGATTTCAGAACTACCTGTGAGGGATTTTTGCACAAACACAACATTAAAGGGGTTCTTCTTCTTACACTCCTTTACCATTTTACCATTTTCACATACTTTTCAGGACCATAAACTGTTTCAGACTACTTCTTACATCGCTCGGTTGCTCCAAAATCTGAATCAATAGGCATCATACTGTGTCTTGGTACAGGGTACACTATTGACGATGTCTTTTCGGTTGAATCAACTGCAGACAGCCTTGTAAATATATGTTCTGCTCCATGTGTGATTGCAGACTGTTAAATTTGTCGTACAACTTTTTCCTGTCAAGCACTGATAATTTACTGGCACACTTGCACCGGCATGGAGGAATGTTCCCCATCACCCTTTCTTCACCCTTTGTGTTACTGGCTATTTTCCTATTTTGTTTCCAGTTTTTTTTTTTACATCAAGCTTTCTTTTCTTGCCCACTTTCACGTTCTTAACACTTTGAATATTAACACTGTCGTTATATTGTCCTTCTGTAACGGCGCTCCTCTTCATACCATCTGCAGTACCTGATGATCTATAATAAACATTGGCTGTCACAGATTCCTTGCTTTGTTGATGAACAGGACTCCATGCTCTGCAACAAAAGACACAAGAATGTTTAAGCGTAAATACCACAAAAGGTAACCCCTTAATTTTGAATTATGGCAAATGAACTTGGGGAGGTAAATACTATATTGCTAAGTGAATTTTCTTTACTGACCTGGTAAATTATCATCCTCTCTTTCTGCAGAAAATATACCACTTACCATCTCTTCTAACATAACTGATGCCTGGCTGTTTCCTGTTTCAGTGTACAAGATACCCTCTTTTCTCTAGCCACTCTCTTCCATATTTTCATTGTCTTCTTGTAACTGAATAACGGTGGATAACTCGGCTTGCTCTGTAGTCTCTCGCACAAATTCATTGTCGTGTTCTTTGGAAGTGTCCTCAAGGTCCATCAATATTCTCTCTGAACATTAAACCAAAAGATGAAATGTGTTTGTATACAGATACTTTTATAGTCTAAACTTTCAGTAAAACCATATGAATGAAGTGGAATAAGGCAAAACTATGAGTCTCTTGTACATACCTATTTCATCTGCACCTAACATGTACTTCGACATCTTCCTCACTACACACGGGATTGTTACAAACACACTACTAAGCAATATTATTCCTCTGACTTGATTGTTGAGCAATAAATGAATTTGGCAGGGTGTATTTGTTGACAACAATATGTAGGATGGGAAGAGGGAAATGTAGGATTTATCTCAATGGATTTAGTGGACTTAGGGATTTCCTTCGTTGCCTTGAGTGGACTTGGGGATTTATTTTGCTGCATTGTGTGGACTTAGGGATTTCTTAAATTTAATTCCTAGAAAGTACGAATTATACTTATGCAAATTAAATAGACTTAGGGTTATTTATCGTTGAAACTGATTGGAGATTTGAAAAGAGCAGGAAATTTTGGTCCGGATACATGCATTATCTCTATTCGTCAAAAAGTGGACTTAGTGATTTTATTTATTGAACCCTCCAAATGAAAAGGCTGAAGGAAACACTATAGAGGAAGAGTGGAGAGTCATGAAAAATGAAGTCAGTAGGGCTGCTGAAGAAATGTTAGGAAGGAAGAAAAGATCAACTAAGAACCAGTGGATAACTCAGGAGATACTAGACCTGATTGATGAACGACGAAAATACAAGAATGCTAGAAATGAAGAGGGCAGAAAAGAATACAGGCGATTAAAGAATGAAGTGGATAGAAAGTGCAAGGTAGCTAAGGAAGAATGGCTGAAGGTGAAGTGCAAGGATGTCAAAGGCTGTATGGTCCTGGGAAAGGTAGATGCTGCATACAGGAAAATCAAGGAAACCTGTGGAGAAAGGAAATCTAGGTGCATGAATATTAAGAGCTCAGATGGAAAGCCACTTCTAGAGAAAGAAGACAAAGCAGAAAGATGGCAGGAGCATATCCAACAGTTGTATCAAGGTAAAGATGTAGATAATTTGGTTCTGGAACATGAAGAGGCTGTTGATGCTGATGAAATGGGAGACCCAATTTTGAGGTCAGAGTTTGACAGAGCTGTGAGTGACCTAAACAGGAACAAGGCACCTGGAATTGATGATATTCCTTCTGAATTACTGACTGCCTTAGGAGAAACCAGCATGGCAAGGTTATTTCATTTAGTGTGCAAGATGTATGAGACAGGAGAAGTCCCATCCGATTTTCGGCAGAATGTTGTTATACCTATTCCTAAGAAAGCTGGTGCTGACAGGTGTGAAAACTACCGCACCATTAGTTTAGTATCTCATGCCTGCAAAATTTTAACACGTATTATTTACAGAAGAATGGAAAAACAAGTTGAAGCTGAGTTGGGAGAAGATCAATTTGGCTTCAGAAGAAATGTAGGAACACGTGAAGCAATCCTGACTTTACGTCTGAGAGGATCGAATCAAGAAGGACAAGCCCACGTACATGGCATTCGTAGATCTAGAAAAGGCATTCGATAATGTTGATTGGACCAAGCTATTTATGATTCTGAAGATGATAGGGATCAGATACCGAGAACGAAGAATTATCTACCATCTGTATAAAAATCAGTCTGCAGTGATAAGAATCGAGGGCTTTGAAAAAGAAGCAGCAATCCAGAAAGGAGTGAGGCAAGGCTGCAGTTTGTCCCCTCTCCTTTTCAATGTTTACATAGAACAGGCAGTAAAGGAAATCAAAGAGAAATTTGGAAAGGGAATCACAGTCCAAGGTGAGGAAATCAAAACCTTGAGATTTGCCAATGATATTGTTATTTTATCTGAGACTGCAGAAGATCTCGAAGTTGCTGAATTAATTATTAAAATTAATGAATTAATTATTAAAATTAATGAATTAATTATTAATGAATTAATTATTAAAATTATAAAAGGATTTTATAATTTTAATATATTGTCCTCAATACGGTTCTATTATGAGATTAATTACATGTAAGTTGCTGAATGGTATGCATGAAGTCGTGGGTAAGGAGTACAAAATGAAAATAAATAAGTCCAAAACAAAAGTAATGGAGTGCAGTCGAATGAAGGCAGGTGATGTAGGAAATATTAGATTAGGAAACAAAGTCTTAAAGGAAGTAGATGAATATTGCTACTTGGGTAGTAAAATAACTAACGATGGCAGAAGTAAGAAGGACATAAAATGCAGACTAGCACAAGCAAGGAAGAGCTTTCTTAAGAAAAGAAATTTGCTCACTTCAAACATTGATATCGAGAAAGAATGTTTTTGAAGACTTTCGTGTGGAGCGTGGCATTGTATGGAAGTGAAACATGGACGATAACTAGCTCAGAAAGAAAGAGAATAGAAGCTTTTGAAATGTGGTGTTACAGAAGAATGCTGAAGGTGAGATGGATAGATGGAATCATCAATGAAGAGATACTGAATCGAATTGGTGAGAGGAGATCGATTTGGCTAAATTTGACGAGAAGAAGAGATAGAATGATAGGACACATCTTAAGACACCCAGGACTTGTTCAGTTGGTTTTTGAAGGAAGTGTAGGTGGTAAGAACAGTAGGGGTAAACCAAGGTATGAATATGACAAGCAGATTAGAGCAGATGTAGGATGCAATAGTTACATAGAAATGAAAAGGTTAGCACAGGATAGGGTGGCATGGAGAGCTGCATCAAACCAGTCTGTGGACTGATGACTCAAACAACAAAGGAAACTTACTTGCTTGGACCAAACCTGATAGAAAACTACTCGACCATCCATAGTAAAATTTTGATCTGCAGTAGTTCATTTTTCAGATTAGGCATTGTTTCGCTTTATAACAACTGAAGTTAGAAGTATTGCAGCAACCATTCACCACGCTTTCTGCCTGCTGTATTCTCTGTTGACTACTGGATGCCTCCCCTTTACGCTCCTCCTGACCTATCAGCTGCATCAAGGTATTGGCATGTCACATGTGCAGTGGTAAGCACAGGATGTGCTGCTTTTAACGGTAGTAATCTGGACCATGTGTTTAATATCTCCCTATTGCCTATAGTAGTGGTGGAAATAATTTTATGGTAAGCTTCAATGCTAAAATAACATTCTTAATTTGAAGAAGGTAAAACTGCTATTTAGCTTATTCTAAGTGTCGACCCCCTTATTTAGGTATTTTTACGTACAATGAAATTTACATATTTTGCTTCAGGAGGAGTGAAACAAATATGTATCTTGAAATTGTTTGCTTAAATAGTGAGGAAAATATAGGTTAAAACCTAAAAATCTGGGCCCTAACCATGACTGTATTATTACAAAATGTTACCGGTGAAACTGTAAGTACATTGTTTACAATCTGTTGTAGCTTCTATTATGATGGTGCCTTAAATACCAATTTGAAAATGAAAATACGGTGGGGCTGTGATGGCTTTAAAATTTTTTTTTGCAGCTGGGGTAATGAATGTGTTCACTGCACACCACTGGTTCATTGTATCCCCTGCTTGCTATAACAGGAGATCTAAAAGTTACTGCTAAGTGGCTCTCAACATCCAGCATGGGTTGGCAATCAAAAAACCCATGCCTGAGTCTTGCATTTCTTCCATTTATTTGTACGGGACTCCTCACTTGATCATTTCTTTTTCTAACCCTTGGCTTATTAGTTTTGCAAAACTAAGGGAGTATTTCATTTTCATGCCCCTTATGGTCCTTCTCTTTCTTTTGCTAATTATAATGTTTAATTATAATTATAATGTTTTTGTCTTTAAGTTTTCTGAAATACCAACACAATGAGGAATTGATAAATTCTAAAATATTGATTGTACTATAAATTACTATTTCAGAAAGAATTTGACTCTGAGGATGACAAGAGCCCAGAGGAGAAGTATGTGGAAGAAATTGAAAAGAATCTCCCTCAGGGGACAGATAAGACTCCTGAGGTGTTGGATTCAGCTCTAAAGGGGCTATCTGCAAGGTGAGTACTATACTATTTTCTGAGGCTCTCGTATATAGTGTGAACACTGTGCTAAAACTGAGTGTCTGTACACGTGGAGAAGCATGGAATGTTAAAAAAGTGGAGGAACAGGCTCATAATAGAGTTTGTTGTAACCGACTTAGAATTCAGAGAATTTTTCAGTGATAGGAACCACTGTATTGATCTGAAATAAATGGTTACAGCTTCTATGATTTAGGTCCAAAAAATACATTATAAACAAAAGATATTCTTATCAAGTTCTGTGCTTGGGGATAAAACATGTTGAGGTCAGAAACATTAAGCTAATGGGTGTTGTCATTTACCAAATTGAAAAATTAGTAGCGAAAATATTATTACAATAACTAATTATATTCCATGTTAGCTGCTGGCTTTCCATGCAGATAGCTGATGTTCGATTCCTGGTCGATCCTGGATTGGAATTTTCATGTGAAAAATTATGGTGTGTCTAGTAGGAAATCCGGCCCTAAACCCCTAGTCAAATCTCAAAATGAGCCAGATTGGCTCCAGCAACCTCGGAAATACCTTGTATTTATCTGAGGAAAGTTTTATTGCAAGAAAATATCAGTTCAGGATTATAGTCTGTTGCATTTTTGAAAGAAAGTGGGAGTTGGAGATTGTGTAAAAACTCTAGTCCTGCATTGTCTGCCCACAACTCAGAAGTTTGTTGGTGGATTAAAAATGAATTTATTATCTGTGGTCATTCCATTGTTATGGGTATGACAAATATCTAGTTATATTGATTGTAAGATTTACGATTATGTCAAATTCATCTCTCATAGGTGGTTGAAAAAGTTATGGTAGATAACTAACCCCTCTAGGGACACCATGACCTTGAGGTCGTTTTGAGGGCTTGTGTGCTTATTGATTCTGAGGGTTGTGCCAGCTCATGGTTTCTCATGTTGGATTTGCCTTGGTGTAGGGCCAGACTAACAAGGTGTCCCCCGATTTGCCTGAGAGGTACCTGTGCTCTTTATTCTTCATTTCTGTTTCTTTCCATCCTGTTGTAACCTCATGAATTTTCAGTCCTCTTACTGTCTAGCCAATCTCTCTGCCTTGGGTGGAGTAAGTTTGTATGGAGGTTTAACCCTCCCCCAATCACAAGTTTTTGGTCGTGGCGAGGTTATGCATGGCAACTGGGAGAGTAGTTCTAAGCAACCCCCTTCAGATACCAGGCACCCTGTGGAGTATATAGCCTTGCCTTTGGTACATCATGGGTTCTGCCGAAGGTCGATCTTTTCATCGGTACTCGTGGGACCGAAAATGGAACCTCTATTTTCTTTTTCTAATGCTTCAAAGGGTGGCACCCTTCAAAAAATGGCGTCTACAATAGGTAAGATACGTAAGCGGTATACTAGAGTTCTTGTGGATTGTATAAGTGACAAACGTCTTCCTCGATTCCTGGTTGCTTTCAGGGTCAACAGTAAGAGTTTTCTTGATTAATTTCCTTTTATAGTGCAATCGAAGAATTTATTGGTGGTGAATTCGACGAGATGTGCAAGTTTCGCAGTGGATTCATACTAATAAAGACATTGGCTGAACGGTCCAGACAGCTACTTAAAGCCAAATTATTCAGAAAGGTAGAGGTCAAATTTGAGAAGCACCAATCGCTAAACTCCCGCGAGGGAGTTATATTCCACAGGGATTTGGTTAAGTCTTCCTATCCCTTTCAGACCTGAAAGAAAACAACAGTGTGAATTTTTGTTTGTACATCAAAAACTGACTAAAATGCTCTTAAATACATACAGTTTTAGTTTATTCTACAAAATAAAAATTAACATCTGAAAAAAAGCACCTGCACAATTGTGCATGTCAGGACTTAATTCACTACTTACAAAAAAGAAAAATTACCTCAGTGCATGTGAATATACATGTGTGTATGATCAAATGTTGTATTTTACAGTGGGGAATAATTTAAAACAATTAAATCTTCGTTCAAACACAAGTAAATGTTACATTTTCTACATTGAGGAAGAGTTTTGCTTTTACTGACCTTTTGGCAGCAGCAACTTGTCGTCAGACCTGAAAGAAATCTGGAGGTGTCAAAACATCAAAAACTTACTAATATGTTCTCAAATATATGTTTTTACAGTTTATTTTACAAAATAAGATCTATTGGCTGAAAAACAGAACCCACACAATTGTGCGTGTCAGGACTTCATTCACTACTTGCAGAAAAAAAAAAAATTCAACTCAGTATATGTGAATATGCAGATGTACATAATCAAATGTTCTATTTTACAGTGTGGAACGATTTTAAACAATTAAAATTTTATACATTACATTTCTCATGTAGAATACTAGTTTTGCTTTCACAGTCTTTTTTGTGACGGCACCCAGCACTCCTGCATGCATTGCCTGTAAGGAAACCTAGCCCGCATATATGTGCGTATCAACATTCAAAACCTCATGGTATTACGTACGATGTTGTAAGTTCACAATTTACGTTTGCTACACAATTTACACACTTCATTGTTTATATTCTGATATTCAGTAAAGCTTCTAGATTAATATGAATGCAATAAATAAATAAATAAATAAATAAATAAATAAATAAATACTTACTCTAGGCATTTCTGCTTCCTGCCATCTTGCTAATAAACTGTATTTTTAAACTCTTCTTCCTGCCCCCTGGTGGTCAAGTACTAAATAAAAACAGCTGAAGTACATGCTACGTGTCCCGCACAAGCACTGCAGTCCGGTCTAGCACCAAGAAAACATCAAATAAGCTCAGACATAAATAAAATACGAACCCGCACAATTGTGCGTACACGGTCTGAAAGGGCTATGGTACCAAGATCCGATACCTAGCACATTGGGAAGTAACCGACAGGAAGAGGTTGAAGAGGCGTGTGAGCGATAAGCTGCTCAATACAGACCCTTGCATCCTCACCTCCGACGCGGAGACCGTGCCTGAAAGAGTAAAAGTGGCAATGTAATGACTAACTGTGCTTCTGTATATTCCAGCTCCAATGAGATGCTCTAACTGCCAAAAGTTTGGCCACACCTCATTGCGATATCAAAGTTCAACGACCTGCAAAATGTGTGGGAACTGCGAGCATGCTAGGGTTGACTGCACACCATCACCTGTGTGCATCAACTGGCCAGGTGTGCATGCTCCAATCTCAAAGGAATGCCGCACATTCAGGCAGGAGAAAAAGATCCAGGAGGTAAAAACGCTGCATAAGTTACAGTATCTTATCCAGACGTCTGGATGAAGTTCAAGTCCATTGTTGCTCCGGAGTTCTCCATCTTCGCTGAAAAGGTTACGAACGTGCAGATTACTCCACCGAGTTTTGTACAGAACATCAGTACAGAAAATCCATTGAAAAGTCAAAGCCACCAACAAGTAATAGGTAAAGAAACTGAAGTTTCAGTATCACCTGGAAAATCAAAGAGTTTGTTATAGCCGACGCGTACACAGTCCATGGAAATTCCAGCCCTCGTACCAAAGCCCAGAACATAAATGAGGAGAAGGGGAAGTGTCAGTGCTCCCCTAAGATTTTGGAGAAGCAGCCTTCTCCAACCCAGTTAGGGGCCATAGGATCCCCGAAGAAGACCGGCAGTCCATCTGATGGCTCTCCTTCAAATGTTAAGGAAACGGTGGGTAAGAGTGAGAGGCCCGGACGACCTCCAATTTGATCCCTTTCTGGGGAACCCAGTTCTCCCAGAAAGAAGCCCCACCACTCCAATTCTGAGAGCTCACTATCTATGGAGTGTTCGGTCTCCACATCACCCGCTAGTGAGGAAATAATGGAGACTGAAGCACTCATTGTTATAGATGGTGACGATGACAAAAGAGACAAAGACAGCAGAAACTGGTGGGTAATTGACCAAAAGAAGGGCAAGCAATTGTCCTAATTTTGAAGCACTACCTATCCACACAATGGCAATAGTTATACCTGTTGCCTTGCTGAGTTATATCAATTGATATGTCTCTGCGGCCTCCGTAGTCTGTCTACAGGAATCTCATTTCAGAACCAGACACAACATGACTATGAGAGGATATCGTCTTAATTTTAATGACAAGAGTAGCCATGGATGGCACGGTGACTGACGGCGTTCGTACCCTAGTCCGCTCCGATATCTTCAGTGATGAAATACCGCTCTGTACTCGGGTAGATGCAGTTGCAGTTAGCACTCCGTTGCCATTAGTGACAACGGTGTGCAGTATGTACATTACACTGGACTACGATCTTGAATTCATGCACTCCCAAGATTTGGTTGCTCAATTACCTCCTCCTTTTCTCTTGCTGGGAGACGTAACCGCCCGTAAAACAGTTTGGGGTTTGATCTTTGCGTGCTTAACACAGGATAACTGACGCTTTTCAGCAGCGCACATGGCTCATTCTCACACCTGGATGTCCTTTGTGCAGCCATGTGCTAGTTCCCCTGTTACGGTGGCAAGTACGCGATGACCTCTGACATAGTGACCATTTTCTGATTCTTCTATCTCTCTTGAATCAAAGACAGACCAAAGTACCCAAGCACTGGTTATTTCTGCTTGCAAATTGGCCAGAATTTTGCAAATGCGCTGTGATGGTTGATGATATGCTGGAGTCTGTTGATGACTATGTTTCTTTCATTACTACTGGAATTCTGGATGCTGTAGAGGAAACAATTCCTTCCTCGTCCGGTATCCCTCGCAGGAAACACGTCCCCAAGTGGATGGACAAAATTGCAGCAGCCATACGAGATCGGTGACGGGCTTTTAAGCATTATCGTTGCAATCCTATGATGGTCAATATCACATCACATTTAAGCATCTGCATGCTAAGGCTCATTTTTTGATTTAAGAAAGTAAGAAAGCTACATGGGAAAAGTATGTGCCCTTCATGACGGCACATGCTCCGTCATCACAAGTGTGGGAAAGACTCCACCATATTGTCGGAGTATAGAACTTGCCCTCAATCCCCGGAATCTCCATTAATGGAGATATACACTAGTGTCCAAAAGTTTAGCATAATCACTAAACGAGGACATACTGCCTAATAGGAATGTCAGACGGATTGCTGAACAAACGGAATCTGTATCATACACCACATGTCACACAACTTGTCCAAAAAAACAGTGTCAGAAAGGTCTGATAGCTAAAGTACACCTTTGACAACAATAAACAAAACTTGGCAATGTTTTCCAAAACAAAATATGCTGTTAGTAGGGTGTATGGTTACCCCTAACAGCTTCACATGCTTCGCAGCGACGGTGCATGCTCTCTATCAGATGGTCCAAGAGCTCTTGTGGCAGTCGATCCCATTCCTCCAAAATGGCAATGCAAAGGTCTTGGAGGGTCCTTGGTGGAGGCTGACAGGATGCAGTTCGCCTCCCCAATGCAATCCAGACATGTTCTATAGGATTCAGATTCGTAGACCTCGCTGGCCAGTCCATGTGATGAATGTTTTCCCCAACCAGAAATTCATCCGTCAGAGCAGCGCGGTGTGGTCGGGCATTATCGTCCATTAAGAGGAAGTCTGGACCAACTGCACCTCTGAAGAGTGAGAACATGTGGTCTCAGTACCTCATCCCTGTATCTCCAAGCGTTAAGTGTTCCTTGGACCACCCATGAACATATGCAGGTCTGTACGGCCAATCAACTTGATGCCGCCTCACACCATGACGCCACCACCACCATACTAGACCCGTTCCTTGATGTTCCTATGTTTGTATCGGCTACCTGGTTCTCTCCAGATTAATGTGCGACGGGAATCGTTCTGCAAACTGAAGCAGGGATTCATCTATGAAGAGCACATCCTCCATTCATTCATTCATTCATTCATTCATTCATGGTCCAGTTTCGATATTGGCGGCTGTCTCTTTGCGGGTATGTGCGGGATGCACTCCGCTGGACGTCGGGCAAACAGCCCTGCTGTTCTGAGCCTCTTGTACACAGTTTGCCGGGAAATGGCAACCCCTGAGACGGCTGCAAGCTCCGCGGACAATTGTGTTGTAGGTGCACTCCGATTTCGTGGAGCGGTTAAGGCCAAATATCTGTCCTGCTGTGGGGCGGTTACCCTCGTTCGACCTGGTGCTGGCCTACGACTAACATCTCCTGTGTCTCGAAATCGTCTCCAAAGCCTGTAAATGAAACTTTGTGGCACATTCAAGGATACGGCGACTTCGGTCTGTTTCTGGCCTGCTTCCAGGCGGCCGAGTATTCTACCCTGCAAAACGGGGTCCGAATGGTGTCATCATGCCACTATGTTGTCACGTTCACCATGAGGCTACACTCCGCACACTATAACAGGGCAAACACGACTGAGGGAATATGGGGCGCAGACACTGGCTGTGTTTACCTTGCGGTTTTGCTGCTAGTCAAAGCGGAGAACACTCCTTTCCTATACAGAACGAACACGTAAGGTTGGGGGGTGCATATGTCGTGCAATTTGCGGTCTATTTCCTGTTGCCCTGCTTACTCGTAACTTATGCTTAACTTTTGGACTCTACTGTAGTTACAGTTCCTTCAGTCATTGCAGACCACATCTTGTCACATTTCGCAGATACGTCCTGCTCTGGGAGATACGACTCTGCATTTTTACCAACGAAGCATGAAGCAGAGGCATACCATCTCGCCTTAGCCTCTAATGCTTCACATTCCTATAATGTGCCTTTCACGTAATAGGAATTGTGGATGCACTCGCGCTATGCAAGGACACATCTCCAGGATGGGACAAAATCTACAATCAAATGCTTAAACATTTGAGTGACAGATGTCTCATGGATGGATATCCTCACCCTATTCAACAGAATATAGAGTGAGGAGTGTTTCCATGTCAGTGGTGTGAGGAAATTGTGACACCAATTTCTAAGCCATGTAAAGATCCAAAGCTTTTGGATAGTTATAGGCCAATGTGCCTTAAAATGGTCTTTTGTAAGCTATTTGATAGGATGGTTAATCAGTGTCTTGTGTGGGCTAACTATCAGTGTGGTTTTCGCTCTTATTGGTCTGCCACTAAGCATGTGGTCAGACTGGAGAGCACCATTCAGGAGGCCTTACTCCGGAAGAACCCCTAGTCGCAGTGGTTTTTGACCTGGAGAAAGCTTGGGGATTTCAGGGAAATTTGCCAACGTTTATTGAGAACTTCATGTCCCTCCAGCTCTTTTGGGTCAAAGTTCAAGGAAATGGAGTACCACGGGGATCTGTTCTGAGTATCACGCTGTTTGCAATTGCCATCAACGGCATAGTTGCCGCTTTTAGGCCCGCAGTTGTTCCATCGCCGTATGTAGGCGATTTAGCTCTACATTATAGCACTGGAAGGATGGTGTGTGCTAAGAGACAGCTACAGCAAGCTATTAACAAAGTCGACAGTTGGGCTCTGCAAAATGGTTTTTGATTTTCAGCAGCAAAAACCTCAGATGTACACTTCTGTTGACATCCGCTTGTGGATCCTGAACCAGAGCTCTGCTTATGAAACAGTGTCTTACCAGTGATAGACACTTGCAGATGCCTGGGTCTCCATTTCGATAAGAGTCTGGGCCCACATGGCAGCAGCATAAACCAAGGATTGGACATAGATTTGTCTCGTTTCAGTTGCCAACCTTAATTCTTTTAGTTCTTCTTTTACACTGCTTAATGACTTGATTCA
Source organism: Anabrus simplex (assembly GCF_040414725.1). Taxonomy (NCBI): domain Eukaryota; kingdom Metazoa; phylum Arthropoda; class Insecta; order Orthoptera; family Tettigoniidae; genus Anabrus; species Anabrus simplex. Next base: position 349,576,479 of record NC_090265.1, on the reverse strand, counting down.
TGAAGATCACAAAGAGAAGAGGGCTCACGCTCTCACCCTCCTTACTCCCTTTGCCATTTCAAATTCCCTAGAGCATTCACCAGCTATTCTCACTACTCCTTGGACTCTATTTTACATGCTCCTAATGCGGCATAAGAGAGTCTTGGTTACCTTTTCCTCTTCAAGTGCTGCCCAAAGCTGTTCCCTGGGGTTTGAATCAAAAGTGGCCTTTAGGTCGACAAATGCAGCTAGAACATACTTCCCATGACTAAGTCGTTTCTCTGGAACGGTTCTTAGTGTGAATATATATGGTCATGTGTTTGTCGATTTGGCCTGAAAGCACACTGTTCTTTTTCCAATCTTTCCTCTACTTCTTCTCTCAGCTTCCCCTCCAACATGCGAGAGTATATCTTTCCGGCCACACTGGAAAGACAAATTGCTCGATAGTTTGCACAGTCCAGAGTGCCACCCTTCTTATGGATTTCTCCCATTCCTTTGGAATTTTTCTGAATGCTCCGTGCTTGTTGGCATATCCTTGTCATCCATTTCACCACAGCCTCTCCTCCATACTTCATCAATTCCAGTGAAATTCCATCCCAACCAGCTGCCTTGCCCACCTTCCTTTCAGTGATAGCCTCTCTTACTTCACTCTGCATAATTGTCTCCCCTTCTTCTAGTTCTTCTTCTGCCCCATTACCGGAGTCGTCTTGTGAATTCTAGTCTGCACGGAACACGTCCTCATAAGTGGCTTCACGTATCAAGAATGTCCCGTGGCCTCGTTTGGATCTTCTGGTTCTTGTCTTTAATGCTTCTGATTCTCTTTCCAGTTTTGCCTTGGAGGGATCTTAGTAGCTTCCAAAACTTCTTCTGATTATTTCTGTATTCTGATTCCATTTCCTCACCAAATTCCTGCCAGTTCCTTTCTTTTGCCTCTTGTACTTGTCGCTTAGCTTCATTATGTGCTTCAAAATAATTCTTCCAGTCCTCTACCCTTCTAGTTCTCGTGTACTCCTTCCATGCTGCCTTTTTCCTCCTTACACCTTCCTTGACTTCCTCAGTCCACCACTTCGTTTGTTTCCTTAGTGTGTTTGCTGTAGTTTTCCCACAGACCTCTTATGCTACTTAGATAATATTAGTCTTAAATTCCCTTCATCTCTCTTCTAAGTTCCAGCCTTTCTCGGGTTCTCTTTCTGTTTGCTGAAGTTTTTCCCCCAACTTCTGAACATAATTCTGCCTTACCTCTTTCTCTCTGAATGCAGAAATTCTTATTTTCTCGAATCAAAGATGAGAGGGTGTGGGTGTAGCCTTAAACCGTGTTTTCATAACCAGAAGCCGATGTTCTGTACTCATTTCTGCACTGTGGAAGACCCTTACATCTAGTGCTGTATAAGTCATGTTCTTGGTGTAACAAAAGTAGTCAATGCAACTCTTTGCTCCTCGCCCTACTGCCTCAAAAGTTATTTTATGGATACTTTTATGGGGGAAAAGGTGTTACCAATCCGTAGCTTATTATCAACATAGAATTCCAACATTCTTTCACCATCGGTATTGATGGTACGTTCTGCTCCATGTTGGCCCAATACATCCACGTCCAACCGAGCTCGATAGCTGCAGTCGCTTAAGTGCGGCCAGTATCCAGTATTTGGGAGATAGTAGGTTCGAACCCCACTGTCGGCAGCCCTGAAAATGGTTTTCCGTGGTTTCCCATTTTCACACCATGCAAATGCTGGGGCTGTACCTTAATTAAGGCCACAGCCGCATCCTTCCCACTCCCAGCCCTTCCCTGTCCCATCGTCGCCATAAGACCTATCTGTGTCGGCGCGACGTAAAGCAACTAGCATTAAAAAAAATAATAATAAAAAAACCATCCACGTCCTCGACGTAACTGGTTTCCAATCCTAGCATTCCAGTCCCCCATCACAATAACATGTTTCTTCTTTCCCTGGCTTTGTGTATGGCTTTTTGCTTTAGAACATAGAATTGCTCCTTATCTACTTCTTGCCCGGGCTCTAGCGAAATACTTTCTTCTAGTTCCACATCGACTGTGATAAGTCTGGAGTTAATAGGTTCCCATCCTGTCACTTTGTTTTCCACTGCTTTGGACATAATGATGGCCACTCCTTCTTTGCCCGTTCATTCCTGCTGACTCCCGAGTATCTCATTAGACGTCCCTTATCCAAATTTATTTGGCCACTACCTTTTCTCTTGGTTTCACTGATTCCAAGTATGGCAAGCTTGTACTTCTCCATTTCTTCAACTATTTCTACCTCCTTCCCTGACAGTGAGGTCACATTCCAAGTACCAGTTCTCATATACCGTTTCGTTCCAGGTTGTTTCCTTGATATCCGTCCGGCTACTCTCATGTTTCTCTGAATAGTTAATTTCACTCCACGTGGGTTAATAGCTCTACGGGAGCTAGCATGATGAGGGGGCTGCCTTCTTAGCTGTCATGCCAGCCTGTTTTCTGCCAGGGTATCTTCCCTTAGCCTTTGGGGTCCTCTCCCTATCTGCAAAGCAGCAGTTTGTGGTTCGCAGTTCCTTTACCTACTCCGCCATTGAGGTGTTTACAAGGTTCCTTCTTCCGCCTTCGTAGCCATTGACTGCCAACTTCTGATGAATTTATGTGCCATTTCCTGCACAAAGGCTTCATCTGTCCTCCAAAAGGAGAAATCCTCCGCCCGTAGCCGTTGATCCCCCTTCTGGTTGTCAGGTTTGTTAATGGCCGCCTGACCCTCGGCCACACAGTCTCAGGTCATACCGTCTGCTGTCACATATGGTTGCAGGATATTCCTGACCTGACCGGACATAAAACTCAATACACACATAAGTCGATCTCATCCTGATATCAATCACAAAATAATAGTACAGAGACAGCCTACTACAAACCACTCTGCTGCTTCACAAGGTGATGAAACCTATAATAATGAAGATTTTCTCTCTCAAAATGAGAGTAGATAACCATTGGGACAATAGACGAATATAAAAAGAGCTCGTATCAGTGGAACTGTAAGTTTTCTTATGAAATGAGCACAGATCAGTTCGACAAGACTGTCGACGAATTTGCAGGTTTTTTAGCCGAAGCCATAGATCTCCTACCAGATCCTAAACACCCAGTAAAAAAATACTTTGAGGCAAGAAAAATGAAGAGGTATGCAAAGCTACAGAGAACTTTCAAGCAACACTCAAATCTGCAGGGGGCAACGAAGAGAGATAAAGAAAAGATGTAATAAGTACTGGTGTCAAGAAATGCAGCATATCTATTACAACCAGCGAAGAAAAAGCATCAGGAACGCTCTGAATGACCAAACGACTTACTGTACAGCTGGCATCAAGGATATTTAATACCAAGCTTGATAGCTGCAGTCACTTCTGTACAGCCAGTATCCAGTCTTCGGGAGATCGTGGGTTCGAACCCTACTGTCTGCAGCTCTGAAGATAGTTTTTCGTGTTTCCCTCTTTCACACCAGGCAGATGCTGGGGCTGTTCCTTAATTAAGGCCACGGCTGCTTCTTTTCCACTCCTAGCTCTTTCGGTCGTCGCCATAAGATCTATCAGTAATAATAATAACTTAAATGTTTCCACCTTTTCAATACAATATATTCACAAAATTACAAAATTATACGGTACTAGTTTCGACCCATCTAGGGGTCATCATCAGCCGTATTGGAGCAAAGATCATTTGTGGCGAAATCCTAAGACAATATTATTTTAAAGAAAAACAAGTGAAATGAGATGTTATGGTAATAGTTAATAATACAAGGAATATACATAATAAGAGGTTTTTAACAAAGAATAAAGTATAAATGGGGTGTTGTAAAAATTATAATCATGGAAATCAGTAAGTTCTTGTATTGAAATGAAATATGGCTTAGGAAGAGGGCTTAAGGTGGGGCTGAAGGGTGCGGGAGAAAGTGTAATTGTCTTGGAAAAGTACCTTTGATTAAATTTAGGATTGAGTTTAGGTTGGCTGCATTATTGTTTCTGAGGAAAGTGATAAATAGATCGAAGAGTATGTTGGGTTTCTCTGAGATTTCATTGAGATTGTGACTGGCATTAAAGTATTGGTCTAGGTGTATGTAGTAATTTTCCATTATGTTCAGTAAAGGGCCCTTGTTTGCTAATACGAGGATGTCCATGTCTTGTTCAATATTGGTGAAATTATGGTTATAATCTTGCATGTGTTGGCCGATGGCTGAAAACTTGTTGTATTTTATTGCGTTAGTGTGCTCGTGGTATCTGATAATGAAGTTTCTCCCGGTTTGCCCGATGTAGGTTTTTTTACAGGTGGTACATTTGATCCTATAAACTCCTGATTTTAAAAAACTGCTGGTCTTGTTGATGTGTGAAGTATTGTATAAAACATTCATGTTCTTATTGTTGGTTTTGAAGGTTATTTTAACGCCTTGTTTCTTAAAGATGTTGGTTAACTTGTAGATATCATTGTTGAACGTGAAGGTGGAAAATGTTAGAGGTTTGGTTATTTCTTTTTTGAGGGTAGTTTTTGGGCGATGTTTGTGTTTATTGATTATCCTTTCTATAAAATGATTGCTGAAGCCGTTGAATTTTGCGATTCCGCGGATTGTGTTGAGTTCGTTTTTTAGATCTTTATTGGACATAGGTATGCTGAAGGCTCGGTGAACTAGGCTGTTGTATGTGGCTCGTTTGTGGGACTGGGGGTGCACTGAATCTTGGCGAATGGTGGAGGCTGTTTGAGTGGGTTTTCTGAAAATTTTATAACTGAAAGAATCTGAGTTTCTAGTGATGGTTAAATCTAGAAAGTTGATTTTTTGATTTGATTCGGATTCTAGTGTGAATTTGATATGAGGATCAATATTGTTGAGTCTTAAGAGGGTGGTGGGTGCGTTAATTGATTTCTCATTCATTATTACAAAGACATCGTCGACATATCTGGCCCAAAAGAGAATGTTTTCGATATTGTAAACATGTACCCAAGCATACAAGTATCAAAATTAATTCCGATAATTATAAACAATTTAAACAAAAACAGCCACTTAAGCAAACTAGAGATACAAGACTTTATCACAATATTAAAACTTATCATCGACAATAACTTCTTCACTTTTGACAATGTCATATATCAACAAAATGGTTTGGCAATGGGGTCACCGGCCTCAGGTATCTTAGCAGAAATATACCTGGACTTCCTCGAATACACCAAAATTGACAACGAATTCGAAAACATTCTCTTTTGGGCCAGATATGTCGACGATGTCTTTGTAATAATGAATGAGAAATCAATTAACGCACCCACCACCCTCTTAAGACTCAACAATATTGATCCTCATATCAAATTCACACTAGAATCCGAATCAAATCAAAAAATCAACTTTCTAGATTTAACCATCACTAGAAACTCAGATTCTTTCAGTTATAAAATTTTCAGAAAACCCACTCAAACAGCCTCCACCATTCGCCAAGATTCAGTGCACCCCCAGTCCCACAAACGAGCCACATACAACAGCCTAGTTCACCGAGCCTTCAGCATACCTATGTCCAATAAAGATCTAAAAAACGAACTCAACACAATCCGCGGAATCGCAAAATTCAACGGCTTCAGCAGTCATTTTATAGAAAGGATAATCAATAAACACAAACATCGCCCAAAAACTACCCTCAAAAAAGAAATAACCAAACCTCTAACATTTTCCACCTTCACGTTCAACAATGATATCTACAAGTTAACCAACATCTTTAAGAAACAAGGCGTTAAAATAACCTTCAAAACCAACAATAAGAACATGAATGTTTTATACAATACTTCACACATCAACAAGACCAGCAGTTTTTTAAAATCAGGAGTTTATAGGATCAAATGTACCACCTGTAAAAAAACCTACATCGGGCAAACCGGGAGAAACTTCATTATCAGATACCACGAGCACACTAACGCAATAAAATACAACAAGTTTTCAGCCATCGGCCAACACATGCAAGATTATAACCATAATTTCACCAATATTGAACAAGACATGGACATCCTCGTATTAGCAAACAAGGGCCCTTTACTGAACATAATGGAAAATTACTACATACACCTAGACCAATACTTTAATGCCAGTCACAATCTCAATGAAATCTCAGAGAAACCCAACATACTCTTCGATCTATTTATCACTTTCCTCAGAAACAATAATGCAGCCAACCTAAACTCAATCCTAAATTTAATCAAAGGTACTTTTCCAAGACAATTACACTTTCTCCCGCACCCTTCAGCCCCACCTTAAGCCCTCTTCCTAAGCCATATTTCATTTCAATACAAGAACTTACTGATTTCCATGATTATAATTTTTACAACACCCCATTTATACTTTATTCTTTGTTAAAAACCTCTTATTATGTATATTCCTTGTATTATTAACTATTACCATAACATCTCATTTCACTTGTTTTTCTTTAAAATAATATTGTCTTAGGATTTCGCCACAAATGATCTTTGCTCCAATACGGCTGATGATGACCCCTAGATGGGTCGAAACTAGTACCGTATAATTTTGTAATTTTGTGAATATATTGTATTGAAAAGGTGGAAACATTTAAGTTATTATTATTACTTATATATTGTTCAATACGGACCAAAAACATGAAATTCATAACCATCAATAAGATCTATCTGTGTCAGTGCAATATAAAACAACTTCAAAAAAATAAAAAAAGGGGATTGAAAATCATATTTCATCTGTTTTTGCCACACCTAACAACTGTGAACGCGAACATTACGATAACCACCTGCTGACTGAAAGGAAATGTGCTGTACAAGACGAAACCTTTGATGTAACGCTGCACAAGGATGAGGTAATCCTGGGTATGAAGAAAATGGGCTGTGGACACATCAGTCAGACCCAACACAGTAGTTAGAGCTATAAAAGATGATATGGCATCAACTGTGATAGCTAAAATTGCTACAATATTATAGGCTGGGTACCATCTGTTATTGTTCACAAAGGTGTGCACCATTTTGTTATGTAAAAATGGAGATCCAACAGAATAGTCAGACTGGAAGCCAATCACAATATGTTCAGTCCTTCGTCATGTCATCGAAAGTCTTTGATGTAAGTTTAAGGAGTTACGTTCAGTTTAGCGAATATCAAAGAGGATTCATCAGATCACCTGGCAACATCATAAACACCGTTTTACTCGGATATGTGTTAAACTCAGCAAAACAACAAATAAGATGTTACCTGGTCTTCCTAGACATAAGCAAGGCTTTTGAATTGGGTCATTCACACTTCAGGAAAATGTTATCTGCGACAACTGCACCAAGTAACCTGAGTAATATAATTTGCAAGCTTTATTAGATACAACTCAAATTCAGACCAATTTTGAGAAAACTAATCCCATTAAATTATGCCGTGGTGTAATGTGTAATGCAAGAATCACCATTGTCACCAGTTTTATACAATCTCACAGCAGACCACATTTGTCGAGAAATCTCTGAAAAAGAACTGTGCGACATGCATGGTTATTAGTTTGCAAATGGACTTCAACCTCTAACAATATTGGGCTTTGCAGATGATATGTTTATTGTAGGAAAAAATCGAGACTCTGCAGTAGAACTGATGAAACTAGCTTTGCAAAGTTTTAATGAACTTTGTCTAACAGTAAATCCTAAAAAATCTGAAGTTATTAATATCAGTAGTGGAGAAATAAACAAAGGGTTCATTACAGTTGAAGAAGGCACGGAGATTAAGGGGTAAATTATGCAGATACTGTGTTATTTGATTCCAGGAAGACAATGGCACTCCTTCAGCTGAAACCTTATCATCCTCCTGCCCCTAGCTTCATCCGGATCAGAAATTTTCAATTCTGAATTGTTCAGTTTGCCCTACGTTGACTTACCAGTTCCTGTGAATTCCTGTGTGAAAAAGACCACGGCTGATCTTGGAAGTTGCTGATAAACTTCTTAAGAGTACACTAAAGGAGATTATCCCTTCATACTGACACTCCAGATTCTGTGCCTTACTCTGATAAACGGTACAAAAGGTTAGGTGATTTTAGGGCAAGCTGGGAAGCTTTGCTTCAGCATATAAAGAGCTGTAACATTCTAAAACGGGAGGGAAACCAGTATATTGAAGTCACTAGAAATCTAGATGAAGAAATTAACAGATGCTTAATTGAGCTAAACGTAAATGATAAAACTGAGGATATGAAAAACAGGCATGGCGAGTATGACACCAAGAAATTCAGAAATAAATTACGTGAATCTGAATTTGAGAAATGGTGCCAGCTGAGAAGCAAAGGTCAAGGAGTGTGTCTGTACAAGGAGTTCCCTCCTGCAAACTGCTGGGTTAGTAACCACGATGGCTTTTTCTAGCACGGAGTGGAGAGACGCTCTGAAAATGGCATGTAATATTGCCCCTGTAAGAGTTGTATCGGGAAGCTCCCATGGTAACCTCTGCAGAAGATGCAGCGAGACTGAAACTTTACCTCACGTTGTGGGTTCCTCTGTCTTTGGTGAAGCTCTTCGAAATACCGGACATCACACCGTCAGACACTCCGTGAGAAAGGATTTCATATGCATGAGGAAGTTCATGGCAGGGGAGTAAATGGCAGCACGAGAGGGTTAGACATGATTTATTAAATGTTAAACATTAATTTATTGAAACCACCTATTCAATACTGGTTGAGTCTTTATGACTATAACAATGTCATTACATTAAGTTGAGTATGGTACATGTTTCGCCTGGCATTGCAGGCATCATCACCCATTAATTCTATCTCCAAGTCAGAGCTCTGAGTGGATGCTAATTTTAGGATTTTAGGAATGTCCTACAAATATAAAAGAATATTTTAATGCTATGACTTCAATAGACTACAATGCCATCCCAGTATCAGCATTTTCCTCATTTAACAGGATATGAGTAAGACATCCCATTGAAACTTCAAGACAAGTTCGACCAGTTCAGTTCCAAAATGTACCATAAGTTTGAATATATTATGTAAATTGTGTAAATATAGTTTTTAAGAATAGTTCTAGCACATGTTAATCTCCAATAAGTTGTAAAAATGTACAGATGATTAATCCCAATTGCATCAAGCCGTTCTCATTACCGACATTATGAAAGTTAACAGTCAATATATTTCCATTAAATGTGAACGAGAGTAGAATGTCACATTAGAACTTTAAAACATGGACGGTTTGATCACTCCTTTGCACTGTTATATAAATAATATTGACTATGATTAATCCTAAAATTAGCATCCACTCAGAGCTCTGACTTGGAGATAGAATTAATGGCTGATGTTGTCTGCAATGCCAGGCGAAACATGTACCATACTCAAACTTAATGTAATGACATTGTTATAGTCATAAAGACTCAACCAGTATTGAATAGGTGGTTTCAATAAATTAATGTTTAACATTTAATAATTGAACTTCAATACGGTCAATATGAAAATAATCACTTGTAATATTAGACATGATTGCCATTAAAGGGAAAACAAGGATATATATTAGACCCCACAGTAAGATTTGAAACGCACTCCAACCAACCAGATGTAGACAGAGAAAAGTATATCTACCTGCATACAGTGCCATGTTATATGAAATATGAGCTGGAAGACATAGAAATGAGTAGGCTTATAATCGGCGTGAGAGGGACAGTCCCTAAGAAGATGGTAAAGCTGATGAAGACCTTCAACATCAGTTCCAAGGAGTTCATTGACTGGGGACTGAAAGCACCCACGGGTTCTCTTTTAATACTTTGACACCATTTGTATTTGCCAGACTGAGCCTTATAATTTAATTTTACTTTATTATTTTTGAATGAAATTTTTTAGTGTATTCTTTGTTCTAGACTGCCTCCAAGTGGAGGAAGATTTTGAAAATAAAAAATAGACTCTTATTAAGAATGTTCTGCAGGCCATGAACTATGAAGATCCAGCCTCATCTGAAGCTGCAAAAACAGTTGTCTGTGACACAAGTGTGAGGAGTGTCTTAAGTTACATTCAGCATAACTTTTTATGCATCACAAAAACACTCAAAATGCTCCAAAACTTGCATCTGTCACTTTCTGAAGTTTTGAAATTGTCAGTAATACTGTGGTAAAGGTAAATTTGCAGATGGTGTAAAAAATGAAAATGGACACTGTACTTACAAAGCACCTTGGATATGAGGAAATCTGAAAGGTTGCTCCAATGTTGTGTGGAGATTTAAGTGTGAAGTAACATGGGACATAACCCCAGCAGGCATTGTGAATTTCAAACATGCCCTCATTACCTTTTAGCCCCTGTGGGTGGGGGACGCAGACAGAATACATTCACGGTATCCCCTGCCTGGTGTAAACGGTGACTAAAAGGGACAGTCAAGGGATAATGACATTAGAACCATAAGTTTATTTGTGATTAGTACCATTACGTGCGGAACACCATGGGTAGACGTTACTTACGACTAGTACATCCTAATCATAGGTAATAAATTTCTTATTATTCTGTATTGAAGAAATAGTATTGAATAGGTGGAAACCTTTAGCTTTTGTTTTACATTATAGTACCACCTTGTGAGGAAACCATAGGTGTACATTATGTAGGAGCAGTACCATTATATGAGGAACACTATTGGTCTGAGTATTGTTGGTGATAGAGGTCATCACGTGTGTTTCACTGGTCGGTTCCACTGTGTTCAGAATTGATCTGCGTTACCTGTGAGTAGTACCACTTTATGAGAAAGATCATGGGTCTACATTCACTGTACTATTATGTGAGGAACACCACGGGTTTGGCTGGCACCCGTGATGAGCAGTATCACTTTGTGAGGATTGGTCTACGTTGTCTAAGTGTAGTAGAATTATGTGAGGAACACAATGGGTTTGTGTTGCCTATGGGCATTACCTTAATGTGTGATACACCGTGGGTCTGTGATTAGTACCACCATGCGAGAAACACCATGTGTCTGCATTACCTGTGATTAGTACTACTGTAGGCGGAATACCATGGTTCTGCTTTACTAGTGATTAGTACCATTGTGAGGGGTCGGTGACCTGGATTTTGGATCCTTTTAGATAATAAGCATCATCCCAGTAATTAAGACATTGTGAATTGAATCCACTGATAGTTTTTTTTTCACAATCATTTTCTCATCACCATTCATTTTAGATTCTAGTCATTGGATACATTTTGAAGTTTTAATTTGCTTTTCATTACACCCGGACCATTAGAGGCCAATGACCTAGCTGTTAGGCCCCTTTAAACAACCACCACCACCACCACCACCACCACCACCACCACCACCACATTCTTTTCTGGTGTTGAATGCAGTTTGTCAATATAAATCTGTTCTCAGATACAATAGAAGTTGATTCGGCTTTCCATTACTTAGATGAACTTACTGTAATCCATTCTTTTGCTAACAGAGACGTTTCTGTGTTCTTTGGAGTTCATATGAAAGTGAGAAGTTCAACTTTGTTTCATATAGGCCTACTTGGAGAGCTTCATTGAAGTTTATTATTGAAATAGAAATGAGTTCTTTTGTTTGTTTGTAATTTTATGTCCATACATGATTCAAGGTTTTAATAAATAACTAAATATAAATGTACATATTTCATTAATTGTTAATACGTATAAATCCATTTCCTGATTATCACCAACCCAAGCAACAGCTGTGAAGACTTGTGTTTTTGGTGCCAATGTGCACTCTGTATTGCATCTTGTGAAACTGCTGTGTAATTCTCTGCAAAATCAACTTGAAGAACAGCTGTTTCATTGGTACTGTGTGTCCTAAGCTCTTCAAAATGTCGAGACTGCATTTTTTGACATAACAATATATTTTGAAGCTGTGAGACTGCTTTTCAATTTCTTGTAAACAATCATGTACCGTACCTTGTTGCTCACTCATACTGAACCTTCCGACATTAGTTTTTCCTGTATGGCTTAAAGTTTTCTTCTTCTACTAAACTTAATTACTTTCTTACTGGTAGGTACATCAGACAATACTTCCAGCACAAGTTTTATTAACAACTGGAGCTTTGTTCCTTGCTCTTCAAAGAAGGATTTTTCTAGAGAATGAGAACCCTTTACAGGTGTACGTCCAGTTTTTCTAGGTGTTGTAAGCTTGTGTTTCAGTTTTTTTGTGTGTTTTCTTTGTATTTCTCTATCCCCTAATTTTTTAAGTTTTAAAGCTTTCTTATTTATCTTCCTGATTTTATTTTCATTTTTCATGATACTGCCTTACTCTTTCACCCTGAAAAAGAAAACTACTCTAAGAAAAATATTCATTAGGTCTACTTGTTTGAAAATTTACATCACTGTTAAGTTAATTAAATTGTAATGCCACACCTGTAACCCTATTTCCTGAACTTCATAATTATTTAATTTGAAAAACTTCTAATTAAAAGTTGTAAGTTATTTAACTAACCTTATGTCTTCATTTTCAGCTTAGTTGGGTCTGGTAAAAGTTTTCATTCCATACCCAGAAGGGTGTAGCAGGCCTCTTAGATGGTTATGCCATATCTCAGGCCAAGGAGATTAGTGTTGGTGAGTGATTTATGGAGAAAGTGAGGCGGGTGCAGCCGTGGCCTGTAAAGGAACTGTCCCAGTATTCACCTTAGTGCAGGAGAATGGAAAACCATTCTTAAGACAGCCGACGGTTGGGACCAGTCCCTCCGTCTCTAAATGTTGAACTGTAAGGGTAGCCAAAACTAGTCACTGCCAAAACCTACTGCTCTACTCGGGGTTTCAACTTGATGATGATGATGATGATGATTATTGTGGTGGTGGTTGTTTTAAGGGGCGTAACAGCTAGGTCATTGGCCCCAGGTTTCAACTTTCTGTCTTAACTGTTTTGGTATATGTTAAATGTAATACTTTAAAATTACTAAGAGTTTATTAAATTTAATAGTAATATTAAATTATTACCTTAATTCAATTATGTTGTGGTGTAAAAGCTTCTCTTGTTTAGCCATTCAACATAAAACAATGGCAGTTTAGTTTGGAGACGTATCTTACAAATACCAGTATAACCAATATAGGAAACAAAACCATGGCTGAAATTATCTGTCAGTTAACCAAATTTAACTGTGCTGGAAGTTATAGAATTAAATTTCCGATCATTTATGTCTTATACATTTTTACTGTACCAGCTATGATAACAGAGCCAGTATCCAGTATTCGGGAGATAGTAGGTTCGAGCCCCACTGTCGGCAGCCCTGAAAATGGTTTTCCGTGGTTTCCCATTTTCACACCAGGCAAATGCTTGGGCTGTACCTTGATTAAGGCCACGGCCGCTTCCTTCCCACTCCTAGCCCTTCCCTGTCCTATCGTTGCCATAAGACCCATCTGTGTCGGTGCGATGTGAAGCAAAAAAAAAAAAAAATAACAGAGATAGGCCTATTCATGAATTTGTATTTTTGTTGCTAAGTTCATATAAACGTTGAGCCACGAGAAAATGGATGAACAGAATTTAATGAAAATTGGTGTATAGAGTCGGGGAATAAGAAACTACAGTGTAGACTACAGTCCCTGGGCAAATTATTAGGCCACTCTGAGATTATTTAGAAAAAAACATATCTTGTTTTATATTTTAATTTCCTTATGCTAAGTGTACAAATAACATTTGTAAACATTTATGAACATGACACATTACAGTTTTAAAGTGATTACACCATGTTGAGACCAACAGCTCAATATTTTGTCAAGCTGCCTCTTGCTTTAATTACTTCTTGAATTCGTCGAGGCATGCTGTCTATATTGTTTACAGCCATTTGTACCAAATGTTCATTTAAATTCCAATGCCAAGTGATTCTCTCAACCAATGTCACTTTGTTTGCAATTCTTTCTTTGCCAATTTGACGCTTTAGCAGCTCCCAGACATTCTCAATGGGGTTCAGATCAGGAGAGTTGCCAGACCAGTCTAGTAACGGTATTTTATTGTCAGCTAGAAACTTTTTCACAGATTTTGCAGTATGACATGGGGTGGAATCTTGCATAAATATTATTTCATCATTTGGATACCAATCGTGCAGCTGAGGGAGGAGTTGTGTTTCAAGCCCCTTTTTATATTGCACTTGATTCATCATCCCTTACACCACGTAAAGGCATCCAAGTCCCTTAGCACTTATCACTGACCAAATCATTACAGATTGAGGATGTTTTACAGTTTGTACAATACAGTCTTCATTATTTTTTCATTAGGCCTGCGTTTCACATACTGTTTCTTGTCAGACAATACTTCGAAAGTCGATTCATCGCTGAAGCACACCTGCAAAACAAATTACAGTGCATGCTAGACTGCTATAATCAATATATTAATGTGAAAATAGTTTCCAGAACTGATACTCACCTTCCTCCAGTCATCAGCAGTGAAGTTCCTGTACTTTTTGGCTCACTGGAACCTTTGATTCTTCATCCTTTCTGTGAGCTTTGGTTTCTTTGCTGGCCTGCAGCTCTTGATGTCATGGTTCCTCATTGTTTGCCGAACTGATCTTTCAGATGCTGGAATTCCCACCTCATTTAAGCTATCCGCCACATCTTTATTTTTTGCAGTTCTATTTTCTTTAATTATTTTTATTAATTTACGTTCACCTCTTGGCGAAATGATCTTTTACCGACCACTGGAACCTTTCCTCCGAGCTCTCAAAGTCAAGCCCTTCTTTAACTTCTTCTTTATTCTTCGGATTGACTGTCGTGAAACATTGCATTTTCGGGATATTTCACTTATATTATAGTTCTCTTTTGTTAAAAGATGAGTTGTTACAGCTTTTTGTTCATCTGTTAGGCCTTTGAGCTTGCCCATGTCAATATTCAGAAATTCCTCTGAAAATTTTGTCCTAGTGAGGGAACTGCCAAAACTTATTTGAAAGAAATTGAAAGAAACTGCGCCAATGAACTAAATCACAATAATTTCACCAAAGCCAACTTCACAGACTGCACTGATACGCTGACACTCAGCTAAATGATACTAAACAATGAACAGAACATTTTCAGGGAATAGATATGTCTAGACTACTTTGTTAATTTGTTACATTATTGGCAGTTTAAGAACTGGTCAACAGTCAGGATTACATATTATTGGCCAACAATAAGTGAGTGATGTATTCCAAGTGTTAAATGACCATGAACTTGACAAGAAATATGGAAACTAAAAGCATACTGAATATTTTACATCTTTTCTTGGAGGTGGCCTAATAATCTGGCCAGGGACTGTATACATAATTTTATTCACCCTGAATGAAATGGTAGCTCAGTGGAAGGCGCATAAAATTTAATTTTTAAGTACCTATGTTATTGGTCCTATGGAAAAGGATTCCATAACAAAAGTTATAGAGAATACAATTTCCGATCATTCATGTTTTATTCAGTTTTACCGTACCGAATATGGTAAGAGTGGTTTTTAAGAGTTGGAAGAAAACTAAATGTGAAGGCTTACAATAGTGAAAGCTCATAAAATTGATCAACAATCACATTAAATTGGCCATTGTATGTTGTTATATCTTTCTTATGCAGCCATAGGATATGAACTACATGGTTCTGATCCATATTGAATTGTAATAAGAATATAATTATTAAATTAATGTCGTAATGGTCCACGTTTCGATATTGTAATATGCAATATTCTAAATTACATTAATTAGTGAATAGTTTCGGCCGGGGCTGGCCATCTACAGCCTTAATGTAAAACATCTAATAACTAAACAAATGTACATGCACTCACTTGACATAAAACAAATGAAACAAATATATACAATATATACAAATTGACATTAAAAACTGGGATGAAATTATGAGTAAATTTGAACATAACTAGGTTCTAAATTCTTGCATCTTGAGTATGCTGATCATCGAGAATCTTTCATGTATTAATATTCACAGAACTGTTGATTCTAATACGGCTAAACATTACTAATTCAACTGTAAACGGGAACTGGCAAATGTTGATCCTGTAGTTCATCACCAAATCTATCTGAGTGGTGTTAGCCGTGTGGAAGTCATTTGCAAGCCACTTGCATAAGGCTAACGTTACTCAAATAGATTTGGTGATGAACTACGGGATCAACATTTGCCAGTTCCTGTTTACAACTGAATTAGTAATGATTAGCAGTATTAGAACCAACAGTTCTGTGAATATTAATACATGAAAGATTCTCGATGATGACATATTCAAGATGCAAGAATTTAGAACCTAGTTATGTTCAAATTTACTCATAATCATCCCAGTTTTTAATGTCAATTTGTATATATTTGTTTCATTTGTTTTATGTCAATTGTGTGCATGTACATTTGTTTCGTTATTAGATGTTTTACATTAAGGCTGAAGATGGCCAGCCGTGGCCAAAACTTGTCCTTAATTAATGTAATTTAGAATATTGCATATTACAGTATTAAAAGGTGGACCATTACGACATTAATTTAAATTCTTATGCAGCCACTCATCTCTGATAAATGGGATTACTGATGCGTACTGAGTATAACAGCCTGCTTGAATATTGGCGAGAAATAACTGGAGAGTTAGATAAGTTTCTTCTATAGCACGCCAACCTCTGGTTCATACATTTTCTGATACTGCTAGTACGTAACACACTGGTTCATCATAGTAGTCCAGCTATTCAATCTCTACTCTGAACTGTTGATTGGAATGATGACTGTGCACACTTAACAGAATTATGGGAGAGGCTTACGTATGACCTGGTCTAGAATTACAATTCGGCTTATTGCAAATTATAGCATCACAATTCACTAAATAACTCAAAATTCAACCCTAAAAAGAGCCGTTTCTTAAGAAAAAAATTGCCTACAAATCAGATAAGATTTCCCCCCCCCCCTGCCGGTGTAGTGAATTGAGATTTTTCGACTCATCGGGTACACCTGTTAAACAGATGAGTAAAAAATGCATATAATTTTTGCCCTGGGTTTACCGCCCCCTCTCCCAAAATTAAAAAGTGTTCACAGCTCTCTGCGACCTGATCTTTCCAGCTCTGCAACCTTCGACTGTTAGATTGACAGCGTACTACTGTTAAAAGTGAGAAAATGTGTGGTTTTTCATTTGATCAAGTATTTCATATAACAACATTGCTTTTAATTACGACATTCCTTCTGGTATCATTGCCATGATCTATGCTGGTTTCAGTTGGGAAAACCACTAAGACAGTCTTTCTGAGGATGTAAAAAGGCAGGCAGAGATTCTGGCATTATAATGAAAACTCCCCAAATATACAATGTAGAATTCCGTAGTGAAGCAAGGGTACATCAGCTATTTAAATATAAATTCATTAATGAAAGCTGGTAAGTTAAAACACCTGGCAGATGTAATGGATGAGCATAAGATATTAACCCCTTAAGCGGGGAGCTCGGTACATACCGGCTCACTCCCAGGTGGGGAGCGATTTCCCTGATTAAAGAAAATATTTATTTACTGGATTAAAAACAATCTTAGACTGTAATGAACTATTGAAGGGCCATGAAGGAAATATTTACTTGAACATAATGCATTTAATTGTTGGAAAATTCTATTATTTTAATTGTTCAATACTTTGTGCAAGAACGTACTAAGTGCTTTCATACTGTGAGATCGAGGTTACTACTTCCTAATAGCAAAGCTCTGGTTTTCGTGTATATAGTAACTTTTACCTGAATATTATAGGCAGAACTGTGCCTGTAAATAAATGTTTCTGTATATGTAAATTGCAGATTTACAAAGTTCACATGTACTTAAATGATTTACGATGGAATAAATTATAATACTCACAAAATTTCCTGTTATATTGCTTAGCGCTTTCGAGGGATCAAGTTTATATGGCCTACCTACAATTCATTAGTGACACACACGGACTATATTACACTACAATACAGGTAATATTTATAGTATTTACAGACAGGAACTAAAGAATTATTACAACTACCAGCAGACGTTCCGGATCACATGGTGTACACGGAAAGGAAGAATAAAGGCCGCGGTTTGTTTCGCGCCACTTGGGAAGCCAAACTACAGCATATTAACATCTGTAATAAATTATCGCTTGCAAATAACGGCTACATTAACGCAACTTGGAACAAGAACGTACAATTTGTTTGCAAGATCTAGGCATAGAAATGAATGATCGAGTTATGTCCAAAAATAGCCATCTTCCCAATGTAAGAAAGGTCTGACGGATACTACGAGACAGAGAAGTTCACTCATGGACGAAGTTGCCGCACAAAGGAAAGGGCGTTGAACTCCTGCAGGAATACATGCCAGGGAACAAGTGGATAAGAGATCACCGAGGCTTATCCTGTGCGGAATGGAGAGAGGCCATCAAGATGACAGCGAATGTTTGCGCCGTTTGCTTCGTGCCGGGAAGGTCCCAGGCCAACACCTTCTGTCGGCGTTGCCACAAGGGATCACAGTTTCATAATGCACGAAGAGGTCTCTGGCCTAGCTACCGATGGGAGTAACAGGTGTATTGACATGGTAACCTTTCAACCAGCTAGCAAGTAAGGGCTAATCTTAG
Source organism: Anabrus simplex (assembly GCF_040414725.1). Taxonomy (NCBI): domain Eukaryota; kingdom Metazoa; phylum Arthropoda; class Insecta; order Orthoptera; family Tettigoniidae; genus Anabrus; species Anabrus simplex. Next base: position 349,558,063 of record NC_090265.1, on the reverse strand, counting down.
ATCCCACAATGCCCTTCGAGTCGCACATTGGCCAGGCCAGAGAGGTGGACACCGAAAAGAAGTCAATTTACCAGCCAACTGTAAACTACTATGAAGATAAATATCACCTAGACAATATTTCCGTCCATGGACTCATGATCGGAACTCGAGGCACAATCCCTAAATTTCTTGTACAGCTATGGGATTCTCTCGGTCTCAGCCGGATACGACTTCACGACATCGCTATCGCCACAATATGAGGTTCAGTGACCATACTCCACAATCATCTATATAACATTTGAAGAACCATATTGCAAATTTATTCCTGAGCCTTGTGGTGATTATTTCTACCTGGCACACTAGCAAACTCAACAGTAACTTAGTAGACAAAATACTGTGTATTCGACATACTTTGTCCTTGTGGCAGCGTCCGCATGGGGGAAGTTATAATAATAATAATAATAATAATAATAATAACAGTGTTATGTCTTTTTCAGCTGTTCATTATGATACACAGGGAAGCAGATCATGTTATATAACCTGTCTCAGCGTCGCATAATTTATATGATTCCATTCCGAAATGCGATCGTTTTCTTGGTATGTAAACTTCCACTCTAGCCACCCTTTCCATAGTAGCAGGTTCTCATCAATTGACACTTTGCCATCAGGGGTATAAGCTCCCGAAAATTTTGCTAACAGGTCATCAAATACTGGATTTATCTTGTATATTTTAGGAGGAATTTGTCCATTATTCACCTCATTGTCAGAGATATGTAAAAAGCTGTGGAGGAAAATATAATAATAATAATAATAATAATAATAATAATAATAATATATTTCTCGCATTTGCTTGTTCACTACACCTATTTTCTATGAGCTGATGACACAGAAGAGATTTTTTTCTCGACTCCATCGTTTCATCTTATTAAACTGGGTTTTATGTGTGATTTTCTGCTATTCATCTTTTGTCTGTTCAGCTATATTCTGGCATAAATCGTCATAAAAAAGTTATTAAAATATTTTGCTCAGTTTTGTTCTCTGTAAAACTCTCCCTTTACATCATGGTGGGATTTTGGATCAAAGCAGGACCTTCTTTGTACATTTTCAGTATAAGCTGACGAAGAACTTGCACTGGTTGAATTGTCACTGTCTTAATCACTACTTGAACTGGAATCGAACACGTGCTGTCTCTTTTGCGACTGCTGAACATTCGCATCAGCTGGGCCCGAACCCTGTACATTCGAGCCTGCAGTACTTATTCCAGGTACTTTCCTGTCACGAATTCCCCTTCGGCAGAACTTCACTAACATCACTATTCTCCCCACTAAATTCCAACATTTTGTTTATCATGACCCCTAAATTGTCTGCCTCTAATGGTGGAAACCGGTGATTCCTTTCAGATATTTTAGCGGAAAAAATGTAAGAAAAAGGATCAAATAGAACTCTGATCTCTGCATTTTGGATGGAAATCATGTAATGAGCCTGTATTACGGATGCGTACGATAATAAATGTTGTGTAACTCGCGGTAAACACACACTCCAGTTGTGAAGGAAGAACTCAAGACTGGGGATAATAAATCAGGTCACAGTTCTAAAATGTCATCAGAGAAGTCTGTTCAGTATCATAATCTCTAGAAATCCCTTCTACAGTAATATTATTACATCCAAGGGACGATTAGGTGATGAGCTAAAGCTTCAGCCTTTGTCAGCGTGAAGCTATTAGGCCTTAGGTCGTTCTTGCCCGGATGTAAGTTGCGTATTTAATGATGCAACTCGTGGATGACACATTGGTGTTGGTAGAACATAGTTGAAAAAATTCACATCACAGGGCAGACTTATCCAGAATATGCTGCTGAAAAGGAAATAAAACTCTGCAGGCAGGCAACCGAGAAAAAAATTAAATCGAATTGGCGGATATATCCACGTTCCCCGCCAAGCAAGCTAGTTGCAGCCGCGGATCTTGCTGTATCGCCCACCGGACGGGTTAATAACAGCTCTTCAGCAATTGTGCAACACAGATCAGGACCCTTTAGAATCAAGAGGATATCACCTTTACGAAGGACCTCCAGGGGAAAGGATGATGAAAAATGTTCCTCAATTCGGAGTAGTCTTTGCATGTTAGGTTCAGTCGAATATTTTCATCAAACTCTCCGAGAACGACAATCTTAACAAAGTAGAGACAAAACCTTACATTGATAAATGTCCATGCTCCAACGAATGAAAAAATTACAACAGAAAAGGAAGAAATGAAAAAATGTTGGGAAGAACTTGACCAGTTGATACCAAACATCCCTGATACACATAATAAAATCCTACGTGGGGACTTCACTGCGAAAATAGGATAAGAAAGAACATTCATACAGTGGTGGGACAATGGCCAGCTCATAAATTAACAAACAAGAATGGACAAAGATTAATTGAACTTTATATAGATCATGGATTAATTTTGGAAACCAAGCCACACAAACTAATGACTTGGAATTGCTCTAACATTAAATTGGAGAAGGGGGGGGGGGGGGTCCAGATAGATTGTGTAGCCATGGACAAGAATTATTACAAATACATCTATAATGTAAAAGTCCTCCATGAGGTAGACATCAGTTCTGATCACTACATCTCAAAGATTAAAATCAAGTTCACACCAAAAAGAAACACAGACGATCCAAATCCAATAGGAGGAAGAATTATGATCCTGTTTATGTATATAAATAAAGGTGTAGGAGGTCCGTTGCCTGTAATTTTGTTTATTTTGCTAATTTTTCAGATATTTATTCATTTTAGGTCAACTCAAGACATCAGTGGTTTTTAACTTTCATGTTTTGTTTGTTTGTTCCACCATGACAGCGAAACGGCTGGATAGATCTCGACCAAACTTCATATTTAGAATATACTCATCCATGAGCAGGTTTTGATATGCATGTGGAGAGCAAATTAGTTATTTGATATTTTCTCATGCACTATTGATTTTTTTGTAAAATCTGTAGACTATATGTGAAACTTCCCTTCATTATATACTTTGTGTAATATACATAATTTTGCGTACTCTTGAAATTACTGAGAAAATTACTATTTTCTACAGGCTTCATGCTCTGTGTCGAGTGGTGGATACCCTCGCAGACCGCCAACAAACTTAACAGTTTTCTGAATGTCTTAATTTTACCCCTACCCCCAAATCAAGATGGCAGAAACAATCTGCCAGACGAGTTAGAAAATTGAAAAGTGGCGGAGTTACAGATTTTAGCCTGTACGTGACGGAAAAATTCCAAGATGTTCAAATGTGTATCATTTTAGCCCCAAAAAATATTGAAATATGGAGGCAATTTTAATGACTGTGCAAACCTTAGTTTTGATGTAATTGGTGGCTATATGCTAAGTCATATCACAAAACAGATAACACAATCGCAGCTCAATTTGGAGTGATCTACAACTTTGCTCTTTTGACTTTTTGTCATATCTTGATCCCTTATACGTTAGATAGAGCTGCATTTCTCGATTGTAGGTAAAGTTTGTCATTTTTAGACGTATATTTTATAGTTTGACACACTTATATAGAAGGTAGGATCATCGAATTTGGCACGTACTTTGGTACAGACAGTGGCCATATGCGAGCCAAGTTTTATGGTTCTATTTGCTGCATGAGTATGCAAAAATCAATAGCAGTGTGTGAAAACTGTATGAAAAATTTCACCCTATTCAAAGCTTCTAACTCAGTTTAACACATAAATGTAGGAGATACAAGAAAATTTCACAGGACCAACCATGCAGACCACTAAAAAGGATGTCTGATAGCGCAATTTATTTGTCAGTATGACGTATCATTTAGGAGCAATAAATCTAGAAATGACGTCTGCATTTATAAACTTGCTCATACTTGTAGGGAACTGTTGTGTGTAATTTTGTTTATTTTGCCAGTTTTTTGGGTATTTATCTGTTATGGGTCAACTCAAGACTATCAGAGGTTTTTAGCTTTCATGTTTGTCTGTCTGTTTGTCTGTTCCACCATGTGGTGAAACGGCTGGATAGATCGTGACCAAACTTCACATTTAGAGTATACTTATCCAGGAACAGGTCTTATATGCATATGATTTAAAAATCACAGAATAGGTTGGGGTTAATATGGAGATGAAACGAGTTATTTGATATTTTCTTATACACTATTGATTTTCTGTAGAATCTGTACACTGTATATGAAACGTTCCTTCTTTTAAAATAATTTTCGTTATTTTCATAATTTCACTTACTCTCTTCAAATGACAGAGAAAATTACTATTTTCTGCGGGTTTCATGCTCTGCGTCGAGTGACGGACAGCCTTGCAGACCTACAGTGAACCTACTGGTTACTATGGCAACGTCTATAACTGCTGGCCAGCAGAGAAGTAACGTAATGTCATTTTTGTGATCATTCCAGTAAACTCGTGGTGGTTTGTTGAGCAGAAGGTGAGAGAGATGTCAAGCTGCCATTCTACAGGATATTTGCAGAATTCAGTGGGAGGTTACAATCATCTTTGAATAAAACTAGGCGTGGCTCTTAATATTTCAATAGAACCATGGAATGTAGCCCATTATTTCACACCATAAGGTGTTTTGCATTAAACCTAATTTTTAAAAGAAATAAAAAGACTACTGACGATTCCAGACAAAATGTAAGCAACTAGGAACTGGATAAATTAGACATACATGACTCGAAAATATCACTGCCTTCTGGATAAATTAAAGACAAGTGACTAAGAAACTTATTTCTGCCTTCTGAATTCTACTTTTAATTATTTTTGAGCGAAATAATGAGAAAAATTAGTGTCAGGAAACCACGGTTTCGAAACCAAGGATTAGCAATGGTGTAACAGGTTAATGACAGTACCATGGTAAGACAACTTACCATGGTTTCGTAATGCCTGATATTCACAGAGAATGGTGCACCTGGACATAAGTTGCATAACGTTCCTATCGTTAACTGGAACTTGCTTAGAATCAAATAGTAGGAGGTAGATTGTAACAATTTCTATGGCAACAAAAAAATGAGCTGCCTTGGAAAATCTTCGTTCAAAGCCTAAAAACACCAGTTCACATCTAGGGCGCCTGAGAATGCTTCGGAATGTGTGTGTGAATGTTTGAATATGGTCAGATTTAGGAAGAAATTTGGGGAATGATGGTGACAGCAGGCCAGGTTTACCTCTCAGAGGAAACATTATTATAAATCGAGGGCACCTGAGGCTGGCTTTAATAACGCTGCTTTTCGCCCCAAGTTTTCTGAAGGCACAGAGGAACCAGGTATTTTGAGCCACAAGATTTCATTTATGTATAGGTAGATCTACCGACACAAGCTTTGCTGATTTCCAGCTTGTCACGAGTGACACCTCTTCACGTACCATCAGGCCGAGGCAAGATCACACCCACTGCTGGTTTTGAAATTTGAGGCTCAGCATAAGAACGCTAATTTTTACCCCCTGCCCCATATCATGATTGCGGACACAATCTGCAGGACGAGCGAGAAAATTGAAATTTGGCAAAATTATAGCTTTTAGCCTGTAACCGATGAAAAAATTCAGAGATGTTCAAATGGTTAACTTTTTTAGCCCTGAAAAATATCCGAATATGGAGGTGATTTCAATGACGGTGCAGATCTTTGCTTCAGGGTAAAAGGTACCTAAATGGTAAGCCATATCACAAAGCACAAAGCGCATAGCAATCTCCACCCAATTTGGAGTGATCTCCAACTTTGCTCCTATGACTTTTTATCGTATCTCGATACCTTACATGTTAGAGCTGCATTTCTCGATTGTAAGTAACGCAATTTTTAGATGTATATTTTATAGTTTGACACATTTGTAGAGAAGATAGAATCATCAAATTGGCACGCACTTTAGCACAAACACTGGCTGTATGCGAACCAAATTTTATGATACTAGCTGCCAGATAAGTGTGCGAAAAATGAAGCAGTGTGTGGAAACAGTACCCTAATTTCACCCTATTCAAAGTTTCCAACTCAGTCTGATGCGGAAATGTAGGAGATACGAGAAAATTTCGTAGGACCAACCATGTAGACCACTAAAAAGGCATTTGATGGCGCAATACCTTTGTTGATATAACATACTGTTTAGCAACAGTTAATCTTGAAATGAAGGGGTGCAATTATAAACGTGCATATACAGCAGAAGTCCGCTATAGCGAGTACTGCTTATAACGAGAATCCCGTTATACCGACGATATTTTATGTCCCTTCAAAATTCCTGTGTTAAACTGTGTGTAATCCTTCGGTTACAGCGAGAGCCCTGTCACTGACGCATTCGTTATTACGAGCGATTAAGCGCGCGCGATTTTTTCCGTTATCGATATTTATGCACACCAGCCATTATGATGCATCGTTTCCTCGCTATGTCCACTAGCGAGTTTTCTCGTCGACATTCGAAGGCGATGTCGGAGTGTATTAGTAATACCCGTCGCCTGCTCTTCCGTAAAGAAAATTCGAAATGGAAGAGAACATATTTTCTTAATAAATGCGTAAATAACATGTCCGATAACAGTTCTTAACCCATTAAAAATAAAGGCTGACTAAACGATTGCTTAATTTTAATGCTAAATACTGCAATTAAGTAAAAATGAGATACACCTCGAGATATGGCAGAGTGCATAATTGATTTCACAGGTTAGTTTATATTTTCTCGCGTCTGGTTAAATTACGGGAAGTTTATCATCATGTAAATTTATAGCGAGAAGGTTTATAATTTCTCTAGTGGCGCTTGAAGTATGCTTTCATCATATGTATAGTACGGTTAAGTTAGGATAAGTGACGCTGTTTGAATAAGGAAACCGAAACTTTTGCCACAAAATGCGATCGATCATCTATGGTACGGTATAGTTTTCTCATTATGTTCATTTGCGATCTGGCAACCCTCGCGGTATCCACTTTGCTTCTTTTCATCCCCGCACGCACATACAAAATTCGTTGACAATAACCGACCGCTTCTTTATTATACATCGCTAGCCGTGACAACCGGTTGTACAGTGCCTGTGTGTAACGTCACTGGATCTCGGGAAATAGTGAAGAGAGAATGACATTCTATTAGCCTCTACAAAAACGTTTCTTAAATCTGCACTATGGCATCAAAACATGCGAGCCTTCGAATTCGTAGAAAGGCCACGGCTACACAGTGGCAGAGTTATAATGCGTCTACTGTACCTGACTAGTAAAATTAAGTTTTATAGACAGCAAGAATATTTTCGTGATGGATAATCGTAAAGATACGTGGAACAGGTAATGCCGGCAAATTGTGAACGGGTTCTCGTCGATATTATGCCAATTTTAAGTTAGCGGTAATGGTTATTAAACACTCGGAAATATAGAATAATTGTGCAGCCGCAAGAAAATATGGCGTAGGCCTAACTAAGTCAATATTTGGGGTCAGTGCGAAGACAAAGATACAAAAAATGCATTCAGTGGTCCGCAGCAAGGACGCTTTAAAGAAGTCGAAAATGAAATTATGAAGTATGTGAACAAAAAACGCAAGGGCGGAAAGGCCATACCGTGGCGCAATAAACTCGTTCGTTGACTTTCAACGTCCGCGATTAGGCCTAGCTATCCGCTGAAGTTGGCCAAACCCAGCAAGCGAGACGTGCGTGTAGCGGTAGCCGGTTATATCTGACGCTGAGTAAAAATACCGTAAAAGTTTTTATAGACGGCAAGAATATGTTCCTGACGGATCGCCGTATTGTAGAGACGCATGGAATAGGTTTTGCCGGCAAATTTTCAACGGGTTCTCTTCGATATTATGATGCCAATTTTAAGTTAATGATCATTAAACCCGCGGAAATAAAGAATAATTGTGCAGCCGCAAAAAATGCGGCGTAAGGAAAGCCGATGTTCGGCGTCTAAAAATTGTGTAAAAATGCGTACTGTACAACAAAGGCATTCATATGATTTTACAACGCACTTTTTTTAGCATGATTAAAAATTTTGAAGGAAAGAGTGGGGTTCGTCCTGGATTCGGAGAAATACGAAACTGTCTTTTTTTTCAGAATGAAAATAAACATACAATTTCAAGTAGTATCGGATTTCGAAAAATAACAAACACGTAAGTCGTAGTGTGGATATCGTCCGCGGAAATGCAAGTTTTGAACAGACTGATTGCTGTTTCATACCGATTTTTCCGAATTTTATAAAAAATTGGAAATAACGACAATCCGTTATAGCGAGTAAATTTTCCACTGTTGTGAATTCTCGCTGTAATGGACTTCTTCTGTACTTTCATATATCTATATATATACATACTGTTCTTTGAATTTGATTTGTAGCAATCTAAAATGGGGAGGGGTCTGCCATCATAATAAATAACTCCCCAAATCGATAGTGACTGTCAGTAGGAGAGGGATATGCTATTCTAATCAAAACTCCCCTCATCAACTGTGTCTGGCAGTAGGAAAGGTTGCCTGCCATTATAACAGAAACTTCCCAACCCCACTGTAAGTGGCATTAGTAAACAGGGCCTGCCATTGTTACATAAAATCCCCTTATCGATTTGACTGCCAGTAGTCAAGGGAGCCTGCAATTTTGGTCAGAACTTCCCTACCCGATTGTCTCCATCAGTAGGCAAAGGTGTCCGCCATTATAAACAAAATTCCCAACTAGATTGTGACTGGTAGTAGGCAAAGTGCTGGGCTGAGTGGCTCAGACGGTTGAGGCGCTGGCCTTCTGACCCCAACTTGGCAGGTTCGATCCTGGCTCTGTCCGGTGGTATTTGAAGGTGCTCAGATACGACAGCCTTGTGTCAGTAGATTTGCTGGCACGTAAAAGAAATCCTGCGAAAATAAATTCCGGCACCTCGGCGTCTCCGAAGACCGTAAAAGTAGTTAGTGGGACGTAAAGCAAATAACATTATTATTATTAGTAGTAGTAGTAGTAGTAGTAGTAGTAGTATAGTAGTAGTAGTAGTAGTAGGCAAAGTGGCATGCTATTATAATCGAAACTCCCCAGCCCGAATGTGACTTGCAGTAGGAAAGTATGCCTCTCATTATAATGAAGACACCCTAATTCTATTGTAACTGGCAGTACACAAGGTGGAATGCTATTATAATGAAACTGTCCAACTTGATTGTGACTGGCAGCATGCAAAGAGGGCTGTCATTTTAATCAAAACTCTCAATTTCAATTTTGACTGACGGTAGGCAAGTGTGCCTGCCATTATAATCAAAATTCCTCAACTCATTTGTGACTGGCATTAGGAAGGGGGACTGTCAATGTATTGAAACTCTTCTTCATTAGCCTCTTCATACACAGTAGGTATAGACTGATTTGTAGAAGTTGTAACCTTTTTTGATGATAATAATAAATAAAATGATGGATAAAAATATATAAATAGAATTACTCAAAAACTTCATAGAATACTTGAAATAATTAAATTAATAAAATAGTTAATCGAAATGTCCGTAGTGTGGGCGCCAGAGTTCACCAGAATGGATCCCTCGAATTTTGATAGAGCATGATAAACTTTATATCCCAGTGCGTGTACATAATGCTGCATACTGGTACATCTGCTGCAGGCCTTACCTAACCTCCTGAAAACGACTAAATAGGTAGGAAGTGCACCTAGGTTCATCAATAACACTGATTCTAAAATAGCTTACTATATTCTTAACAAATTCCGTGCATGAGCACCTCATCAACATACAACATTATACATATAATACACACATAAAATATTGCTGGAAGACTCCATATTTACAACAACAACAATAATGAAAATCGTGGGAAAACGAAAGCGAGAACTAAGCTACCATTTGTAGATAGTCCGATGAACAATGTACATGTATGAAGATAAATATGCTTCACTGTCTCTATATCAGTTCGACTTACCGGTTCTCATAATTGGCAGTTATCACATCGCACAGATACTGTACCTTGTAATACTGTGTTCACATATTTTAACACTTGTTGTAAAGATATATATACACAGGTCTGTCGATCCTCAACAAAAATTATGGAAAGTCTGAGATAGCTTTCACCAACATATAATGCCAGACCGCCACAAGTGCTACAATACTTAATGCGCAAGCGCTCCACACTCAGCCACTTTCCACGAACATAACAAGACTACGCTCCACGAACGTTTGAAGTCCAGTCCATTGCAGCCGTGTCACTCCCGTACCGTGTATCAGCACCACTTCCTTCCTGTACAGTGTGTCAGTTGTCGTTCCTTCATACAGTGTTACTGCTTGTAGTTGTAGTAGTTGTCTTCCTTCTCGTTCCTTTACAATGTCCCCTGTTGCCGCCGTTTGATCAACCTTTATAGACATCAACATACCCCTCCTCTCAGATGATACGCGTGGATTGGTGCTTGCCAGCCAATCATGAGTGAACCTCTTGTCAAGACCTTGCTCCCAAGAGATAAACAAACTCTGGGGTTTATTACATGAGTCAACGAACTTCCCTAATACAACAACAAGCTCATCTCATCAGGCTGGAATATATACATGACTCATGGAATATCCCGACACAAGTACGTCACAACAAACACTGGGGTAGCCACATGACTCATCCAAATTACCAGAGTTATTAAAGCAATGTTTTCCCACTCGTGCAAAACAAATTACTCATACCTACATATGTGGATATCTTCCAGCTTACTAATATAAATGGCAAAATATACAAATGAAATACTGATAATAATAATAATAATAATAATAATAATAAATCGAATACTGACAATAATATCTCTAACTTCTAAAATAATTCGGGGGTGTGATATATGTACTATCACATAACGCCCACTTGGTGAATCGATGATATCACATATTATGATTCACCATAAAACAGAACTTCATACATAACCTAACTGTACACTATAATTACTGTAATAATGATATATACATTGAGTCTACTGCATTGTATTCGCACACGCGAGATACAATTTGTCCAAACAATAGTAATAATATGGCTATATACACACAACTCTGGTTGTTCCATATACCATTGAACACAATCCCGTCTTGCTACTGTACACATAACTCATAATTGATAATATATGCATCCAAGGTGCAGATCCTATCTCTTATATCTGCGAAGGCTATAGATATTAAATGTCCCAAGGACCTTATTTTCAGCGGTTAGGAGCCTATAAGCACATTTGCCTATTCTACTGTCCACAATATACGGACCCTGATATAATTGAAAAAACTGTACATAAACTTAACATCAGCATCGATAAGCGAGGAATGCGTACCGCAATAAAATCTAAATAAATCTAGAATCCACTCTATCTCACACACAAACATTCATCCCATCCAGTCACACAAGAATTATACAAGCTTTCATTCAGAACATTCATAACCAAGAAATCCCTCTTTCTTTAATATTCGGGAATCTTACTATGGTTTCTCTTCCACAAAACCATAATTAATGCAAGCAAACAGATCACATACTTTTTCACACATTCCACATCAATATCATACAGCACGTCATTGAAATCATTCACACAACTCTCAGCATTAAATAAAATATTATGCACACGCCTGAAACGACTTTCTTTCATCTCACGCACACTTCCATTCTCACACACGCTCACTCTATTACTGAAATTCTTACCATAATTCAATTCGAGATCACCATCATTACCACATTCCATACCGGCTCCTACTCGCACCACTTTCATGCCAACAACACTGCTACTTTCGATTCTCTTATCAGAAGTTTCATTAATTTTAAAGTCACCATTTTCATACATAATGGACCTAACTTTACTCTCCTCACGTACACTTAAATCAACAAAAACATCCTCATGATGTATACTCCGTAAGCACTCTTCACTTACAAAACAACCTTCATCAACTTCACAAAAAACTTCACTTTCAATTTCAGAAACTTCCACAAGATTATCGATCGCAACACCGCTATTACCATCACCACTAGCACAAAGTAAGACATCCGACACATCTTTCTTACTTTCATCACGCCCCCTTTCTCAAAATCTCCCTGAACACAAAACACATGGTCATACAATAATTCCTCTTTCACGTCTACCTCATAACTTACCTGTTTCATCGCGTGAATAGGAATTTTGGTATCGGACTGCCTATCTGACCCAACTAAGAAGTCTGATTCCGGTTTAAATTACTTGACGTGGACAGTTCACTATTATCATGTCTCGGCACTTGATCTGGAGGTCTTTGATCCGTACGCCCCCTACTTGCTGATTCCCCTTGATTAGGTCTTCTGCCATAATATTCTTGGTGATTACCTCCTTGATTAGAGTGTCTGTTTCCTCTTCCGGAATTACCACCCTGATTCCCTTGCCTAGAATGACTGAAATTCTGATTGTTCCTATCTCCCGCTACCTGATTACCTTATCTCCCATTATCCCCGTAATTCCTACCTTCACTTTGCCTAGTCCTCCCTTGTCCTTCCAAAGCATCAAACCTCTCTAACAGCTGCTCTAATTCTTTAATCGTAACAATATTCTGCATACATGCAGCTAATCCGACCTTCTCAGGAAAATGCCTCAACATCTGGCGGACTGTATCTCTCTCCGATGCTAGACCTTCAATATTCTGGCTGATCAGAACATGTGCCAAGAAATACTCCGTCATAGATACACCTTCCTGAGGTTTATACTTGCCAAATAGCACGCGATCCCTTTCCCTTCCCTGAATAGCTTCGCTCCAAAACTTAGAACTAAATTTCTCCCTAAATTCCTCTAAACTCGAAATACCTTGTCTATAAACTTGAAACCAAGATCTCGCTTCTCCAACAAATGCAACATCCAACAGCTCATCAACCATACTCCACTCAATTAAACCATCGTCAAGATTCTTGGAAAATTGTTTCTCTACCGTTTTCAAGAATTCCATCGGATTAAACTGCCGGTCATTAAATTTGGGTAATTCAGAGTCCTTCGTACAAGATACGTACCTATTACATGTACTGCTACCTACTTGGATTTGACTGATTTCCTGCCTTAATTTTACATGATATGCTTTAATTCCTTCAACTACCATTCTGGCATTTCCTTCTACTGACTTGAGGTCTTTCTCCAATTTCTCAACCTTTTCATCTATTTGCTTCGCTAAAACATTCTGGCTGGTTTTAATTCTATCTATTTCTTCGACTTTATCTTCTACTATTTTTATTCTCTTATCACACTCCTTGCTGTTTTCAACAAATTCCTTCCTAACTACATTAAATCGGCATTCGATTTTCTCAGTCAATTCCAAGCATTGAGATTCTACCTTATTATTGACTTCCTGAATTTCCCTGCTTTGATGGTCAAACTTCTGGTTTAATTCATCTATTCTACCATTCACAACACTACTTAAACTATCAATTTTACTAGACAATTCCACACTCACTGAATTTAACTTCTTACTCTGATTATCGATTTTACTGGACAGTTCCGTACTAACTGAATTTAATTCACTATTAATACTGTATATTTCATTACTTAAACTCAATTCACTCTTCAACTCTTTACTCTGACTATCAATCTTACTGGACAGTTCAACATTGTTATTATCGATTTTACTGGATAATACATCACTCTTACTGTTAAATTCACCCTTCAACTCTTTACTGAACTGATTAAATAGTGATTGAAGCATACTAAGAGTTAAGGTCACCCCTTGATCCCCTACATTCTGAGTTTGAGACGGGTTACTCGGTTCCTCACCTATCGTTGCCGATTGATCTTTCCTACTATCAGCCATTTCGCTACTCTCACTTAAATTCGATAGACTCAATGTGGTGGAATTCTTTTGACTTCTCTTATCCTGATTCATAGTACCAACAACTTTAACAACCTCTCTATTTCTCAATTTTATAATACTCGACTCGCTACAACATTTCTTCATACTCCAACATACATATCACGTACATATAAAACACTTCACTCACATAGTTTGCAGAATTCCAACCACACCTGACAAGTGCACCTACGCTTATAAGCCTAACAGATGTACCAATCATTCAGCCACACGTTGGGAAGCCAATTGTAACCTTTTTTGATGATAATAATAAATAAAATCATGAATAAAAATATATAAATAAAATTACTCAAAAACTTCATAGAATACTTGAAATAATTAAATTAATAAAATAGTTAATCGAAATGTCCGTAGTATGGGCACCAGAGTTCACCAGAATGGATCCCACGAATTTTGATAGAGCATGATAAACTTTATATCCCAGGGCATGTACATAATGCTGCGTACTGGTACATCTGCTGCAGGCCTTACCTAACCTCCTGAAAACGACTAAATAGGTAGGAACTGCACCTAGGTTCATCAATAACACTGATTCTGAAATAGCTAACTATATTCTTAACAAATTCTGTGCATGAGCACCTCATCAACATACAACATTATACATATAATACACACATAAAATATTGCTGGAAGACTCCATATTTACAACAACAACAATAATGAAAATCGTGGGAAAACGAAAGCGAGAACTAAGCTACCATTTGTAGATAGTCCGATGAACAATGTACAGTTATGAAGATAAATACCCTTCACTGTCTCTATATCAATTCGACTTACCAATTCTCATAATCGGCAGTTATCACATCGCACAGATACTGTACCTTGTACTACTGTGTTCACATATTTTAACACTTGTTGTAAAGATATATACACAGGTCTGTCGATCCTCAACAAAAATTATGGAAAGTCTGAGATAGCTTTCACCAACATATAATGCCAGACCGCCACAAGTGCTACAATACTTAATGCGCAAGCGCTCCACACTCAGCCACTTTCCACGAACATAACAAGACTACGCTCCACGAACGTTTGAAGTCCAGTCCATTGCAGCCGTGTCACTCCCGTACCGTGTATCAGCACCACTTCCTTCCTGTACAGTGTGTCAGTTGTCGTTCCTTCATACAGTGTTACTGCTTGTAGTTGTAGTAGTTGTCTTCCTTCTCGTTCCTTTACAATGTCCCCTGTTGCCGCCGTTTGATCAACCTTTATAGACATCAACATACCCCTCCTCTCAGATGATACGCGTGGATTGGTGCTTGCCAGCCAATCATGAGTGAACCTCTTGTCAAGACCTTGCTCCCAAGAGATAAACAAACTCTGGGGTTTATTACATGAGTCAACGAACTTCCCTAATACAACAACAAGCTCATCTCATCAGGCTGGAATATATACATGACTCATGGAATATCCCAACACAAGTACGTCACAAACACTGGGGTAGCCACATGACTCATCCAAATTACCAGAGTTATTAAAGCAATGTTTTCCCACTCGTGCAAAACAAATTACTCATACCTACATATGTGGATATCTTCCAGCTTACTAATATAAATGGCAAAATATACAAATGAAATACTGATGATAATAATAATAATAATAATAATAATAATAATAATAATAAATCGAATACTGACAATAATATCTCTAACTTCTACATATAATTCGGGGGTGTGATATATGTACTATCACAGAGTATAAAATGGTTTGTTGATACATTTATGTATTGCAGAAGTCTCAAGTCGTATAGAGGATCATAAATATTTTTAGATAGCAGTGAGCTGAGTGCACGTGAGGAAGCCTAGTGGATGGTATATGGGGGTGGAGCATTATTTATTTCTGTTCCCAATTGAGATTCGCTCTTATAAAATATTTACGGTGTAAATGCAATATATATAAACATCATAGGATATGAACTTCATGGTTTTGATCCATATTGAATTGTGACACACAGTAATAATTATTAAACTAAAGTCATAATGGTTTTCCTTTTCAATACTATAATAAGCCATTTTTGAATTACATTTCTAAACTAGGGACTAGTTTCGGCCTTGGCTGGCCATCATCATCCTTAATGTAATACATCTAATAACTAAAACAAATGTACAAACACACAATTGACATTAAAAATCTGGGATGAACTCTGTGTAAAATATGACAAAATTAAATTAGGCTCTAAATTCTTAGCATCATGTTAAAGTGTTCCTGTAGTGCTTGTTAAAATTATGCTGAAATGCTGTGGGCATTGTCAGGACGGCATACGAAGATATGGTTAAAACTGACACATTCTTAATTTGTGGCTGGTATAAATTTGCTGTTCATTGCTGTGTCCATGAAGTTAATCTGAATAAATGATAGATAAAATTAATGAACTGTTTTATCTGTCATCATTATCTATCATTAATGAACTCTTTTATCTATCATTTATTCAGGTTAACTTCATGGACACTGTAGTGAATTGTGAATTTATACCAGCCACAAATTAAGAATGTGTCAGTTTTAACCATATCTTCGTGTGCCGTCCTGACAGTGTCCAACAGCATTTCAGTATGATTTTAACAACAAGCACTACGGGAACATTTTAACATGACGCTAAGAATTTAGAGCCTACTTTAATTTTGTCATATTTTACACATAGCTCATCCCAGATTTTTAATGTCAATTGTGTGTTTGTACATTTATTTTAGTTATTAGGCGCGTTACATCAGGGTTGATGATGGCCAGCCAAGGCCGAAACTAGTCCCTAATTTAGAAATGGAATTCAAAGATTGCATATTATAGTATTGAAAAGGTGGACCAATACAACATTAGTTTAATAATTATTATTGCAATATACAGGGTGATCCACTATTATATCCCTATTCTTATTTCACTACAGGAAAACCTCGTTAATTCGAAGTAGTTGGGACTCAAAAATCGGACTTCGAATTACGTGATTTCGAATTAACCGCCAATTCGCAATTCAGAAGTACCAACCCTTGCTGCCTTACAAAATATTCTATGGCCCGTTACTGCATGCAGTTAACCTTGATTCACAGTTTATACCCTTCAAATGCCATGAAAAAAAGAACTATTTCCAAAATGTATCCAAGAAGGTTCATTTACAGTATTCAAGTAATGCACTCGGACATCTCACTAACAAACATAACCTCACGCAACGAAAGAAAAAAAAAAGCACGATTCAAAGACGAGCAGAAATCTATGCTAGCTCCCATGTGCAAGTGCTTTATTATTTGAATCAGTATACTGTATGCATTTTAGATGCCTTGTATTTACAAAGAAAGTACCCGATGCCCTTAAAATCGAACTTTTCTATGACTATCCTTGTACGATTTCCCGCCATAGCACTTCTCTTGTACTTCAGAAATGTAAACACTTGCCGCGTCACAAAGTATTCTAAGACCCATTAATACATGCAATCACCTCGATTCACAGTTTAAACCTTTCAAATGCCATGGATAAAACGCTTTCCGAAATGTATCCAACAAGGTGCATTTACAATTTTCAAATAATGCACTTGGATAAATCCCTGACAAACATAACCTCACGCTACGAAAGAAAAAAAAAATAACACAATTCAAAGACGAGGATAAATTATGCCGGTTCCCCTGTGCATATGCATTATTTTTTGGATTTCTGTACTGTTTGCATTTTTAGATGCTTTGTACTGGTATGGAAAGTGCCCGACGCCCTTAAAACATTGTGGTTTATCGAACTTTCCTATGACGAGGGGATAAAGTTTCTTGCTTCCATCCCATGTGCATTCCACTCCAACGCACTTCTGTGACCCATTTAAAACCATAAGACCGTTTGGGCTTGCATTAAAATAAAGCAATGCAGTTTCACCGGCAATGACAATATTGTTCGGTGCCTACGAATTTATTATATGAGCTACGTTTTTTCGTCAACTGTCGGCATCGCCAGTGTTCGCGGATTTTGTTTTTCCGCACACTGCCTGTTGCTTGATATTACGGCGTCCCTTAAAAGGTGGAATACAAAAGAATTCCGATTTCATTCAACTTAGCAATCATGAGGCGCACTGTAGACGCAACGAAGTGAGTGTAAGTGCGGAAAGCTACCCTTCCACGTTTCGGAACGCGCGTTCTATTATGACGCGGAGCGGATAAATTTCGAGTTGAAATTACTCTGTGCCATACTCTTGTTTTAAAATGTAAAGGCAGTTTCGAATTAAAAGTCTGAATTTTGGTAATGGGGACGACATTGTACTTCGAATTACGAATTATCCGTATTTCGAATTAAACAATTTAAATAACATGCAAAACTGTATCTTATGTTTCCGGGAACGAGAGCTTCTTCGAATTAGGCGGGGTTTTGAATTAACCGATTTCGAATTATCGAGGTTCTACTGTATTATTCTGTCATTAACAATGCTACATGGTTGCTTTCAATTCTGTTACGTACTGTGGTCCTTGCCATTTCATATTTCAACATAGGCACCAGCATTAGCAGCACACCGTTGCAGTTGGAGCCCAATGTTCCTGACAGACCGTTGCAACATGTCGTTTGGTACCCTCGCACTCTCTTCTCTGATGACTGCTTCCAAAGTTTCCAAGTCACACGGTTGTCTGGCATACACCTTCTCTTTCAAATGCCCCCAGAGGAAAAATCCAATGGGTTCAAGCCTGGATTTCTCAGTGGCCACTCGACATTTCCGCAACGTCCAATACTGTAACGTGGCCCAGAAGAGCATTGTCAAGCCATTCTCGCAAAATCAATGCAAAATGGGGAGGTGCCGCATCGTGCATAAAGTGCACATTGCCCACTTCGTCCCAGGTTGTGAAACAATGGGATAAACAGAAGTTTTTCTAGCATGTTGGAATGGTCTGTCAGGAACATTGGGCCCCGACTGCAACGGTGTGCTGCTATGCTGGTGCCTACACTGAAATATGAAATGCCAAGGACCATAGTACATAATAGAATTGAAAACAACCATGTAACATTGTTAATGACAGAATAATAATGAAATAAAAATAAGGATGTAATAGTGGATCACCATGTATATAAAACTAAGAATGATGTGATTTATTTCTTATCTAGAACAGTTAGGTTCTTCAGTCTGTCAGAGCTGAAGAAATATCTGAAATACCTGAAAAAAGAAGTTACAGATGAATTGAATTAAAACTTTAATGAAATGGCTTTCATTACAACAAAAAAGAAGTTTTTCTAATGTATCCAGCCTTGACAATTTTAACCTTTTTCTTTATGCAGATGGCGCAATTGGATCATCCGTGGTATATTCACATGGCTCATGATTGGAGGTTTCTGCCTGCTCATTTACGCTGGTCCTTTGGCTCTTATGGTAACGGTAGGTATGATGTAGTGATGCTTGCTTTGAGTGTAGCAGGAGAGTGAATCTTGATTAACTGCCCATTTTTCTTTTCTTGCAGACTTTGGTGGTCCAGGTGCGCTGCTTTTCAGAAATCATCAATATTGGTTATGCTGTATATCGCATCCATGGCTTGCCGTGGTTTCGTTCTCTGTCATGGTACTTCCTCATTGCTTCTAACTACTTCTTTTATGGCGAGAGTTTGGTGGACTACTTTGGAGTGCTCATTAACCGCACGGTAGGAATTGTAGGCTTTGTGTGTTGAATTTTTTTTTAATACTCCATGTTTTACCACTCTTTTGTTCGGAAACAAATCGTTTACCAAATCCAGCCTTGAGTGAAGATTATTTTGAATATATGCTGTATTACTTCTGTGTTTGATATTATTTTCACTTATGTGGGCTGAAAATTTGGACAATCTTTGTAACTTTTGATTCTAATCACTAATGAATATTATTTATTGACTGTATTGTGGCAGGTTCTGAGGATCCGTAAAAATAAAATCGCAACTCAGAGGAACCGATAGCCTGTTTTTCTGTAGACTAAATTTATTAAACTACAGTACATATATGAACATATTTGGACTCCATTTGAGTGTGACTCAAAAATTTTATAAATTAAAGCCAGTTTAGTAATCAGTGTCTACAGCCAATGATAAATATTGCTGCATTGCCACACTACAGTAGCCTTTCTTTTTTATGAACATAGCAGAGATTATGACCAGCTGTGACTAAGCATTATCATCAGGTTAGTACTGTATGCACGTAAACTGTATGTCAGTTTATATATATATATATATATATTTGCTATTTGCTTTACCTCGCACCAACATAGATAGGTCTTATGGCGACGATGGTAGAGGAAAGGCCTAGGAATGGGAAGGAAGCGGCCGTGGCCTTAATTGAAGTACAGCTCCAGCATTTGCCTGCTGTGAAAATGGGAAACCATGGAAAACCATCTTCAGGGCTGCCGACAGTGGGGTTCGAACCCACTATCTTCCGGATGCAAGCTCACAGTTGTGTGCCCCTAACCACACGGCCAACTCGCGCGGTATTGTTTGTTGTACCAAGCCTAGTAGGAATATTGAAATTGTACTGATGCATATCTAAATATTTGGACAAAAACAATTAAGCTTCTCCTGAGAATACATAATTATTAACCTCTCAATCTGGGAGCACGCAAGTGCCACGCACGCGGTAGTCTTATCTATCGGCGGATGCACCTGACTGTCACGCTGAGTGCATTACTTGTTCCAAAACAGTCTAGCTTTGCAATTTCTTGACATTTCTTTGTACTATGTAACATATGAAACCTTGATACTCTGTTCTTTCCCATCGTGTGTATTTTTTTGGCCTACTGCTGTAAATTTGTGATGAAATACATCTTGATATCACATAGCAGACTGCTGTTGTTTCAAGTGAAAACATGGCATGTCCAAGTAACGGACGCCAGGAACTATTCTCCGCAGTACCTACATGCCGCTGAATAAGCGAGCATCAGCAGTTTAGTTGGCAGCACCGTGTCATATCTGTCATGCTCACTCACCGATAGGCCAAGGTCAACAGGATAGCAGTGCAGGGAATGCCACACATGTGAGCTGTGGGCTGTCGAAATTGTCAGTGTGTATTACGAGTGTTCAGATAGGTTATTGGAATAGTGCAACAGGATACAAGCAGTAATGTTTACTACTGAAGAGAGCTTTTTTCGTGGAATACGTTTTAATTATGTGCAGTCCATTACGCAAGAAATTTTAGTGATAATATGTGTAGACGTGTTGAAGTCTGTCTTCGAACACAAGGACAACACTTCCAGCATCTGTTATGAATTGCTCTGGTGAGTACAAAGTTTACTGTTTGTTTTGATACAAGCGGCAGCAGCCGTGATGCCAACTTAACTGCTGATGCCACCTCGCGCAGCAGCACGTAGGCACTGCGGAGAACACTTCCTGGCGCCTTGTACATCTTTTTTTTTTTTTTGCTAGGGGCTTTACGTCGCACCGACACAGATAGGTCTTATGGCGACGATGTACATCATTTAATCTTACGTCTGAACAAATTGTAGAATATTTACATGAACCGGGTGATAGTGATATTACAGTATTTGATAGCGGTAGTGAATTTGATAGTGATAAGTGATGAAGATTTTGTTGCCAGAAAGCAGCTGTGAAAATAATTATGAAAGTGTAAACCGCACCGATAGTGATGATGAAAATGGAATTGTCTTGCCATTGAAGTGTCAACATACACATGAAGACTGGAAATGGGATAAAGTGGATGATTCATACACCCCATAAAAAACTGCGTTTACTGGAAAATGTGGAGTAATAAACCAGATACAGTGTGTTTCAGAATAATTTAAACTGGTTTCTTGATATTGAAATATTGCTCGCAATTGCGAACGAGACAAATCGCTATAACAATGACTCCTTAATTTCAAAGATGACCTGACACCGCGGTCCAGAATTCATGACTGGAAAAATGTGGATTGTAATGAACTGTATGTTGATTTTGGATTACAGATACTCATGAGAATCACCGGTATTAAGAAGTCTTACATAAAATTAGATTTTAGTAAAAATCCTACTCTTGGCATGTCTATGTTTTTTTATAAACAATAGTGTAGTCATTCTTAATAAAACTGTTTTAAGATTAGCTAATGTGCTGATGATGCCCAATAAGAAGGGCGAAACATGTCCACAACTATCCAATCTTTTATGATTATTTAACCACAAAATGTGGTACTGCATGTATTGAATAGGTGATTAATAAATGTATACTTTGTGAATTGAATGTAATGTTTATGTTCTACAATGTAATGACACAGGACAGGTTTGAACTGATAGATTTTTACATTTTGTTGATAATGCATTATTCGAAAACTATGAAGGTGACAAAAAGTTGTTGAAATAAGTCGAATCATCACACACAAAAAGCTGTTTCTTTCCTTTCTTCTTCTCCTTCCTTTTCTTTGATAATTTGCTACTGCCCATTATTCTTATTAACAATATATTATTTAAACAGATATCACCACCTGTATTACTTTAATTTATATTTGGGGGCGGGGGATGCAGAGGAAGAATACACCCACGGTATGCCCTACCTGTCGTAAGAGGGGCCCCAGGGGCTCTCAACTTAGGAGCATGGGTAGGTGAACACAGGGCCCTTAGTGTAGTCCTGGCATTGATTTCTCTTATTTGTGCCAGGCTCCTCACTATCATCTATCACCGGGCGAGTTGGCCGTGCGCGTAGAGGCGCGCGGCTGTGAGCTTGCATCTGGGAGATAGTAGGTTCGAATCCCACTAATCGGCAGCCCTGAAGATGGTTTTCCGTGGTTTACCATTTTCACACCAGGCAAATGCTGGGGCTGTACCTTAATTAAGGCCACGGCCGCTTCCTTCCAACTCCTAGGCCTTTCCCATCCCATCGTCGCCATAAGACCTGTCTGTGTCGGTGCGACGTAAAGCCCCTAGCAAAAAAAAGAAAAACTATCATCTATCCTCTCTGACCTCCTTTGGTTAACTCTTGTTCTTTTCCGACCCTGATGGTATTAGAGCATTCAAGACCCTTTAAGAGAGTCTTGCATTTTCGCTCCCTTCATGGTTTTTGTCTTTCATTGTCCGGTACTTCATTTTTTGAAGTGTCGGAGCTCTTTTCTTTTTTTAAATTCCCTTTGGGTGGGGGATGCAGATGAATACACACACAGTATCCCCTGCCTGTTGTAAGTGGCGAATAAAATGGGCAACCAAAAGATGATACTTTTGGAACCATGAGACAATGTGATTAGTATCATTGCGTGATGAACACCATGGGTTGACTTTGTAGCGTTATTAACAAATACGCTACTTGTGATATTTATGTATATGTGAACTATCTACTGCCTACGCGACATATATTTATATGGTGTCTCTCATCGGAACTGGTATTTTGGTAAATTAACTAATTCCTCTACGGACATTATGGGCTAAGTACTGTACTGAGCCGTGATTTTCCTGTTCATATGGAACTGTTATTCAACTCTATGGAACGACTAAAACCTCGAGTCCGGTAGACTTGGTTATTTTAATGCATGAGCGCTATGAACTGTTGGAATATTGGTCATATTTTCTGTCTAAACGTGGCAATTGTGACTTTTCGGAACATTGTTTATTGCTTGGTAATACTTCTACGAGGTATTATTACATAGTGGAACGATATATGGACTCCTACGCCATCTGTGAGAGTGGCTACCAACTTTTCTTGGTGGATCGGCGGTCTCCGCCAGAGCGTGTAGCGGGGTTGAGACTGTGTTGCGCCTAGTGACAATGTGTGAAAGGCGCTTTTTAGCTGTTGGACGCGCTCGTGACTGGAAGCTAAGCCATGTCTAATGGCTACACTGTTACTCAAATAATTATGATTATGGAAGCTGTGGGAATTGGGTGATAAAGGAGAGTATACTTCGCCTAGCGAGGAAGAATAAATTGTGTTGTACAGTATTTAAGTATATTTGTGTTTAGTATGTAAGCCATTCTTAAAAAATTCTTATTTGTGAAGTGCCGTAGTAGTTGGTTATAGCACGAGGATGTTACCTGGGCATTACTGATCACCACAAAAGTTCGCCTTTAGGTCTTATTACTGTGTATATATCTTTTTTGGTGTAGATTTCTGTATTCTATGAGTGTATTTATTGTAAGTGAAGTTAAGCTACTGCTTGGTGATGGTGTTCATATTTGAAGTGTGTGCTGCGTAACGGCGAAGTGCAGTGTTTGCTCTAGGTAACAGTCAAAATTCGTTCCTGCCTTTTCTAAATTTTGTGATTCCCTTTGTTAATTCTTGTTTCTGGTGTATCTACATGTGATCTACGTGCGTTTTGAACAGCCGCAGCAGGATGCACTTGTTATGTAATTCTGTCCATGTGTAGTGGAAGTAGAGTACCAGAGTTTAGGGACTGTTGAACCTGTTTCTTATCGCAGGCCAACACATGTTGTGCACTTCCCCTAAAGGCTTGGCAAGTAGGGGAGGTTGACTCACGTGCCAGGCCACTTGCTGTACTCGAAAACCAGTCTAGGGTACTCTGTGTGAAAAGTATACAGAATCCTTACAGTGACATCAAAGATCCATACCAGCACATACATGCGAATCAAGTGTTGTGTAGTTGTGTGTGATTTCAATAAATTTCAATAAATCACTAATATCCAGTGACCCCGTTACTTTAAGAAATATATTCCACTATTAAATTTTAAATGCCAGCAAATCTGAAGAAAACAGTATTTGACCAATGCATCCTTCCTGTGCTGACTTATGGCTGTGAGACTTGGACTCTGAACGAATTCACAAAAGGGAAACTTCGGACCGCGCAGAGAGCCATGGAAAGGTCAATGCTAGGCTATACAAAGAAAGATAGGAAAAGAGCTGATGACATCCGGTCTGTTACAAAGGTTAAAGACATCTTAGAGAGAGTACGCTCCTTAAAATGGCAGTGGGCTGGCCATGTTGCACGAAGAAATGATGATAGATGGACAAAACTAGTGCTGGAGTGGAGTCCGAGAGAACATCGAAGGCCTAGAGGAAGACCACCGGACAGATGGGACAAAGATATCAAGAAGATCGCTGGTACCACTTGGATGAGATCTGCCCAAGACCGTTCCACTTGGAGAAGACTGTTGAAGGCCTACCTATACCCACGACTTAAAGAGGCCACATCATTTTAATGATTGAAATGGCTGATTGTGATTGTGATTGTGATTAAATTTTAGGCATTTAAGTCCACTGGTGTTGAACAAAAGCCCTGTTGGTGGTCAAGGAATACCAGAGACGGCTATCGCGCTAAAAACAACATCATTGGCCACTAATGATAAGAGGTACAACAAAACGAAACAATAATTAAAAATTCAAAATGTATCCACTGACTAGAACCGAAAATGAAT
This sequence comes from Anabrus simplex, assembly GCF_040414725.1. NCBI lineage: Eukaryota > Metazoa > Arthropoda > Insecta > Orthoptera > Tettigoniidae > Anabrus > Anabrus simplex. Next base: position 349,533,092 of record NC_090265.1, on the reverse strand, counting down.
AGCAATGAAAAAATGACTATGAATCCAAAACAATCAGTGGATCCGATTCACAATGCCTTATTTTCTGGAATGATACTTGTTGTCCAAAGGGGTCCAAAATCCAAGTCAGCAGCCCCTCATGTAACAAAAGTCTTTCATTTGGTAGGACATGATCATATTAGCAAATCTTTAGCTTCCTGTGATATGCCTGAGAATTTAAGAATTTTAATTTGTAAATTACTAATCGACAGCTGTATCCAAATTGAAGTAGGTTCTAACCAAACAGAGGCAATTCCATTAAATAGAGGAGTTACGCAGGGCAGCCCCCTGTACCCAACTCTTTTCAACCTAGCATTAGACGGAATAATTAAGGAGCTTACTGACCATGAGATTTCTGATGTATTATATATGGGTTTTCAGTAGTAGATGGATTAAGTAAGCTTTCTTGCCTTGCTTTTGCGGAGGGCCTAGCTCTGATAGGAGATAATAAAACCAGCATAAGTTACCTCATTCAGCTTGCGGAAAACTCCTTGGCATTCTCAAGGAGCTGTGAAGGAAATCATTGGGCTTCCTCATGACTGTCTGGATTGAACGATATATGCTCCAAGAAGTTGTCACGGATTGGGCCTTATACGTTATACAATTAAATGGTTAACTGAGCTAATAAACAATTGTGTCCATTCCTGTAAATCCTGAAAATCTGGAGGAAAGCTAGAGTCATTCCCATTTAAAGTGCTAGAGAGACTCAAACTTCACCGATTAACAGGAGTACTAGAGCCACTGGATTCGGGATGGGGAAAAGTTGCACATTACAAGTCCTGAAACAAACCCAGCGAAGAGTAAATTAATTTGTCTTGAAAACAGTAATCTTGTACCAACCAAATTACCACTGCAGATGGTTTTATTATACGTGCTTTGATGAACGCATCAGATATCTTGGCATTGACTTTAGTGACGAAATTGTCTTCGATGAAGCTGCGGTCATAAAGGACCTGAATATAAACATTAATAAATAAATTATGCACTTCACCTTTGCTGAAACCTGATCAGAAACTCTCTATGATTAATCTACATTTGGCCAAGTCTCATATATCCCCTGCAGTGTGCACAATTAATACAGATTAAGAATAGCTTTCTAGATGATGTAGATAAATTACTGAGAGGAGCTGTGAAAGAAATCATTGGGCTTCCTCACAACTGTCCAGATTGAATGATATATGCTCCAAGAAGTTGTTGCGGACTGGGCCTTGTGAAAGCTAAATGGAAGGCTTCCTTACAACACTTTCAGCACCTGTAACCGTCTGCTTCGAATCAAAGATGCCCACCTCCACTCTTTCAGAGATTTTCGGAGTGAGAGAAAATCTGTCTTTGGCATTTTAAATACCAACAAAGCTGATAACAACTGGACTGGCAGGCGATTATGAAAAGTCTTAAGGAAGAAAGCCTTTCATATATGGGCTTCTCACTTGTCTAGAGGAAAGGGCATCTCAGTATATGTTGAGCTAGCTTTTGGGTGAATAATCATAATGGTTTATCGTCTTTGGAGTGAACAAATGCCCTTAGTATGTCGTCCAATATCTCGGCGCTTCGAGCAGTCCTTGGAAGGTGCACAAGTGCAACCCGCTGCTGTCATCCTGACTGTGGTGAGATTGAAACTTTAGAACATGTGCTTGGTATCTATCCCAAGGGAACACTGCAAAAGGAATAATCGCCATCGCAGGGTTAGATCAGCTCTAGCTTTGGCATTAAGGGAAATGAAGTGGGAAATTTATGAAAAAGTTCACTGTGTTTCTTGTATGGGATTGAATAAAAGAGTCGACATCATTGCCATTCATCCAAAAAAGCACACTGCTTGTTGTTTAAAGGGGCCTAACAGCTAAGTCATTGGCCTGCTTTAGTGTTGGATCCCACCATTCGTTTTGAAAGAGACATTGAGCAGGCGATTGAGGTTGACAGAGAAAGGAAAGATATTTATGAACCATGCCTCCCAAATTTAAGCAAATATTACATCTGACTTGAGCATTGGTCAGTTTAAGGATTGCTTTTTGGTAGCAGGGTAGGTACTACAAAGTACACCTGGAATATCTTAAAAGGGTTAAATATCCCCAGAAATAAATACTTAACAACATCATAATAGACATTATCAAATACTCGTTAAGCATTCTGCACAACTACCTTTATGTTTCGAGATTGTTAATCCAGGCCACTTTGTGTGATAATCCCGTATTAATGTGGTGCATTCCATAAAGTACAAGCAGGTTTTATTTTTATTTGTGTACACAAATAGTTTTTTATTTTATTTTTTCATTACGTCTACTAGCATTTTTTGTAAAATTCAGGAACCTTGTGGTCACACAGTATGTGTGCTGATGTTCTTGTGAAAATATATATATAGCCTAATTGAAGAAAATCCATTCAGTGAAGAAACATCTTGTGCAGCAGACACAGTTTTGTCCTCTATATCTGGGACAAAAGGAGAGCAATGGGAAAAAGCTTACGACAGAATGTGATATGAGCAGGAACAGCCAAGAAGCTTGGAGACTTCTACGTTGCCTTAACAATGATCCTACCCAACCTGTTTCACATGCCAACTTGAAGGCAGATCAAATTGCACTTCAACTCTTATTAAATGGTAAACAACCTTGGTATGTTAAACCTGGGAAGAGGAATATAGTCCGACAATTAGATCAAGAAAGGAGTATTCTGTCTCAACCTTTCACTGTTTTGGAATTAGAAACAGTATTCAGGATATGTAAGAATGGTTTGGATGATATAAGAGTTGAACAAATTAAGAACTTTAGCTCTCTGACAATTAAATGGTTAACTGAGCTAATGAACAACTGTGTCCAGTCCTGTAAACTCCTGAAAATCTGAAGGAAAGCTAGAGTCATTGCCATTTAAAGTATTAGAGAAACTTATACTTCACCGACTAACAGGGGTACTAGAGCTACTCCTTATATCTCAGCAAGCTGGATTGGGGACAGGGCAAAGCTGCAAATTACAAGTCCTGAAGCTGACGCAACATATTGAAGACGGGTTCGAGAGACGGCAAATCATGGCGGGCGGTATTCATCGACTTGTCAGCAGCTTATGATACCACAGACTTCTCTTGCAAAAACTCTTCAAAATCACCAAAGATTATCAACTCACCTGCATGGTAAGGAACCTCCTTCAAAATAGAAGTTTTGTTGTTGTTGAATTTCAGGGGAAAAGAAGTAGGTGGAGATCCCAGAAAAAAGGGTTACCTTAAGGAAGTGTCGTTGCACCATCCCTATTTAATGTTTACACCAGTAACCAGTCTCTACCAGAAGGAATGGAAAGTTTCACCCACGCAGATGATCGTGCTGTTACTGCTCAAGCTAGCCAGTTTGAGATTGTTGAGTGAAACCTGTCTGATACTCTGGAAGAACTTGCTACCTATTACAGGGAGAATCAGTTGAAACCAAATCCTAAAATGACTCAAGTCTGCACTTTTCATCTTTAGAACAGAGAGGCCACTAGATCTCTCCATATCTTCTGGGAAGGAGTCGTTCTTGATCACTGTGTAGCCCCGAAGTACTTGGGAGTAGCTTAGATCATGCTCTCACCTTTGAGAAGCACTGCTTCAATATCAAGCAGAAAGTGTCAGCTCGGAAAAGTGTGGTGCGGAAACTGACAAGTACCACATGGGGTGCACAGCCAAGCACCCTGAAGACATCTTCACTCGCGTTGTGTTATTCTGCTGCTGAATATGCATGACAGGTGTGGTGTAGATCCTGTCATACCAAACAGGTGGATGTCGCTCTTAATGAGACTTGTCGAATCTTCGCTGGTTCCTACAGCCTACGCCTTTTGAAAAATTGTACTGCCTTGCTGGGATTGCCCCTCCTGACATCCGTCAGGAGATAGTGGCAAAGAGCAAGAAGAAAAAAGTTGATACATCTGAATCTCACCATCTGTATTATCACCAACCAGCTTGCCCACGTTTGACTTCAAGGAAAAAATTTCCTCAGAACAACGGAGGCTCTCATACGGACTGCACACCAAGCCTGAATTTGTAAACGGTGAGGGAGGTTCAAACTCAGAAGAATGGCTGACTCCATTCGAAGAACTCCCTCCTATACAGAAGGTTGGCTAACTCGGAAATACCTCGATAGATTGCGCTCAGGTGTTACAAGATGCAAATCTAACCTGTGTAAGTGGGGTTTTCACGTAGACTCGCCGTTATGTGATTGTGGTTTTCCACAGACAACACCTCATCTGCTTCAATGCAAACTGTGTCCAGCAACATCTTCTATGGAAGACCTCATGCAAGCAACAACTGAGTCCCTGAAAGCGGCTAACTATTAGTCAGCAACCATATAAGTTTGTTGTTCTGTCGTGTTCTGTGATCTTCTTAGACCCTTCCATTTTGGCTCGTCATTTCGTCTTCACATTAAGAAACCAACGTAGCATCTACTTTTCCTAGCACCATGCTATAGAGTCCAGATCTGTCATACTGGGACTTTTTTTTTTCCTTAGATTAGCTAAAGCACAAAAATTAACATGGGGCATTTACAAAAAAGAAATGTCTATCAATAAATGCAAAAATAAAAACACAACACAGTTATAAAACCAGAAGCTACATATGCAGCAGAAACACTTTTTCACCTGAATAAATAATTAAAGACTGACAGGCTTCAAAGAATTGAAAGGAGGATTGGAAGAATCTGCGTCAACAAAAAATACCATAAAGATGGACAGTGGCTGATAATACCTAACAAAGTCATGTACAAAGAGCAAGAACCCATTACAGATACTATGCGTAAGAGGAGACTGAGATTCTTTGGACATATGAGGATGCAGGATTCGAGACTACTGAAACAACAAATACCAACACAATCTTGTCTCAAAAAATACCACAACAGGAATAAATGGATCAAATAAGTAAGAGAGGATCTGAAGAAAATAGGCCTTACAACAGAAGACACCACAAATAAGATAAAATTGAATACAAACCTCAAGAATACAAACCTCCGCTTTACCCTTACGCGAAACAAACCAATAACACACACATTTTCAACCAAGGGAAGGGCATGAGGATCAGAGCATCTGAAGAAGTACCGGAAGGACAGCAAAGCCCGAACAATCCCTTCAAAGAGATCTGAATGATGGAATGACTAAAGTGATCTTATGAGGTCATGAAACAAGAAGAAGAAGTTGTATATATTTGCCTTTTGGTTGTACAGTTTGTACTTATGTGTATATATTAGTACTTCTGATACGATACATAATAAATAAATAATAGGAGAAACATCATTGTTCTGCTTTACCAGTAATTAGTACTATTATGAGGGGCTGCTGACTTGGATTTTGGACCCCTTTGGACAACAAGTATCATTCCAGAAAATAAGGCATTGTGAATCGGATCCACTGATTGTTTTGGATTCATAGTCATTTTTTCATTGCTATTCATTTTAGGTTCTAGTCACTGGATATATTTTGAATTTTTAATTATTGTTTCGTTTTGTTGCACCTCTTATCATTAGTGGCCAATGATGTTGCTTTTAGACGCTTTTAAACAACATTCATCATCTTTAATTTATTCTATTACCTCAAAAGTTAGTTTCATTTTATGCAAAAGATAATCACATTAAACTGATAGTTTTCCGTGGTTTCCCATTTTCACACCAGGCAAATGCTGGGGCTGTACATTATGGCCACGGTCGCTTCCTTCTCACTCCTAGCCCTTTCCTATCCCATCATCGCCATAAGACCTGTCTGTGTCGGTAAGTAAATTGTTTGAAGTGTCTATTGGTTGTGTGAATCTCCTCAAAATTTGGGTTGTTTATGTCATAAACATTTTCAAGATATAAATGTTTATTCGTGGTACTGTAACATAGCTTGGACAGTTAACAACCACCAGTAGGCTCAGGCTAGGGAAATTTAAATCCTGGCTTGTGAGGAGTTAACAAGGAAGAGTGTACTGAATTAGGGTGTTACCATGTCATTACATCAAAACTTGATTAGAATATGCAATCAAATAGCCTACCTAGTAATGTGATAGGATACCCGAGGACAGATACCAACTTCGAAACATCCATGGACACAGAACAACCCACAAAAATTAAAACCAAGTGAGTTGGCCTTGAGGTTAGGGGTGCACAGCTGTGAGCTTGGATCCAGGAGATAGTGAGTTTGAACCCCACTGTCAGAAGCCCTGAAGATATTTTTCCGTGGTTTCCCATTTTCACACTAGCCATATGCTGGGGCTGTACATTATAGCCACGGTCGCTTCCTTCATACTCGTAGGCCTTTCCTATCCCATCGTCGCCATAAGACCTATCTGTGTTGGTGCAACATAAAAATTAAAAAAATAAATATCAATTCTGTGAACAGTCCTTTTGTGGGTAAAGGGGTTTTGCTGTTCATTTAAGGCAAGTGCATCTAGATAAAAATACACTTACTATCCCAGATTCAAATTTACAGAATATCCCTGGCAAAGTCGCTTCCCATTCTATATCGATAGTGACTAATAAAGTGATCAGCAGACTCTTCGTAGGGTTGCTTCACTTGAGCATCAAACTACATTAAGATTCTCTCCAAGCAAAATGCCAGTTTTTCCATGGTGAGAGGGGCGTTACCACCCGTATTAGTCGCCCTCATCCAGAAAAGCATTGCGGGAGATTATTTCAAACCCACATAGCAAATTTCATTGAGACAACCACGAGTACATCCAATAAGTTTGACAGCAGTGAACCTGTTACTAACATAAGCAAATCTAACAGACCATCATCAGGATATAAACAAGAAGTACATGGTTGGAAACTCAAGTTTGAACAAATCGACAACCAGGACTATAATAGGCTGGCTGAAGGATTTGGAAAATTCTTGTTTACATCTATTAACCTTGTACTGGGCCCTAAGCATCCAGCTTACAGATTATTATGAAGCTAGAATGAAACATAATTTCTCCTAATGGCAAACACCATGGTTGCACGCTAAGTCCACAATAACAGACAAACAGACCTGTGAAGATAGAAAAAATAAATAAATAGAAAAAAATAATTACTGAACTATCACTATATCAATTTTATAATCAATGATTTAAGGCCATAAAACGTGTATTGAAAACCAAGTCCGAGATATGTAAAATTGATCTTGCATATACAGCTTTTCAAATATATTTTCACTTGATAGCGAACAAAAGGGAATTTATCCACCAAAAATCACTCTTGCAGACTGTGTACAAATCGACGATACGTTCGTTGCCAAACATATCACAGCAGATACCGCACCGGGCCGAGATCTTGTCCTGATGAGAGCTATTAAAGACTGAGGTATATGCAGTCATCACGACAATTGCCACTAGGATGTTAGAAACTGGTGATGTTCCCAGGTGCCTTCAGAGCGCTCGAATCCAACCTCATATTGAATTGGTGATCAATAACCATTTGCTCAGTCATAAGGAGAGTTATAGAGAAGAGTCTTCGATAGCCGTCTCTGGTATTCCTTGACCACCAACAGGGCTTTTGTTCAACACCAGTGGACTTAAATGCCTAAAATTTAATAGTGGAATATATTTCTCAAAGTATCGGGGTCACTGGATATTAGTGATTTATTGAAATTTATTGAAATCACACACAACTACACAACACTTGATTCGCATGTATGTGCTGGTATGGATCTTTGATGTCACTGTAAGGATTCTGTATACTTTTCACACAGAGTACCCTAGACTGGTTTTCGAGTACAGCAAGTGGCCTGGCACGTGAGTCAACCTCCCCTACTTGCCAAGCCTTTAGGGGAAGTGCACAACAACATGTGTTGGCCTGCGATAAGAAACAGGTTCAACAGTCCCTAAACTCTGGTACTCTACTTCCACTACACATGGACAGAATTACATAACCGGCGCATCCTGTTCAAAACGCATTAGGTCCTGAAATATTTGGCTCAGTTATGGGAAAACTAATAGGACAAGGTAAAAAGTGCACAGCATATATTGTCAGATGTATTTTTCTTTGCCGACTAGCAAAATTTCTCCACACTCTGTATATACACAATAAATTAACTACAATGAAGTAAGCGATAATTAATTAATGCTTAGCAAAATCAGATTATAGAATTCAGTCAAACAGTAATAATAGTTACAATAATAGTAATAATAATACAGATAAAACAACAACACAGATAATAATACAGTTAAAATAATAGTAATTCAAATGAATGCTTGTAATGGGATTTGAACCATTAGAATTCACCCCCTCATAAATAAATCAAAGAACAAAAGAATCGATTGATTTATGAACAACTTAATATACATAACAATGACATTGACACATACAAACACTTTTAAATGAGTATACAACAATTAATTTTTTAACACATCAATACATTTTATAAAATATCACTTATATGAAAACTTTTCTGGCACATTGTCATCATTGATAACTCTTAAGTGTCTCATTCTCTCCTTATCATACAATTCACAACAATATAGCACTTATTTTTCCATGTACTGCAGTTCAGTGCACCAATACGTCACTTGATTCACACGCAAATACACAGAAGTTAGTTTATTTTATGCCAGCTTCTTACAAAAAGTAATCATCTTACTAATATCTCAACATATTTCACGTGCATTACTTCTTTAAATTTCTGATGCTATAAGTATCGACAATGTTTCCTCCCTGATCTTTTAAGAAATATGCACACTTCCTGATACGATTCATAATTGAAATACCCTGATACAAAAAAAATTTAGACATATTTCCCATCTCGGCTAATGAAGGAAATGTAACCCTGAGTAGCACCTTGTCACCCAAACTGAATTCGTCCAATTTTGCTCTTTTCGTAACTGACATATCTTAATTGATACTTCTTATGTCTAACGTACTACTACCATTAATTACTTTATTAACTATGACTATGTCATTACTTAAAATATCTCACTTAATATTACACTGTACTCTTAAGTTTACTTTCACTACATAATTATTTATACTACTTACCTGTTCAACTTCTACCTTCGGCCTGTCCACTTGACCTACTTTATCTGATCCCCTGAGAGTTTGAAATACTCTTGCTCGATAGCGACTCCTGGATAACATTCATATTCGGCCTATCATTATCTCTCTGATAATTCGAGTTCATACGCCTCCCATCTTCTGCTGACCCCTATCACCATTGAAATTACTGTTAGTCTTCTGGTGATCATAATTACTCCCTCTCTGATAATTATCCAACATGTTTCCCCCTCCCTTTACTGCTCTGCTTTTACCAAACATAATACGCTCTCTCTCGCGACCTTGTACAGTTTCATCCCAAAACTTGTCAACGAAATTCTCCTTAAATTCTCCTAAATCTGACATATTATTCCAGTACTTTCAAAACCATATTTTACTTTCACTGATAACAACATTCGACAAGATCTCCAACACGTATTCCCATTCAATAATATTATTCCTTAACTTACTTGCAAATCTTTTCTCAACTAGTTTTACAAATTCCATAGGATTGAACTGTTTTCTAGAAAACGTAGGTAAATCTTGGTCCCTACTGAACAAACGACTTGCTACTACCTCTCCCGCCGTCTGACCTCTAAATTCCTGCCTTATCACTCTCTGGCAATTCAAAACTTCTTCTTCTGCTACTCTCTCAGCAGTTTTTCTTCTTTCTCTGTCGCCTCCTGTGATAGCGTTTTCTGATTTTTGCGTAGTTCACTGACCTCCCCAAGTTTGCTTTCAGTCTGTTTGATTCTACTCACCTGTTCCCTCGTATCTTCCCCAACTGTATTGCAAATCTCGACCAATCTTTTCTCAACCACCTCATGAATTTCTTCCCGATTACTAGAAATCTTATTACTTAACGGTAGGATCTTGTTACTGTTCTCTGTACTTCTTTGACTTGCTCGATTTGAGTATGAAGATCGCTCCGACTCAACTTCATTTCACCTCCAATTTCAACACCCTCTTTGTTTGACTTATTTACTAACTTCGACGTTTGATCTGTTACCTCTGATATCTTAGTATCTATTTTACTAATGATCACATTAAAATTTTCATTATTACTGCCAATTATTTCTTCCATTCGTTTATTACTATTTTCGCTGTTAATATCACCTTGAATGTTCGTAAAGCAATAGCCTCCTCGTCACGTGACTTGCTATGTTCTTCCTTGTCCATCTTTGGTTCACTAGTAATAGTACGCGATCTTAAATTGATTTCCCTCTTCAGTTCCATTGACTTGCTACCAAAATACAAATATGTAACACAAAATTACACTCCTTCATTCATTTATTACTATTTTCGTTACTACTAATCATTTGCCTGAGCTCGGTCATTCTGGCCATCAACAAACTAAAATGTTGTAAATTCATTCCCCCTGAGACTTCCTGTTGAGTTTCAACTTGCTTCTCAACTTCTGCACTTTCCTGAATTACCTCAGAACCTTCCATCGTGTTCACCAGCACCCTATTATCCACCTCACTTTGGATGTTCGTAGAAGCAATAGCCTCCTCGTCCTGTGACTTGGTATTGTTTTCCTTGTCCATCTTTGGTTCACTAGTAATAGTACGCGATCTCATTGATTTCCCTCTTCAGTTCCCTTGACATGTCGCCAAAATACAAATATGTAACACAAAATTACACTCCTCACATTTACCGGTTATACTTCCGTTGGCTTAAATGTGCATATTCTTCCCAAAATCATCCTATGGTATGCTGTCATTCAGAACAAATTCCGAATTCTTCGAGTCCCACGTTGCAGTGACACTTGGTGATTACTCACTGATTTAAAATGAAACTGAATTAAAATATTCATGAAATGAAATACTCAATCATAGGACTATGTATTCACACTTAGTACTTATCTGATTACTTATACATACAATTGTTGATGAGCGCCAGCTACAAATCAATGTAACGTTAATAGAATGAGAATCTTGAATATCTCTAGGGTGTGAGGTAATAAGCTTACTTTGACAGCATAACATATAGGTTCCGGGAAAGGGACATTGAAGTTTGATTTCTCCATTAAATTGTGAGGTTATCTGATCTATTGAAATTAAACAATGAATTGTATTTGATACTAAACAAAATATATTCTTTTTATATTGACTTTAACGGGCGAGACCTGCTGTGATAATATCTATGATAATATAAAACTCTGAACTAACAACTGAAAGAAACTCCAGGCATTAAATTTGAAATCGCCTTGACCGGACATTTAAAAGTTGTACGAGAAATTTATCCCTCACTGGTTCACTTAACAGTACCTTCAACACTTTGAGTGTTATTATAACGTATTCCTTTGAGTTGGTATCAGTTTTGAGTGTTATTATGACGTATTCCTTTGAGTTGGTATCAGCTGTAGGTATCTCAAACCTAATTCAGTGATGTATCCTTTTAGTTTCACAAACGAGATATAGCATGACTTGAAATTATATTCACACTTCACAATCTACTTGACAACTAATTCACTGATAACTGTTAGTCTGCATTACGATGACTCAATATTCTGCTGTCACCGAACTGACACAAGAACTCGACCGAACAGATACATGAAACACACTTCGAACATATAATCCGTTTGGTCACTAATGATTACATATCCATATCACTGTTCGCCATCCATCTCCTTCCAATTGACTCTAATTGACTTCATGACAAGTCTCTCCATTCAACTCCTTCCAACCAACTGCTTCCAACCAACTGAACTATCCAACTGACTGCCGCTATAGGATACAGCCCTTTATATAGACATAAGTTGTTACACACACGTCATTTCTAAAAACAGACATGATGTTACTCCCACCCAGCTACAGATGTTACATATTGTGTTGAAATAGCCTCAGGCAAATTTGGAACTCCCTAAATATTATCTCGTTGCTAAAAGCATACAATGACAGAGAGATGACTCGACAATTACTGTAACAGTATTACACCATATGTTGCAATGTCGAAAGGTTTCACCAAACATAATCCATATCTGATATTAGGCAGCAACTCTCACTCTACATGGTTTTAATGCTAATAATAATAATAATAATAATAATAATAATAATAATAATAATAATAATACAGATGAATGCTTGTAACAGGATTTGAACCGTTACAAAGCTATTTAAAATAGTTTCTGTAATAAATAATGTCAGATATTGCGATCATAGCTATCTCGGCTGCGTACTGTGATCTGATGGTGGGGAGAGTGGTGGTGGTGGTGGTGGTGGTATTAGTGGCTGTGGGAACATGAGGCAAATGTGGATACATTGTGACAGTGAGTATTCTGGTTGCAGAGAATTTTCCAGATTAATAGGCTGGGAGGGAAGTGAGCTCGTAGCAGATGGTGACCCCAAAAGACAGTACGCATCCGTGCTTCTGAAGGTATAGAGGCGATGAAGCAACTCGTCCAAAAGTACCTAGGGGGAATGGGGTTGAAACCTCTCGTTCAACACTTGTTCCACCTATCTGAATACTTTTTAAGCGGCAATGATCTGACATGTCAGATTGTGGTGTTAAGGTGATGGTGGTCTCTTCTGTATATGTTCTGTAAATGTTACCTGGAAAAGCCACGGGTAGCGTTCTCGTCATTGACAAAGGATTCCCAATTAACAGGCAATGTAACGTGGAGAATTTAATCACTTCTATGGGTAATTACAGAGTTTTCTCTCATGCATTTCTAGTCTTTTTTAAATTTTCAAACTCCTTTTTCCTGTCATTCTGCAAAAAAAAATCTTCTTAAACAAACTTCAGAAATTAGAATTGCTTTCTCTTATGAGAGCATTCGTCCTGTCATGCTACTACTGTCAACTGAACTCATACAAATCACAAGCAGTAGTAAATGTTGAGCAAGTAGACTGTGTGTTCTTGGTCACACTTCTCCTCCAAAAATTAGCTCTACCTGCAGTGGGGATATCCCATAGCATTTCACAGGTTTGTGAATTCTTTCACTTACCATATGCCCCACAAGTCTGCTTGCAGCATGACCACAACTTTAGAGTATGATTCATTCCAACTTTCTTAGTGAATTTTGCAAGAATATTCAAAGTCAAGGCATGCACTTTCACAATATTTAAACATTACTATTTGGATAAGCCCTCATGGTTTGTTTTTAAATAATTGTAATTTTTTATAATGATAGGCCTAATGCTCCATCTTCAGATGTTGTCTGATACTGCCAGACCTTGTAGATTTATTTTGCCTTTGTTTCAGGAAAGATAGTGTAAGTAAATTCATTCTGAAGATAATCATCAGTTCATCACTGTAGTTATAGATTTTTTTTCTCTAGTTGATATGTATATGTGAAATAGATGTACTGATACTAGAATGTGTATTGCACCCAAAATCAACTCTTAACAAATAACATCATCCAAGAATGCTCTTTTTCATGCTGTGCATCTATTAACCTTGTCCAAAAAATCTGGTACCTAACCATGCTTTCAATAACTATAACTCTGTGTATAACATTGCATTATGATTAACATTTTATTAGAGTTATTTACACAATCATTTCAGATGGCAATCGAGTCAATTATAACCATTGGCAGAAGCTTAACTTCTATTTCATTATTGTGAAAATTCGATAGATACAAGAACTTTCTGCTATGCTTGCTGCAGGCAGTTCAAATTTGTAGTTTTGTTACTTTAAATTTTGCTTTCAAATGTCTAACATAATGACAGGTTTTGCTTACTGTACCATCAAAGAGCGTGTAGGACATTTAGGGGAAGTGATTCCTCAGTGTCATCATGTGGCTTCAGTCCTCCTTCCTGGCCATTTTTCCAGTTGTATTGGGGTTGACACTTGATTTGGATTTAGCATAATTTTACAGGAGGATGCCCTTTCTGGTGGCAGCCGTATGTGAAAGGGAGGTATTTTACTATTGCGTGTTTCTATGGTGGTTGGTAGTGGTTTGTGTTGCATGTGTATGAAGAGAAGTGTGTTAACACGTTGACTGCCATAGCAAGAAAAGTCCTGGTGGCCAAAGCTTTCTTTCTACTGTGCATATAGTAAATCAGAAGTAAAACAATATTCCAAGCGATATTTCACACAAGTGTTCAATATACATACTAAAAAACAAAAATTCCTAGAACTCACAGGAAACGCCATGGCCCCACAGAAAAGTTCACTGTACAGTTATGGCTACATGGCCATAGCGGTACAATCTAGTGGTACTGGAAGCTTGCATTGCTTGATATTACTCATTGTAGCCAACAGACTGTGCCGTGGTTTGTTTACTAGTACTTAACACTACAATACCAAGGCACTCATAGTTCTGCAGTAGGGGTGTGTGTGTGTGTGTGTGTGTGTGTGTTTGCAAGATATTTCTATGTTGTTATACCAATTATCGAAGAGTTCAAGTTATCATTATCATTATGAGTCTGTATTGAAATTCAATATACTTCTTAACTCGCAACTACTAATAGTTTGCACATATCTGTCAGATGGCAGCTCCAGTCGGCATCACTCCTTAGTAGATACTACATAGTTTCTAAATCTACCACCAGAATCTCTGTGTGACATATTGTGTTGATGTTAAGATTTTTTCTATTTCAGCTGTTTGCCACGTACCTGTAGACTATGTGTTCGTAATAATGGCGACTAGTTCTCGTATTGCGTTTGAAATTGATGATGATTTGGTACAGTATAGTAATTAATTGAGTGATGATTCTGATTATATAGAGTCATGCGATGATTCAGATGATACTGAGTGTGATAATAATGCTGGTAACGTTTCAAACAATGACGATAGTGGTGATGTTATCAGACTTACTCGTGTGACAGTGATGCATGAAATTTAAGATTCAGACAGTAATGATAGTGATGGGAATAATGATGGAGTTGACGGAGACAGTAATGACGACGACTAGATTCCCGATTTCCGTAAAATTCAGTCCAATCACGACGTGCAATTTCAACCCTCACCTGCATTCCTTGAGACACCTGGCCCTAAACGTGCACTCCTCCTGATGCTAGACCAAGTCAGTAATTAATCTATTTTTTGAGGAACTATTATTCCTAAAATACTGATATTTTACAAACTGGTAAACAGTGCATCAATATGCACAAGAATACCAAATTTAGGTGAGTATGATCAAAATACTAGGATGTATTGAGATCCAAATTTGAATTTTAAATTTTTTCAAAAATGTCATGAACAATTTAAATTTTTTTTACTCGGAAGTATGAATTATTTTTCATTATGTTAATATAATGAGTGAAGATAGGGATCACTTAGCTACAAGAGAAAGTAAACTATAATGAGATATCTTGAAAAGTGAGGATAGGATATGCTTTTATCTTCGGTGCTACATAATAGGCATTTTCTCTGTGGCATTCTTACATTCTTAGCAACCACGGCAGTAAGGGAACCGGCACTAAGAGGGTTAAAATTACAAATTTTGTATTTGATCAACCACCTATTCAATACGTAAAAATCTTTATAATTAGGGTTTAATCCTTGTTACTAGTTTGAATGGGATATGTTTTGCCTATTTTACAGGCATCATCAAGTTAGATCAGGATCCTGATGTTGTTCAAAATGTAGTATTGGATTTTATCAACAATTTATGATCTTAAAAACTAATTACAAGTTCTTATATTGGAATTGAAAACAGTTGTGGTAGTTTAAAAATATATAAGAGCAATAGCTTGCCTGGAATAGTAGATTGACTAGATCTAAATACATTGAATGAATATGGTGTGAAGTAAAATATAAGGAGGTTTCAGACCCTGAAGGAACTGTCCTGATCAGATCATGAGTCTTAAGTTGATAATGGACTATAACAGGAGAAGAAATAGAGATATGCTGATAACATTTGTAGATTTCAAGAAAGCTTATGTTTGCATCCATAGAGAATCTCTGTTCAAAATTTTAAGACACCTTGGACTACACCCCAAATTAATAAACATGATAAAATTGACTCTCACTAACACCAAATCAAAAGTGAAGTTTAGGGGTGAAACATCAGAGACATTTGAGATTAAAACTGGACTACGGCAGGGAGATGGGCTCTCACCACTAATATTTAATTGTGCTCTAGAAATGGTAATGAGGGAATTGTTTGGGAAATGTCCCCCCAAAATAAAGATTGGCCGAAAAATCAAAACAAATTGCCTGGGTTTTGCTGACGATTTAGCATTACTAGCAGTGGACATAAAAGAAGCAAAAACCCAGATATCAGAACTTCAAAACATCAAATTATCATTTGAAAAAACTGAAATTATGCCCCAGAAACCAACACAACTAAAAGAAGTTACCATAAATGGTAATAAAATCAAAATAGTAACTCAATTTAAATATCTTGGAGAAATAATAACACATAACCTAAATGAAAAAATCTCAATCCAAACAAGAACAAATAGATTAGCTAAAGCACAAAAATTAACATGGGATATCTACAAAAAGAAATGTCTATCAATTAATACAAAAATAAAACACTACAACACAGTTATAAAACCAGAAGCTACATATGCAGCAGAAACACTTTTTCACCTGAATAAACATACAAAGACTGACAGACTTCAGAAAATTAAAAGGAGGATTGGAAGAACCTGCATCAACACAAAATACCAGAGAGATGGACAATAGCGGTTAATACCTAACAAAGTCGTGTACAAAGAGCTAGAACCCATTACAGATACTATGCGTAAGAGGAGACCGAGATTCTTTGGACATATCATGAGGATGCAGGATTCGAGACTTCTGAAACAACTAGTACAACACAATCTTGTCTCAAAAAATATCACAGCAGGATGTAAATGGATCAGAGAAGTAAGAGAGGATCTGAAGGAAATAGGCCTTACAACAGAAGACACCACGAATAAGATAAAATTGAATACAAAACTCGAGAATACAACCTCCGCTTTACCCTTACACAAAACAAACCAAAAAAACCGCATATTTTCAACTGAGGAAAGGGCACGAAGATCGGAGCGCCTGAAGAAGTACTGGGAGGACCGCAAAGCCCGAACAATCCCTTCAAAGAGACCTGAACGACGGACTGACTAAAGTGATTTTATATGGTCATAAAAGAAGAAGAAGAAAATGTAACAAACTGTTGAAATCTTTTAAGTTAGAATGTCTAAACTTTTAGGAAACTCATTCCAACTTGAAACTCATTAGGTGAATGTTGTTGCAAACGTATTACAAACTAATGACTTCTGTTGTAAAAATCTGGTTAACATTTTGTGTTGAAATGAGCTTAAATATCATTTTAGAACTTATATCATTAAAAATACAAGATGTTCACATTAAAGTTTTTTAGGCATTTGTCATAACCGGTATTATCCTCAGTTCGTAGTTATAGTGATGTTGTTGTAGATGTTAGAGGAACTGATTATCACTGCTTGGTTTATAAGGCTGGAATCGTTGCCATCTAAGCGAGTTAGTCAAGAGGGGACGTTCACACATTTATGTTAGATGTTGTACATAGGCAACAAGAGGATTTACGAATATGTGTTGAAAGTCCCCTTGACTGTTGTAATGCTGTTTAGCAGTGTTAAAACTGCGCCGGAACAACTGACAGTCGCTGCGCCTCTGCTTCTCGTGTTGTAACGGTGTGGATGTTGTAGCAAAACCTCGAAGTTTCTACACAGTTTTCTGAAGAAACGTTTTAAATTCAATAACGAAGCTCCTATTAAAAACTCAATAGATTTTTGTGAAAGATTAAATAAATTGAACCTACAACCCAACCACACAATGTGTTCCTTTGACATTACAAACATGTATCCCAATATACCTGTCAATGAAACTATCAATTTTATCAAAGTTAATCTTTCTAGACACAGCAACCTAATTAAATTTGAAATAGAAGACTTCATTAAGTTACTAAGTTTCGTACTAAACAACTACCACTTTACACAAATTTTAGCAGATATATACATGGACAGTTTAGAACACATTAAGATAGTAACAAAAATTAAAGGGCTCTGCTTATGGCTCCGGTACATGGATGACGCTTTTGTAATAATAGACAAACAACACAACAATAGTGAAAAAATTCTTGATTTTCGAAATAATTTAGATTATAATATAAAGTTTACAAAGAGGACTAGAATAAGAACTCTATAAGTTTTTTTGATATTAACATAACACTCATCATTAACAAGTTCAAATTTCAAATTAGAAAACCAACTTATGCCCCAATAACAATAAAAAAAATATCTGCACTTAAATTCCCATAAATTTATAGTTCAGTATACAGAGCATTTAAAATCCTCCTCTCAGCAAGCAACCTTAAAATAGAACTTAATTATATAAAGGATTTAGCAAAATTTAACGGTTACAAAATAGATATCAATAAAATTATCAACAAAGTCAAACTTAAATTAGCGACATCGCTCCCTGACTAAACCCAATAAATCTAAATTTGCAACCTTCACATACACCAATCCGGCTATTTATCAAGTCGCAATTCCCCTAAAAAAAAAAAAGTTAGCATTGCCTTTAAGACTCAAATTTCAAATTACTAACCAGAATATATTTTTAAATCATAAAAATGTCAACTTATCCAATAACCGCTATTCAGGCTCTGGAATATATAGACTTATTTATTCACAATGCCATTTTTCTTACATTAGACAAACAGGTTGCAGTTTTCATACTAGATATTTAGAACATTTTAAGGAGTCTAAACACAATAAGCCGGGCGGAGTGGCTCACACGGTTGAGGCGCTGGCCTTCTGACACCAACTTGGCAGGTTCGATCCTGGCTCAGTCCGGTGGTATTTGAAGGTGCTAAAATACGACAGCCTCATGTCTGTAGATTTACCGGCACATAAAAGAACACCTGTGGGACTAAATTCCGACACCTCGGCGTCTCCGAAAACCCTGTATTATTATTATTATTATTATTATTATTATTATTATTATTATTATTATTAACACAATAAATTCTCCACAATGAGTTCCCATATGAAGGAAACTGGACATCAGTTTACCACAATAGAACAAGATTTAAAGATCATTAAAAGAATAGAAAACAAGATTTAAAGATCATTAAAAGAATAGAAAAAGGCAAATTAATGATCGAGTTTGAAAACATACACATCTATTTAGACCAATACTTCAATAAAAACCAGAACTTAAATGATGTAATAGAAATAAAAAGCTCTCTATATGAACAAATTCCAAAAATACTACAAACATTAAATTTAGAAGATAGTAGTTATTTAAGTTTTTAAATCTACGTCTTTAAACACTCCCACCATACCAGCAGATACAATTCCCCCCTCTTCCGCTTCCATCAATTCCCCTCCGCACACAACACCCAGTCCTAAAGCTCCGCCCACCCCTCCTTCTCCGACACACCCCCACTACAACATCCACACTGTTATAACACGAGAAGCAGAAGCGCAGCGACTGTCAGTCGTTTCGGCGCAGTTAACACTGCTAG
Organism: Anabrus simplex; assembly: GCF_040414725.1. Taxonomy (NCBI): domain Eukaryota; kingdom Metazoa; phylum Arthropoda; class Insecta; order Orthoptera; family Tettigoniidae; genus Anabrus; species Anabrus simplex. The sequence continues at coordinate 349,513,761 of NC_090265.1, read as the reverse complement.
ACAACATTACAACAGTCAAGGGGACTTTCAACACATATTCGGCAATCCTCTTGCTGTCCATATACATACAACATCTAACATAAAAGTTTGAATGTCCCATTTTGACCAACTCGCTTAGATGGCAACGATTCTAGCCTTATAAACCAAGCAGTGATAATCAATTCCTCTAACCTCTACAACAACATTACTATAACTACGAACGGAGGACAATACTGATTACGACAAATAATTACGTTAAAGTTTATTTGGAAGCTAATAAAAATCAGAAATACCTCTCAATGATAAACAGCCTAAAAAACTTTAATGTGAACATCTTGTATTTTTAATGATATATGTTCTAAAATGATATTTAAGCTCATTTGAACACAAAATGTTAACCAGATTTTTACAACAGAAGTCATTAGTTTGTGATACGTTTGCAACAACATTCACCTAATGAGTTTCAAGTTGGAATGAGTTTCCTAAAAGTTTAGACATTCTAACTTAAAAGACTTCAACAGTTTGTTATATTTTAATTTGTACCATATTCATTCAATGTGTTTAGATCTAGTCAGTCTACTATTCCATCCAAGCTATTGGTCTTACATATTTTTAAACTATCACACAACTGTTTTAATCCCAATATAAGAACTTGTGATTAGTTTTTAAGATTATAAATTGTTGATAAAATCCAATAATACATTTTGAACAGCATCAGGATCCTGATCTAACTTAGAGGTGTTATGATGGCTGATGATGCCAGTAAAGCAGGCAAAACATATCCCACTCAAACTATTGTAACAAGGATTAAATCCTAATTATAAAGATTTTTATGTATTGAATAGGAGGTTGATCAAATAAATAATTTGTAATTTTTAGGAGTTTATTTACTGCGGAGAAAAATGACTAATCCTACCATATAAAAATTTTTGTTAGTAGTGTCCATTTCAAGTTGATATATTACGTTTTGCAAGATAAAAAAATGGTTTACCAAATTGAGTTTAAAACCAAGTACGCCAGGATTTGCTGCAAGGCAGTAGCAGTACTGTAGAATAGCAGTAAACATCTCAGCAGTCTGGCAGGGAAAGTTATATAACCACCTATCACTGGTACTTTGTACCTCTGTGGCCTCACAGGAAACCCACTTCCAGCAGCCAACACGTTACGACAAACACAAATATTCAGTCCCTGAGCCAGAGAAATTAAATCTTACTCAGTTAAAAGCCAGGATTGAACTTGTGGCCTTAGGCCAGTACCATGGAGGTAGGCCTCCCATTTGAATGTTTTGCATGTTTTTTATTTTGTAATGTGGAGGTGAGTAGCAGGTAAATAAATACATAACTGATAGCGTTTACTCTAGGATTTATTAACTATAGGTCTTTTCTACTCTGATGGCGGGCAGCCTACATGCTGTCAGGGGAAGCGGGGAGCATGGGGCCGACCAATCCAGCACGACGCGAGAGGCCGTTGAGGGAGAGAGACAGATGCCACTACTACAATGTTGCCAGAAGCGCCCGCGCGCGTTAAAGTTGTGCTGAAATCCACATAACAATGAAATACAGAGCTTCGTATGTTATAGTTCGATTATGGCCCATGGATGAGTTTTATTATTTTTATTTATTATTTATTTCTATTATTTTCTTATATCTTCAATGTAGTATGATACGAGTTAATTAATAATGCATATAACAAGTGCATTGACAACAGACCGAAAAACAATTCGTTCAAAAGTACAGTTACACAACACATTTTCTTATTTTATCTTACCTTATTCCAGCTGAAGGATCCGTGTTACAGCACCCCGACACTCGCCATCGTCACCAGAGCTGTCACCGGAAATATCTTTGTCACTCGACTCCTCACTGTGGCTGTCGTCTCACAAATTTATGATGATATCGTCCATGACTGTGTCCAATACCACGTCCCTTTTGTAATCGTCCTCTTGAAATTTTTCAGCATGTGACACACGAGCCTTCCACTCCTGTCCGGTTACTTTATCCAGCTCCTCTTCCATTAATGATTGGACGTCAGTTAGTTTGAATGTTTTGTGGCAGGCGAACAACAGTATGACCCTTTCTGTTAGCAAGTGTATCAATTTTGTACATTTTTGCCTTTGGCTTGAATTGTTTCACAAGAGACAACAGTTCGAGTCTGTTGTGACTGCTGTCATTAGGAACATTCCTAGCAGATAACCACGATATAATATCAGCTTTTCGTGTGTTCGTTGTAGGAATTCGTTCTAGCTGTACTGAATGGTAGCTGGCATTGTCCATTACAATCACTGCGTCTTTGATATTCCTTTCGTCTAGAGCGTCTAAAAACTTCAAAAACCACTCTTTAAAAACCATAGCGTTCATATCAGTGTGGTAGTCATCACTGGTCGATTTCACCTTTGGCCTGAAAACCAATTTATATGCATGTAGAAAACCAGTGTGACTGGAACCTACATGACAAACAATAATTCGTCCACCTTTCCCCACAGGAACTTTTAAACCTCCTGTACCCTTTTTATCTTGCCAGATTTTCGTTGGAGCATAATTCTGATGAATGTAAGTCTCATCTAAATAAAATATATGGGGCGATGGGTCCTTATTCCTCAGGAGATGCATTTTTCTCAAAAAGGTTACTCTGGCTGTTACTATATCAGCTCTCTCCATTAAAAATCTTCTCCCGTCCTTGCTTTTTTATACTTGAACCCCATAGACTTTAGTATCCTCCACAATGAAGTAACTCCCCATTTAAATTGTATATCTCTTTCTAAATCACCACATAATTTGTTTAGTGTCGGGTATTCACCCTTTATGTAATAACTGAGGAGTGTTCTTCTAATTACATCTTTATGGAATCCGTCGATTGCCTTTATTACACAGTTCCTTTTGATTCGTTTGCGCGGTGATTGAAATGAGATGGAACCAGATGACTGGGTACTGTCTTTACCTTCCTTTACTATACGCTGAACGGTTCGTGTACTAACTTGACAAGCTTCCGACACTCTCTGCTGCACTTTATACACACTCACTAAAGGGCCATTATTTTCTGCTTCCTTTTGAAAATATTCATGAACATTGCTGATCAGTTTTCTACCCTGGCTCCTTATCTCCTTCCTCTTCGCCATTGTAAGATATATAGTGCAATTATTATATAAAAAAACAACACAGAGCAACACAAATAGAAACAATAGAAAAAACTAACGTCACATCACATACCAAGAAAACGTTAATCGAAGAATGCAGTAAAGGACGCGGCAAGAATTACTCACAAAACAAACTCTTTGTAATACCCAACACACACAGTAAGACTACCCGGCAACACAGCAGTTCGTGGAGCGAAGTGAGCACGGCAAAGTCTCCGGGCGACTGAATAGTTCTCAGCGCCACCGCTAGGCGATCTTTTGTCTGATTGGGCAGTGACATACTGCCCGCACCCCACTTCCCCTGACAGCATGTAGACCGCCCGCCATCAGAGTAGAAAAGCACTTTAACAGCTATTGCCATATTACTAGACAGGCACACAATTACACAGTCCATGCTCTCTCTCTTTCTTACTGTTCAGTTTCGCTAGTTATTTCAAGCTAAAACTATTACATTACACACCCTTCTGCAACTGTCCATTGGATCCTACGACAGTTCACGATTAAACTCGCTGTACTACAACTATCACGGTTGCATGGTTTGCAATTCATGTACGCGCAACACAGTCTTGCAGTTCTGATTGTGATAGCAGCCCATATACTCGCAGCAGGTTTTGTTCACTGTTGCTAATCAATCAGCTGCACTGTTCTGCATTTGTTGTCAGTTTACACGCAACAGCCCCCCAACAGTGCTCCACAGCACGCACTCTCAGCACTGTCTTTTTTTCTTCTTTTTTCCAAAGATAGGTCTTATGGCAACGATGGAATGAGAAAGGCCTAGGAATGAGAAGGAAGCATCCGTGGCCTTAATTAAGGTACAGCCCCAGCATTTGCTTGCTGTGAAATTGGGAAACCACGGAAAACCATCTTCAGGGCTGCCGACATTGGGGTTCGAACCCACTATCTCCCGGATGCAAGCTCACAGCTGCACGGCCCTAACCACACGGCCAACTCGTCCAGTCTCAGCACTGTCACCCACAGAACTGAACCATCTCTCAATCGCTGGTGGAACTGAACCATAATCGTCTCTCAGTCGCTGGTGGAACTGAACCCAAACTGAATCGTCTCAAACCTGTCCGACCTGTGTTATGTAGGGAGGCCGGCCCTTCCAGGTACTTTACGAGCGTAGAAGCCCCTGTAATTCTTTGTCCCTGAGCCAGAGAAATTAAACCTTACTCAGTTAAAAGCCAGGGTTGAACTTGTGCTCCTCTGAACTGAAGGCCAGTACCATGGACATAGCCCTTCCATTTGAATGTTTAGCATGTATTTTATTTTTTAACATGGAGGTGAGTAGCTGGTAAATATATACATAACTGGTAGCGTTTATTCTAGGATTTAACTAACATTTATTGCCATATTACTACACAGGCACACCATTACACAGTCCATGCTCTCTCTCTTTCTTACTGTTCAGTCTCGCTAGTTATTCCAAGCTAAAACTATTATATTACACACCCTTCTGCAACTGTTTGTTGGACCCTAGGACATTTCACGATTAAACTTGCTGTACTACAACTATCATGGCTGCATGGTTCGCATTTCATGTACGCGCAACACAGTCTCGCGGTTCTGATTTTGATACCAGCCCATATACTCGCAGCAGGTTTTGTTCACTGTTGCTCATCAATCAGCTGCACTGTTCTGCATTTGTTGTCAGTTTACACACAACAGCACCTCCCAGTGCTCCACAACATGCACTCTCAGCACTGTCTTTTTTTTTTTCTTTCCAATTTGCTTTATGTCGTATCGACACAGATAGGTCTTATGGCGACAATGGGATGAGAAAGGCCTAGGAATGGGAAGGAAGCAGCCATTGCCTTAATTAAGATACAGCCCCAGCATTTGCCTGCTGTGAAAATGGGAAACGGAATACCAGGGCTGCCGACAGTGGGGTCCAAACCCACTATCTACCGGATGCAAGCTCACAGCTGCATGGCCCTAACCGCACGGCCAACTCGTCCGGTTCAGCACTGTTACTCACAGAACTGAACTGTGTCTCAATCGCTGGTGGAACTGAACCATAATCGTCTCTCAATCGCTGGCGGAACTGAACCCAGACTGAATCATCTCGAGCCTGTCCGACCTGTGTTATGTAGGGAGGCCGGCCCTTCCAGATACTTCGCAAGAGTAGAAGCCCCTGGAATTATTTGGACTTGGAGAGCTCTGGGTTCCTCTTGTGCTGCTAGGGATTCTGGGATATGATCACGGAGCAGTGATGGTACTGGTACCAGAGGGGTCTTGTGCTCTGCACCGGACTCATCTCTGACTTGTTGCAGTAGTGACGAGAGGGTGGGGCCCCTAACTCGCTAACGTCACTCTGGGATGGAGCCAGGCTGACTTGCTCCTCCCAAGACCTTATATTAAAATAGTGGACACCATCAAACTGCCCCTTCCTCAAGGTTACTCGTTCCCTGGCTGCTCTGCGATGCGGCATCAGGTGGTCCTGATGGACAACTTTAATTTTCCCTACGTTGGATCCTGTAGATGACGTCAGTAATCCTAGTGACGACAGTATGAGTCTCTCCCCACGGCGCCTGAAGCACCAGTAATTTCCCGTTTGTCTGCGCAGGATTGTACAGCCAAATCCGGTCACGTTCCTGGATGTTCACAGAGTTCGCCGGCATATTGTTGCGGGCTTTCATCTTGTCGCCTGCTACCCTCATATGTTGTCATGCATAGTCATGGATGTCGTTGAGCCCATCCACCAACTCCCATACGTAGTCCGTCACTGGCAGCTCATGCTCTGGTGCCGATCCAAACATCAGATCACGTGGCTGGCGTAGCTTCCTCCTAGTACCATGTTGGCAGGTGTCATGCCTTTCATGTAATGGGTGGACACTCGATAAGCCATGAAGAAGAATGGGACCCTCTCATCCTAGTTCCTCTGATGCACCGATACCACCTTTCTGTGGTGCTTTTCGGTAATCTTTATGAAACGCTCCACCATGCCGTCTAGCTGAGGGTGGGTCTTCTGAACTCCCGGATGTTGTAGAACCTTCAGCATTAGCCTTGACGCAAAGTTCCTGTCCTGGTTGCTGTGCAGTTCCCTCGGTACACCAAAGTATCAGAAGATTTTTCCACCAAGATATCGACTACTGTATTTGCCTCCTGGTTAGGGATAGTGTAGACTTCTGGCCACTTGATGAAGAAGTCCATGGCCAGGAGTAGGTAACTATTCCCAGCGTGGATTTGAAGAATGGCCCAGCGATGTCGATGGCGATCCTCTTCAAAGTGCTCCGACGTTGTACTAAATGTTCTGGTCCCTACTTCTGGTACAGAGGCCTCTGCTCACAGCACATCTGGCATGTTCTCTTGACATTGTTCCTGAAGTGCATCCCATAGTATTGCTCTCATAGTCTGAGTCTTCTTCACTCCAGGTGGCCCAGCTGTGGTGCTAGCATGCAACTCGGTCACCACTTCTTTCTTCATACTCCTGGGGAATATCAGTTGGGCAATCAGTTTCTTGCCATCGGTAGGCTTTTAATAACTGAGCAAAATGAAATACAAAACGGATAATTAGTAATTAGAATAAAATATAATTGACAAAATTGGGTGCTGCCTGCAAAAGATTTACAGGAATAATTGACTCTCTAGGGCACGAATGAACTCCTCCTCCCAAGGTTACAGTCATCAGGCTGACGAGACTCATAAGTTGGTTTTATTACCGTACTGTTACTATTTATCTTTGAAAATAAATTTGGGTAGCATGCCAGGTTTTCCGTTACTCCACCAATAAAAGATTTACCATAAGTTTCAGTATGAGAATTTACTCCCAAAAGAGAAAAAGAAAACACCAACAATAATCATGTGATGAGACCAACTTGTTTTGCTGCTTACAAAAATAAACATCCACAAACATCATCTACTATTTATACACCACAAATGTACATACTTCTGAAGGCCACACTTCAGATAGATGATTTCATGCGGATAAGACGACTACCCATTCTTAACCTCGTTTAAATGAACAAAATAGCATCGTCACTCTGGAATCAATGTACCACATGTTATAACTGTATAAAAGAAAGAAAAAAAAACAATCCCAGTCACTTCACTATACTCTGTTAATTAAGCCATACACCTTCACAGTGTAAAATGGGTAGTGTGGAATTAATAAATACCAACAACCATGTCGTATTAGTCAATGAATGAACAAGTAATAAACACTTGGTCTACGGTTTTATCTAGCCATAATCAGTTCTGTTCACAACAATGCATTGCCTCCAGATTACACATATAAACCTCCTCACACACTGTACATTTTCTCGGAGAGGAATAAACCGGAGTATGACTGAGAGATGAACACTATGTAGCGTCTTCCACCGAATGCACACGACATCAAGAACTAGTAATGACTCCGTAGTCTATTCCATACTGGTTCTCTTCAGTAATGACTCCATAATCAAAGTTTTTCAACACTACTCACTCTGTAATGGATAGTGAATAATGACCTCGTCGCGCAAGCGCACACGTATATATAGGCTTGCTCAGTGTGACTCAGTCTGAAATAGTCCACTGGTAGCAATGTTCTAATTGAACCATCTTCAGACATCTCTCAATCAACACAATGTTATTCAGAATCGAAGTTCTTGGATTGATTACCGAGCTGATGATGTGAAAGTTAGTGATCTCTAGTGTTCATCCATATTGATGAATTACCATCTGCAGCCTATACTTCCCAGCTGTACTCCAGGTTTCCAAGCCACACTCGTGGCAACACTTTCATCCGATTTCAGCCTTCTTTATTGATGTAGTTACTGTTTCCCATGTTGCACAATCTTCACTGCTAGGCCATGTGTAATATAAGGATATACCTGTTCAGTATTCCCTAACTACAAATCCTTCTTATAATACTGTGTCCTTACATCTCAATTGAACAAACTCACATGATATTCACTACTTTATATTATGAATTATTTTACGAAAATTTCCGAACCTAAAATCGGGGATCATACTTGTGTATGGTTACAGACTCCCACATGCCAGTTAGCACCCCATTGTTGACCTTGAGTGATGTCCACTGCTTCAGTATGTCTTGTAGGTTTGACTGTGTACGGCAATATCCTTCCATTCGCTTCGCCGTTCCGCCTTGAAGCCCTGCGTAATCTGCCTGGTGTCGTCCTTCAGCTGCTCCCTCCTCAAGTCGGCTTGATACCAACCTTCAGCGGCTGTGGCCCGAATGTCCACAGCGCCTACCTACCTGTCCCCATACTGGCAGTGCGTTCAGTTCCTGGGGTACGGTCTTCTGAACAGAGCATAAATATTGGAGTGTCTCCTACCAAGACAGTGTTTGGTGTTACTCTTTAAAGCATATCACACAATCCATCTGCCCCTCCAGGTTATGGAAGCTCAGAAGGCAGATCATGGCAGGATGGTCAGTGCGCAGATGGAATGGCTGCCCATACAGGTATTTGTGGAAGTACCCCAAGGTCTTCACAATGCCAGCAGTTCCCGACGCGCCACGCAGTAATTCCGCTCGACTTTTGGCAGCGTTATACTGTAGTGGGTGATAACCTTCTCCTGGTTTCACAATTAAGTATTTATTATTTTCCATCTAGTCGATACAATGATTGCTTAAGGCAATTTAATGGTTAAAAGTGGTACATGTTTCTTATTTTATCAACATCTTCAGCCACATAACACTGTTTAGATGAAAAATATATAAATTGACAAAGTAATGCTTAAGAGGAAGTGTCCTTAAAATTAACATAAGATTGACAACATTAAAACAAACAAAAAACTCAAGAGAAAATATATAAATTATTTCTACAATTGAAAGCAGTCGTCAAGGAAACACTTGTACAATATTCCATAGAGAATATGTCCTAAATGAATATTCTTTTCTTAATAATTCATGAAAAAAGGTCCATTTATAAATTATAAATTATACAATTTATAAGTAATTGTCGAAATGAAGAAATCCAGATATCACAATGTGGCTCTTATTATTAATGCAGATATTTGTCGAAATGAAGAAAATCCAGATATAACAATGTGGCTCTTATTATTAATGCAGATGAAAATTAATAATAAGAGCCACATTGTGATATCTGGATTTCTTCTGATTCCTTTTCTAAATTCTGTTTTTAATTTCCTGCACCGCTTGTTCTAACATTGGAAAAGAGAGGGGACAAACTGCAGCCTTAGAGATAAATAGATAGATAAGGAATGGGTGAGCTCTACACGTAGGTCTATGAAGACCCTTTGTGCCCCTTAGACGGGTTTGCCTAGTCCAGACCTAGTGCTCCTATAAAGGATACCAGTGTCCGGATGTTGGCATTCCTGATGTCTTCCAGGCTCACAAAATGTGAGCCAAGATATCGAGGTCTAGTGCTTGCAAGAGCCTCGCACTGACATAACACATGTGCGGACGGAGGTCTCTTCCTCCCTACCGCATCTTCTACACATCGGATTCTGACTAATTTTCATGATGTCTAGGTGTGTCTCTAAGGTATTATGGCCTGTCAACAGTCCAACTACCATTTGTATTCTGGTCCTATTCAAATTTATTAGGACCTTTTTATAACTTTAGCTAGGCCCTCCAATACGTTCATGTGCCTGCCCTGCTGTGCTTAGCCTCTTCCAAATGTCTAAGTGAGACTGGTTTGTCCTATTACCAGTTTCACACTTTGGAGTGACACTCCCAGGAAGGGCTCTGGTCCTATGAAAGGACTTTTTGAGCCTTGTTTCACTAGTTTGTCAACTTCATTTCCACTGATTCCTGTGTGCCCAGGAACCCATAACAGGGAAACTGGGATAAGTTCACACAGCTTATCTAACATCCTTTGGCACTCCCATACCATTTTGGATGTTGTTCTAACTGTGCATACTGCTTTTAACCTGCCTGGCTGTCGCTGCAAATGGTGATGCATCTTCTACGCCCAGGCATGTTCCATACATGTACAGCACAGGCCAGTATTGCATATACTTCGGCCTGGAAAACGGTAGCATATTTACTCATGGGATGTGAGAGCCTTGTCTTAGGTCCCCAGACCCCGGCACCTGTGCCCGTCTCTGTCCCCGAGCCATCTGTGTACCATGTACAGCCCCCGGACCTAAGACAGGCCCCAGTATCCATGGTCCACTCCTCCCTTGTGGGTATCACCACTGTGAACTTATAATTCAGATTAAAACTAGGCTTCATCAGGGCCCCGATCATCGTCGTAGGCCAAGTCTGGTGAAGCCTTGTAAGAATAGAAGCATGACCTCTATTTGGATTCTTGAAAGACCATCCTCCGAGTGACCAGAGGTGGTAAGCACTCATTTCCGCTATCTCCTTAACATATGAATGTAAGGGTGAAAGACATAGCATGGCCTCCATTGCACATAATGGTGTAGTATTGTGTGTCCCTGTTATTCCTAGACTTGCAAGTCTTTGGACTCTGTTTGACTTGGTCATGGTTTTACTCTCCGAACCTGGCCACCAGACTAGATGCGTAGGTGATCGTGGGCCGTACAATAGAAATCTAAAGCCATTGGACCACCCTAGGTCCTAGGCCCCAAGTCTTTCCGACGGCCCTGCGACAGGCCCACATAATCTTGCGAGCCTTATCCACCTTATGGTCTATATGTTTCTTCCAACTCAGTCTTGTCTCGAGGATTACCCCTAAGTACTTAACTGAAGTTGTCTTAACTAATTTTTTCCCAAATAGGAATGGCTCTGACAGTCCATCTAGCCTCCTCCTCCTGGTAAACACCACGAGCTCCGTCTTGTCGGGATTGACCGACAAGTCCGTATCGTAGCACCATCTTTCCACCCCGCGTAGGGAGCTCTGTACGAGGGGTGTTTAAAAAATCTGTGCAGAAATAAGAACTACTTACGTGTTTGGGATAAACCTTTTTTATATTTTGACTTAGTCTCCTTTTAGGCTTATACACTTCGTCCAACGATGTTCTAGTTTGTTGATCCCTTCCGAATAATAGGATTTGTCCAAGTCTGCAAAATATCCATTAGTGTTTGCAATCACCACCTCGTTTGAATAAAATCTTTGTCCCGCCAGCCATTTCTTCAAATTGGGAAACAAATAGTAGTCCGAGGGAGCTAAGTCTGGAGAATAGGGGGGATGTGAAACGAGTTGGAATCCTATTTCCATTAATTTTGCGACCACAACTGCTGAGGTGTGTGCTGGTGCGTTGTCATGATGGAAAAGGACTTTCTTGTGGGCCAATCATGGGCGTTTTTCCTGCTTCCTGCAGCTTGGTTTTTAAACGGTCCAGTAATGATGAATAATATGCACCTGTAATAGCTTTACCCATTTCCAGATAGTCAATGAGGATTATCCCTTGCGAATGCCAAAAGACAGTCGCCACAATCTTTCCGGCCGAAGGAACGGTCTTCGCCGTTTTTGGTGCAGATTCCCCCTTGGTAACCCATTGTTTAGATTGTTGTTTGGTCTCAGAAGTATAGTAATGTATCCATGTTTCATCCACAGTGACAAAATGATGCTTAAAGTCCTCTGGATTCTTCTGGAACAGCTGCAAACCATCCTTGCAACACTTCACACGATTCTGTTTTTGGTCAAGCATGAGCAATCACGGCACCCATCTTGCGGATAACTTTCTCATGTCCAAATGTTTATGCAAAATATTATGTACCTGTTCAGTCGAGATGCCCACAGCACTAGCAATCTCATGCACCTTAACTCTTCTGTCATCCATCACCATATCATGGATTTGATCCAATGATTTCTGGATTCGTAACCTCCACAGGCCGTCCAGAACGTTCAGCGTCACTTGTGCCCGTATGGCCAGTCTGAAAATTTTGAAACCACTTATAAACTGTTCTAATCAAAGGTGCAGAGTCACCATAATGTTTATCAAGCTTCTCTTTAGTCTCCTGAAGCGTTTTGCCTTTCATAAAGTAATGTTTAATCAGCACACAAAATTCTTTTTTTCGTCCATTTCTTGAAAATCACTCAACTTCCTTGATTTACACGAATGCCAAACACAAAGAAATAGACCAATAAGGCTGAAACTTGGTGTGCGTTCATTCAAGAGATGCTACTAACTAAACATGACTTCGATATGCGCCGGTGGTGCCATCTCTCAGACTTTTCAAACCACCTTCGTACGAGCTCTGAAACCGTACTGGGGAAATTTCCCACCGCCATCAGGCTAATCTCATCTGCATACTGGTCCTGTTCCACGATGTTCCTGTGGTTGTATCGGCTACCTGGTTTTCTCCAGATTAATGTGCAACGGGAATCGTTCTGCAAACTGAAGCGGGATTAATATGTGAAGAGCACATGCCTCCTTCCATTCATGGTCCAGTTTCGATGTTGGGCATAAATTCCTCCAACATTTAACCTGGTAAATAGTTCATCCACTACCAGACACCATAATGTTGTCGATAATACTCCTCCCTGTGGACACCTCCTGTCTATATTAGCTCTCAACATTACTGCGTTGAGGGTAAACAGAACTTGATGGGCCTGCAGTGAGGCCATAATCCATTTTATGAGCATCCTGCTCACGCCTCTTCTCTCTAGACTAAGTTCTATGGAGCCCAAAGATGTGTAGTTAAAGGACCTTTCTATGTCTAGGAATACCACCATAGCAAGTTGTTGCTGATCCAAGGCACTCTCCAGCCTGGAAACAAGCTGGTGTAGTGCCATCTCAGCCGACATCCCTGGTTGGTATGCATGTTGATGGTGATGCAGGGGACAGTCTCTTAATACTTTCTCCCTGATATGTCTTTCCGAAGTCTTAAGAAGAAGACGACGACGTTTATGAAGACCTTCCGGGTTTAAGTATATACACTACCTTCGCCTGACGCCACAAGGAGTATACGTACTCTATGGTGAGACAGGCTCTAAAAATTCTGACCAGGTATGGTATAAGGACCACACCTGCTTCCTGAAGAAGTGCTGGGAAGATCCCATCCATTCCTGGACTTTTATAAGGGGCAAAAGATTCTAATGCCCACTTCACCCTTCTTGGGGTAACAATCTCTGCGGCTTTCTTCCAACCACTTCTATAGGGTCGGAAGGATGCGCTCGATTCTACTTCACTATTCATGACTACTGAACGTGGAAAGTGGGCATCTAGCAATAAGCTTAGGGTCTCCCCCTCTGTGGATGTATATCCACCCAAAGGAGATTCCAATGAGCCCAGCCTTGCCCTTCCATCCAAGGTTAGAATTTTATTAAGCCTTACCGCTTCATGTTGACTCTCGATGGAGTAGCAAAACTGTCTCCAAGATTTCCTAGAAGCCTTTTTGACTTCTGACTTGTATTTTCTTTGTGATTCTTTGTAAGAATCTAAACTTTCTTGGTCTTGAAGTTCCCTGTATTTGTTCCAGAGCCTTCGTGTGTTTCTCCTCAGGTGTTCCAGATAACTGTTCCACTTGAAGCTTCCTGTTGTTCTTTTTGCCTTAATAACTGGGCAGTTTAATTCATAATAGGTAACTAGTGTCTGTGTGAGAAAACTCACACTGAGCTCCAGCTCCTCCTTATTCTTGATTATATTTGAGGGTCCTCCTTCCAGTCCCCTCCTCACGTCCTCTCCAAAAGATGCCCAGTTGCTTTGTCTAGGATTCCTGTAAGATGGGATCTCGAAGGAGCCCTCTATATGAAACACAGTGTGTGTGTGATATGACAAGGAAGGCTCCAAAGAAACTTTCCAGTCTTAAAATTCCTGTATGATTCCCATGGAACCCAGGGTAAGATCTATGATCCCCTCACTCCTATTATTGATGGAGGTAGGGGTATCACCCATGTTCATGATCTCAAGATCGGTTGTACATAGAAATTCTATGAAATTCTCTCCCCTTCAGTTTGTATATTTGCTACCCCAAATGCTGTGATGAGCATTGGCATCACATCCTACCATGAGTATACCCTACAGGGCATAAAACAATAGTGGGTTACATAACTTACCTGCTTACCTGTCTGTAAATAAACTGCACCAGCCTAGCTGCAACCGGCAGATGGGCGTTTTGGGTTCTTGTGACGAGAGTATACTTGGACAGCGATACTACTCTATTAATTTTAATTACGGAAATGAGGAACTCAATTGTTATTTAAGTATTTAATTAACAAAGCATTGTCGATTTAAAAAAAAGTCTTGTCACAATACCTCTTTTACAATAGATCGCACTCGTAGTGCAAAGATAAATGCCGTAAAGGCTTACATTTGTAATTTACAATGATAAAATGAGGTGACGTTACTGTAATTTACAAAGGTAAAATCATGTGATGATTTGGTGCAGAGGAGGAAATCCGTGAACCAAACCTGTATCCCTATTTTAGGGAACAACACCATTGGACCTACAAAATAAAAACATGATGCCAGCATTAGGGACGTTTCGCAGAAATAAAGCTACTACTAAAGTTCCCTCACATTTTGGGGAAATATTTACATGTAAACAGTAACTCCGCATGTTACAGACGACGACTAAAATAAACCAAACACTGAAGCTATATGTTACCCGACTACATATGAAAATTCATAGGAATGTGAACCCATATCCTTGGGTAATCTTTATACTTACTAGATAAACTAATAATCAGAATCCACTAGTACCAATATATCATATATACAAGTACACATCAATATTGACAAGTGAGTGGGAAAGAAAAGAGAAACAAAAAGAAAGAATCGTTATCACAAATAACTCTTGGCCTGAAAGAAAGAATCCTTTACAACACTTGGCTTTTAAAAATGGCCACGACTTCCTGGAGTGCATGGTTGGGCCATTGACTTGGTTGTCGAGCCAGTAAAGCCTCCCCCATCCCACAGAAATATCTTAAACAAGGCCGCCAGTGACCTGGTTTCTCTGCGTTCTGGGCTAACATCACAAGAGGGCTTTCAATTTAGTCTTCTCTTGACAAACATATAAGCCATAACTTCTTAGAACAAGTAAGGAGCCAATTCTCATTCTATATATCTGGCTCTAATAACTGACCACCTTGGGCCTAATTCATTTCATACAAAGTACTATACTGTACTATTTCTCATAAAATCACGACCGTCTATACTTATGACGTGCCTGATACCCTCTAGGTCCAAGGTTCAAGTCCATGTTTGGCAGAGTGAAACGGAGTCGAAGATTTTAATGACACTGCATACAACGTGGTTTTAATTTCACCAGGATTCAATCAAATAGATACTTGCATATAAATCATACTCGGGCATACACTACGTTATGCAGATCTATCTATCCTTCCAAATAGAGAGAATGATAAACTAATCCAAATGATCCTTACTTACAAGAAAATTTGATCCGACGACAGATACTAAGGAATATACCGATCTAATATTCACTAAACAACCTTGAGTAACACTTGGCACTCTTCTTCCCACCACATAACATAACTCACGTCGCTATACCTTACGCTATACTTTATACCTTACAATTAGTGATTTTAAAACCATATTAATAAATAGCCTGATGGGCTACAATCAAGTCGTATTCTAATATTTATATACTTAATTACTACATTTCTGCGTAATGGCCGCCAATCCTAACACATGCCTAAAGTATGGTTTTTTTTACCCGACATTTGGTGACTTCCTTATCCCTCCTTCAGGGTTAGGCTGTGCCTCCTTAGCCCATCATGGTAGCGATGTGGTCCTGGGTCGATCCTCTTGCTTCCAGCAGGGTAGGTGGCTCCATTCTGAAGTTATCCTCCCGAAGACCGGCTTGAAGACTTTGTGCGTTCGGACTTGAACGTGTTACGACACTTACTGGAATGAGATGTTTAGTTAATAAACCGCACAACACCACCGTCTATCCTACTGAATTTCATGGGTGTAAGATAAATGACTGGAACGTTATTGTCCTGTCAATAGATGAAATTACGTCTTAACATGTGTATAGGCTTACTTTACTAAATGCGAAACTCGTAGCCTTATCCGCTGAACTATATTGACACTTCACCTAGCTCAACTTGACCACACATGTGTGTCCCGTAAACAAAACCTGGATAGTTTTAGTTAGTGGTTTTGATCCTCTTGCCGAAGAACGTCTATTGCTACATTCGCCCTTGCCACTTCTATGAGGAAGCCTCTACATGTGGCAATGTTTCTAGTTGAATGCTCGCAAATTCGCGACCGCGCCACAACAGAAAAATCTTAATATAATCATAGTTACTGAACAAATGAGCAAATCACTTCTCCAATGAATAAAATTAGCGTGACCGCACTGAAGTAATTACATCTTTGTTCAGACAAAGTTTTCTGGTGCGAAATACAGACACGCGACACGCACTAGCAGCAATCTCACCGTCGAATGAACAACCCCCCTCCACATCTCTCAGCTCTTATAGGGAGCAAAAAGCGAAGCGACGCCAGGGAAACTCACTCGAGACACTCTTGAGTTTGGTATGCAGCCACTAAACAGTTTCCCACGGTGGTTGGATTATTGCGAAGTTTATCTCGTTACTTGTTAACGGCGTTAAACGTATCATTGGCTTCTTAAAATTCTGGAGATAATTTTCATCATTTTATTATTCTGGAAAACCTGCAGATAGAGGGGATATCACTCAATTCCCGTGATGTGGTGAACCTGACTACTCCCGCTTAAAATATTGTTAGGGTAGTATGGTACTTCCCAAAACAAAATTCTTATCTCTCCTTCTCCAACATATCTTCTGTTTCACTCATGAATAGCCACACCCTGCCTAGGGAATCGCCTCATAAGTTCCCGCGTTCTATACGGCATCACGCCCTTACATTTGGCGTCATGTTGCGCATTATTTCATCTGCGTTAAATATTGCTTATTAATGAATGAACAGAATGGTTCATGAGGTTAAGTCCTTGTTTCCTACAGTATGCCACCAGTCTCTTGAACTCCTCCGGCAGGGGTGGAGATTCGGAGCCTCCTGGGAAATATGCAGAACAGAAACCAAATCTATTGGCTGTCCGCCCTCTTCATATCTCACTAGGACTGCTACTAGGTCTCTAGTAATGAAGCCCGGTATAGCCCAGACGTTATGATCCTTAACTAGTATACATGTTCTAGGCTTCTCCACTGAAGAGAGTGAAGCCTGCACATTTTATTCCCATGATATGTCCCTGTCTAAGCCAGGGTTCCTATATCAGGGCGACCGAAAACCCACCTTTCTGGTTACTTCTTATAAGTACCCTAGAGCCCGCTATACAATGTTGTATGTTTGATTGTATGAAAGAAATCATTCCTTACCTTCATGCAATGCTGTATCTTATGCAGTCTCCGGAACATGCAGCTCCGTCTCCTGCGATGAATCTTGAGGCTTGACTGGCTCTGGCTCCTGTCCAGGCTCCTGCTCCTTGCCCTTGCTGGTCTCAGTATTGTCTGTGGTGGGGTTGGTCCTCTGCTTGTTGCGTTTGCCCTCCACCAGGGTGAAGGTAGCAACATGCACCCTGCTTTAGCTTCCTCCTCCTTGTATACCGAATGGTTACCCAACAGGGCTCCATTCGGCATCTCAAGAAAGGAGCTACTAGTCCCCCTCACCATGCAGAGGATCTTCAATTGAAGATTATAACCAAGGTTAGCCCCCTACAATTGTGGAAGCACACACGAGGGGGAACTGCAGCCTTGCCTCGCTTTCGATTCTTATCACTGCAGACTGATTTTGTACTTATTGTTGATAATTCTTCTTTCTTGGCATCATTTGATATATGGGTTTATTTATTTTAACAAATCAAATGCATTCAGCTAATTTTGTCACTGTGAGACATAATATGTATCACTAAGAAATTTCGCCTGCGTAGTCTCACTGTACTGTTATAGTTGCTGGTATTGCTCAAAAATGAATAATGGTCTTTTTCAGGAGTACCTACGAGTGCTGATCACATATCATCGTTTCATCTCATTCTGCCTGTATCTGGTTGGTTTCATCTGGTTTGTACTCTCGCTGGTCAAGAAGTACTATATGAGGCAATTCTCCTTATTTGCATGGACTCACGTGGCTCTACTCATTGTTGTCACACAGAGCTATCTTATTATTCAGAACATTTTTGAAGGACTTATTTGGTAAGTACAAGAAAAATGTTTTTGGGGTACACCTCTTTTCAAATTTCCTTATTAATTATGTGTGCTATTTTTTTGTATTTATTTATTTATTTATTTATTTATTTATTTATTTATTTATTTATTTATTTATTTATTTATTTATTTATTTATTTATTTATTTATTTATCTATTTATTTATGCCCACAATGAGCACTTAAATCAAACCCAAATACATTTATGTTAACAAAGAATTAACTGAAGATTTAGCTTGCATCATCTTCTTCCTTTCCCAAAACCTCTTCATTCTGGCTGACCTGGCTGCCCTTTCTTGTGTTGTACAGTTTTTAATGACAATCTTATTTGTTTGTTCTTGAGAATCCTTTTTTCTTCTCTATTTTCAATTTGCTTCATTGTAATATTCAGTTCTTCTAAATCATTCTGAACTTCTTTAAACCAATTATTTTTTGTTTAACTTTTCCAAAAGTAATTAAATAGTTGTTTTATTATCCTATTATCATTTAATCTAGAAAGATGACAGAAAAAGGCAATTCCTCTTTTTCTCATCGTATCTATTATAGATTCACTTTTCCTATAAACCACTGCATTAGGCAGTAATCTCCATTGTCCATCCACCTGATGTATTTTATTAATGATTGTTCTGAGTATCCTTCTGTCAACCTTTTGCAGTGTATCAGGTGTTGCTTTGGTGTTCAATTTAATAGTGTTTCACAAGCATAAGTCGCTTCAGGTTTAATGACGGAACAGTAATGTTGAAGTTTAGCATTTATTGAAAGAGATTTTTTCTTTTACATTGGCCATGTAAATCGTTGGGCTTTTTTTAACTTAAATGTTCTGCTTTCTATTGATGATTTTTCATTGGAGTTTCAAGTTATAATTTCACCAAGATATTTAAACTTATTCACAATTTTAATAATTTTCTTAATATTAACCATAATTATTTCAGGCTGTAAAGATGGTTTCTCAGAATTAAAAAAAAGATCCTCTTTCTGAAGTGAGACCAATTGAATACTTCTATATGAATATATAAAGAGAGACTGTGAGTTAGATTATATGTAACAGGTAATCAGAGAAACTACCAGACTTATTTAGAAATTGCCTTCACGATTTGAAAGATAATATAATTCTGGGTAACATTGGCTATGTATCATCCCGGAATATCAAAGGGTTCCTGCCAGAACTGTGATTTAACACATTCACTGCTGCCTTAGTTAAACCTATAAATTGACCCATGGTCTGATATGTTTTTCTTTTCTTTCTGTTAGTTAGAATATAGTAGAGGGTAGATTTAACATTACAAGTGAATTTTTGACACAAACATATAAAAAATCATTGATGAAGCACATGTGCATCATCAGCACTATATAACATGCTGTACTGGTAGATGCATTAACCCCTCAGCGCCGACCTCTATACGTGGTATAGACCCTCTTTTCTTCCGTAGCCGCCGACCTCTATACGTGGTATAGACCCATACGTGGTTTCACATTTACGGCTATAGCGCGAAGAGTTTTGGAGTTATTGATAGGCAAATTGTTTTGCTTCCAAGAAGACATTTTCGGTTTTATCAGTGTTATAAATAAGAATTGAGAATCGTTCTGATGTGGTTGTTTTCACGAGGTTAAGCATCTGTCAGGTAAGTCTGAGCACCATTCTCTGCTTTTTTTAAATGTCTGTTTGCTTCATTCTTTCCCACAGAATAAAATAAAGAAATGATGATCTGAGAAGTTTGTCTTTTCGCGTGATATTCTTTGCTCTATTTGTACATTGAGAGTGCGGTTTATTTATTATATTGTCTTTATTTCTCGGCTTGTAATATTTTCGTAACTCTCCACGAGTGCTCTGTGTAGGCATGAGTTAGTGCTGCTTTCTATCTTACGATACGAGAACCAGTTGTTCATGGTATATATCTCGCTTGAAAGACGATGTCGTGACCTTTCATCTGAAATATGTATCGAGTTGATTTGTTTCGTCATAAATGTTATTCCCCTCATTCAGTTTCATCCTGCTGCTTTCAGTCTAGCTGCAGCTTCATCAGTCCATGTCACGCACCGCGCTCAGCCATCGTTTGACTGACAGTAACGTGCTTGAAATATTGTATAATTCAGAAGAAAGTTTAGTCGGAAGTAGAAGTGACAGTATAAGCAGCACTGGTATTGAAATAGTTGCTGTGACAGTGGTAAATTATGACAGTGACGATAAGGAGGAAACAGTACTTGGAAATTTCGTGTAGGAGACTATAGATAATTATACAGGTCAAAGGGAAGTTTTCAGCAGTGAATTATGATACCTAAATTCTCTAATAATATTCACACGGGTCACAGAGATAAATATTGAGCAATTACCTTATCGGGTTCAGCTGGTGAAAGGTTTGTTTACAAAATACGCTCGCTCGAGCGGGAAATATTCAACGCCGGCGCGCATCAGATAATACAGTTCCAAGATTGCAGGAAAGACATTTTATCAGGAAATTAGCACCAAAGAGTGAGAAATCCAAACCTCAGAGACGTTGTATCGTGTGTTCAAAACATGACGAAAAGAAGACATCAGTGTACTGCTGCCAGGAGAGTGACATGGGTCTCTGACTCGAAGAGTGCTTCGAACACTATAACACGGAACTAAATTACTAACGAAATGTGAAAAAATTATGTAATTATCTGCATGTACTTAGTTCTGTCATAAGGAATTCCAAATTTCGTGAATATCGGGCTACTCTTATACTTGTAATAACACTTTAAGTGAATCAATGTATTTCCGTCGTGCGTACTTGAAATCTCATCCGGCCGCGGGGTAGGAAGCTCTTTAAATGGCTGCGACGCTGAGGGGTTAATACAGTATGCATTGCATTGAAAAAAATTATGTTACATTTTTTATGCAATAACTATTCACACAAAGAAAATCTTTCAGTAACTGTTTTTTGATGCAGTAGTTAATATTATTGTAGTCATTCACATTATGTATAGCACTAGTGGTTAATCCCAAAGAAACGCTCTAAGCAAAGTGCAAGGTTTTCAGAGAACAAGCACAATAATAATTGGAGTCATTTCTTTTCGTGGCACAATTTACATTGCTTTTTCATTGATTTGCCTTTGGCACCTACTTTTTGTATTGGAATGTAAAGGACCAGTGGAATTGTCATCGCCATTTTCATCCATTATTACACCACATTTAAAAGTAACAGGTCACGAATCAATAACCTGAACTTGTAACTCGAACCTTAATCTGAGTGCCGTTACAGAAGAACAAAACCCAATCACAGTGTCGGCCATTAAAGACAAGCAAAACCGGATCATGTTCAAAGACGCATATGCGTGTCAACGGCAAGTAGTCCGGCAAAGGAAAAAATGGCAGCAAAAATAAATCTCAAAGTTTTTAATTTTTCCTATCCTTTTCTTCCCTCTCATGTAAGAACTATTTGATTGATGGAGCTCAAATTTGGCAAGCTTATAGCTGATACCTTTGGTTAACACATAGGCTACTTACTATCACACTATCTTTTAAGAGGGCTATGTTGCGAAAGTAAATGTGAAGAAAGTCAGAGGAAAACGTGTGCTTGAGACCCTTAAAATTGAATACGCTCTCTAAACAGTCCTGTTGAACAATGGAGTAGAACAAGTGTACCTGTCATTTTTATTTCCAAGAAAAATATTTATATGTTCATATCTTTAATTGTTTTTGTGAAAAAAAGTTTAGCTTTGTTTTGGTTCATGCTTTATCTTTGGGATCCTAGTCTTGGTTTCTCGATGGACAGTGCTCAAATTTGGCAAGCATACAACTGGAACCTTTGGTTAACTTACAGGCTACTTACTACTGTATTACAGTGTATCTTAAGGTGGTCTTGCTGGAAAATAAAATGTAATTCAAAGAAAAACGTACACCTGTAACCTAAATGGTTAGTTCTATTAATAATAGAGTCAGCAAGCTTACTTAAAATTATATTTCTTGGAAAAAAGTTGCTAAGCATTTCTTTCGTAATTTTATCGTCATCAATTCTCCCTTTCCACCTGACACCATGTGAGGACAAATATGGTTATTGTCCACTTCGTCCCGTCTCTCCACCATTCCTCGTCCATCCATTGTAATCATGGTCTCCCTTGTACTCTCTTCCCTGTCATTTGTCTTTCCAGTGCTTATCTTGATAGTGTTCTTTCATCCGCTTGACGTATCCAAGACACCTTAATCTGTTACAGTTTGTCATTTAGTTTGTGCACATTTAGTTCTTTTCATACATATTCATTTCTCACTCTATCCCTCCTTGTCTTCTGTACAATACTACTCAGGAATTTAATTTCAGTTATTTATACTCTACTCTCATCTGCGTCATTGTTTAGGTTTCTGCTGCACATCTCCATATAGGTAACTAATATCCGTTGTACATTACTTCTTTAGCCTTCACTCATACATCTATATTCCACATTAATCTCGATACTTGGTGGTAAAAGGCACTCTCCTCTTGTATTCTATAAATTTCCTTATTCATTCTTCCATTTTTTGTTAGTTCACTTCCCAAGTATTGAAGTGTTCCACTATTTTCAGTTCCTTGTGTCTCGAATTTTGATAGCTTCATTTCATCCTTACTTCCTCCACACATCACCATTGTCTTGCTCTTCTCCACATTAATCCTCGATCCCCCATTGCTCAGTCCTTCTATTCAGTACATTCAGCTGTTGTACCTCCTCATCTTCTCCCCAGATCACATCATCTGGAAACATAATTACATTCATTCTTTCCCTGCTATAATCTCCTGCTGCCTTTATGATGTTATCCATCACCATTATGAACAAGCAGTGAGCGGTGATAAAGGTACAGGGATCTGGACGTCAAGTAGGGATGGCATATAAATGTTAGTGTTGAACTCTAGAAGTATTGTAAAGAAAGGAATAGAATTAATTGAATAGATAATTACCGTATTTACGCGAATAATACCTGCATATTTATTTTTAAAAAATTGAGCTACGAAATTGGGGTGCGGATTTTATTTGAATCATTGTTGGCTTTTTTTTTTTTTTTTCCAAAATCAGCCTTCCTAAAGTTGAGGTGCGGGAATTATTCGGCGGTGGGAATTATTTGCTTAAATACAGTATATACTTACCAGGAGTTAAATCAAGGCTGAGATATGATATAATGGATGCAGAAATTTTCTCACATAACTGTAGTGTTATTTTTATTAACCCGTTCGGTGGGCAATGCGGCGAGATCCGCGGCTACAAGTCGCTTGCTCGGTGGGGAACGCAGATATATCCGCCAATTCAAATTACATTTATTTTTCTCAGTTGCCTGCCTGCAGAGGTTTATTTCCTTTTCAATAGCGTATTCTGGATGAGTCTGCCCTCTGATGTGAATTTTTTCAACTATGTTCTCCCAATACCAATGTATCATCCATGAGTTGCATCATAAAGAACGCAGCTTATGTCCGAGCAAGAACGACCTAAGGCCTAATAGCTTTGCGCTGAAGCTTTAGCTCATCGCCTAACCGTCCCTTGCATGTAATAATATTGCTGTAGAAGGGGTTTTTAGAGATTATGATAATGAACGGACCTCTCTGATGACATTTTAGAACTGTGACCTGATTTATTATCCCCAGTCTTCGACTTCTTCCTTCACGACTGGAGTGTGTGTTTACCGTGAGTTACACAACATTTATTACCGTACGCGGACGTAATACAGGCACAATCCATGATTTCCGTCCAAATTGTAGAGATGAGGGTTCTATTCGATCCTTTTTTCTTACATTTTTTCTGCTAAAATGTCTAAAAGGAATTACCGACCTCCACAGTTAGAGGAAGATGATTTACGGGTCATGATAAACAAAATGTTGGAATTTACTGGAGAGAATAGTGATATTAGTGAAGTAAGTTCTGCCGAAGGGGAGTTCGTAACTGACAGGAACATACCTGGAATAAGTACTGCAGGCTCGAATTTACAGGGTTCGGGCCCAGCTGATGCGAATGTTCAGCAGTTGCAAAAGAGACAGCACGAGTTCGATTCCAGTTCAAGTGGTGACGATAATACTGATTGCAATTCAACCAGTGCAAGTTCTTCGTCAACTTATACTGAAAATGGACAAAGAAGGCCCTGCTTTGATCCAAAATTCCTTCGTGATGTAAAGGGAAAGTTTTTACGGAAAACAAAGCAAAACAAATAAGGATGAAATAATGCTTCTCATCACCATAAGTGTTGCCGCAGGGGATTGTACAGAAACCTAAATTAGGACACTATATTTTTCTCATTCTCTTGTTCACTATGCCTATTTTCTATGATGACACAGACGGTTGAGGCGCTGGCCGGCTTTCTGACCCTAACTTGGCAGGTTTGATTCTGGCTCAGACCGGTGGTATTTAAAGGTCCTCAAATACGTCAGCCTTTTGTCAGTAGATTTACTGGCATGCAAAAGAACTCCTGCAGGACTAAATTCCGGCACCTCACCATCTCCGAAAACCCTAAAAGTAGATAGTGAGACGTAAAGCCAATAACATTATTATTATTATTATTATTATTATTATTATTATTATTATCATCATCATCATTAGATTTTCCTCCACAGCTGTTTGCATACCTCTGACAATGAGGTGAATAATGGACAAATTTCTCCCAAAATATACAAGATAAATCCAGTACCTGACCACCTGTTAGCAAAATTTTCAGAAGCTTATGCCTAGGGTGGAAGGTTTACATACCAAGAAAACTATCGCATTTCGGAATGGAATCATATGAATTATGCGACTTCGAGACAGGTTATATAACATGATCTCCTTCCGTGGGTATCATAATGAACAGCTGTAAAAGACATAACACTGTGAAGACAGTAAATACTGTAAATATTACTTGTATTGTAGTGTAATATAGTCAGTGTATGTCACGAGTTGAAGGTAAGCTATATAAACTTGGTCCCTCAAAAGTGCTATCAACATAACAGAAAATTTTGTGAGCATTATAATTTATTCCATTGTAAATCTTTTGAGTACACGTGAACTTTGTAAATCTACAATTTACGTATACAGAAACATTTATTTCCAGGCAGAGATTGTTAGTAAACTGCCTAAAATATTCAGGGAAAAGTTACTGTATAAACAAAAACCAGAGCTTTGCTATTAGGGCGAAGTAACATCGATATTACAGTGTGAAAGCACTCAGTACGTTCTTGCACAGAGTATTGAAAAATTAAAATAATAGAATTTTCCAACAATTAACGTTATTATTTTCAAGTAAATATTTCTCTTAGGGTCCCTCAGTAGTTAGTTATAGTCTAAGATTGTTTTTAATCAAGTAATTAAATATTTTCTTCAATCAAGGAAATCGTTCCCCACCTAGGAGTGAGCCGGTATGTACCGAGCTCCCCGCTTAAGGGGTTGATAACATGTATAATATTACAATGTCTAATTGTGGGTTTTGCCTAACTTCTATACGCAACTTCAGCCACTTTCCTATATCTTAAGAAAAAATTGCTGACAAAATCCTAGGCTCATAATACCCTTATATGTCACAGGTAAAAGTTGTTGAACTAACATAGGTTGCTCTGTCTGTAAAAATATTTAAGGTTAATATGCATTACATACATACATACATACATACATACATACATACATACATACATACATTAGCATCATAGACTGTTATGCCTTTCAGCGTTCAGTCTGCAAGCCCCTGTGAATTTACTAAATGTCGGCACAATCCTCTATTTGCAACTAGTGATGTGGCCTCATTTAGTTCTATACCTCTTATCTCTAAATCATTAGAAACTGAGTCTAACCACCGTCGTCTTGGTCTACCTCTACTTCTCTTACCCTCCATAACAAATCAAATCAAAATCTCTTTATTTGCAAATGAGGTGTCTACCTCGGTGGCAAATGGTACACTAAAATACATTAATGTCAAGCACTAAATATTAAATTAACAAGAGAAGAAAATTTTCCTATAATACAATATTATACAATATTCGCTAACAATTTTTTCTGTTAAACACACAGCTCACCCTTAATAAATTTATATCGTTTACAAAATAATACTTACAATATCTCCTGTACTTATAAATATAGTCAGCTGATATACAGTATGTGGAATTACTTCAAATGATACTATACAAGTGATATGAGATTAAAAGTTACATTGCATTTATTTACATTTTGTTTTTGTTTTTTTTAACCCATTCTGGAATCTAAGTAGCATAATGACCTGCTGCATCTTAACCAGAGCCCCTTTGCCACCACTTTTCAGAGTTCCTGAAGGGCCTTCACAGCTACCGTAGCGTTCCCAGGGCCCTCAAAGTCCCCACTGTACTTCACCCCTACAGGCAGTCCTAACTCCTTAGACCAGGGGATGGAATTAATTTATTCACACACATTTTTTATTTATATTAACCTGCACTGGTCGAATGCCCTCTAACATTTCATTTATTTTCTCTGTTGCTGTTTATTCTCTTCTTGAATATCTGTACAGATTTTGGAAAAGGATCAAACATTACCCCTGGTAAACTGTTCCACTCCTTCACACCCTTCCCAATGATGAAAAATTTACCCCAATCGCTTCTGCTAAAATTCCTTCTAATTTTATATTTGTGGTCAGTCCTGCCGATATAATTATTTTCCAACTGAAGCCTCTCACAGATATCTCCCCATGCTTCTTCTCCTGTATAGGCTCTATATAATCCTATAAGTCTAGTTTTCTCCCTTCTCTTACTTAAAGTTTCCACCCCCATTCCTTTCTGATACACTACTCTTTCTCCTGAAATCCCTGTTACAAATCTTGCTGCTTTCCTCTGAACACTATCTGTAGGTCTGATGATTGGAGCAAGGGGAACGATTCCCGCTTTTGCCGCTAATTTCTGGAAACAGATGTCTCTGCCAGTTACAGTGTTACGGGATATTGCCATCATAGCCTTAAGGGGCTCACTGGTAATACTAAGAAATCACTGTTGCAATTAGGTTACCTTCAACAATTATCAAGTACAGTATATCTATTTATCTTCTAAAAATAAATGTGAAAGTATACTTTGTCGCAAGGCAGCCTCTGCATGAGAGGAAATATTTCATAAAATAAAAAAATAAATATTAGGTATTCTTGGTGAGGATCCCAAACACTCTTTGCATATTCCAATAATGGACAAACCATACTTAACACGTTCCCTGCGGCAGTGATTTTCGATGACTTAATGTTACGTCGTATCGGCCCACCGGTGACCCGATGCTGCCTTTAGTTATTATCGGTTCGGGTCACCGGTGACCTGACGAATTTGACTTTGTTTACTCCCTAGTATTAAATCCTAAACAATGCAAGTGCACTTGTTGTGTGCGTTATTGTTGAGGAGACATTCCAGCGTATTTACCTGTGTGACAGTGTTCCGATTCAACAATTGCGTGAAACAGAAATGACCCCGGAAATAATTGGGTCACCGGTGGGCCGATCAAAACTAGCAGTATGCCTCGATCCTTCACTTCAATTGGAACACTATGTTGCCATTAGTTAACAGAAATTCATAACTAGGACGTAGTTAGTTACTTCGCAATTATGGGAAATTCGCACCGACGGATAAGAGTAACATGTTTCGGGGCACATGGTGACCCGAACCGCACGGAACATGATATAGGCCCACCCCAACGCTGTCCTAAGCCTCTTTCTTTTCCGTGCCACCGGTGTGTCAGAATGTTAAAGCTCCATACCTAAAAAAAGGACTTGAAATTGCTTGTAAATATTATATACGGAAGATAGTAAATATGTCAATAACTATTCCAATAACTTCAATAACCTCTATTGGCTTTCCTAAGAGCAATGTAGAAAGCAGATATCAGAAGGGTGGTACTCCTTAAACAACAATCTACTATCTGCGGGCAGCAACACTCTCTTCTTCATTCACCGTAACCGCGCTAAGCGATTCCCGCGTAAAAATATCGGTCAGACAACAATCGGAACTCAGGGTGACCCGAAGCGATATGAATGGAAGATGAAAAAAACTTCCTTCGGGTCACCGGTGGGCCGATCAAAACTAGCAGTATGCCTCGATCCTTTGCTTCAATTGGAACACTATGTTGCCATTAGTTAACGGAAATTCGTAACTAGGACGTAGTTACTTACTTCGCAATTCTGGGAAGTTCGCACCGACGGATAAGAGTAACATGTTTCGGGGCACATGGTGACCCGAACCGCACGGAACGTGTTAAGTAACTTTTCTCTTTTAATTCTTTGTTGCATCCTTTAAGTAGCCTCATTATGACATGTAATGATCTGTATGCTTTCCCAACAATGTCATCCACATGACCCTTCCAGTGTAAATTACTTTCAAATCTCACACCCAAGTATTTGCACTTGCCATCTTTTGGGATAACTTACCTCATCCAAAGTATATTCAAATTCAGTTTTTAAACTCCTGTTTGTAAATGTTGTAACAGTTAACTTGCCTCCATTAACCTTCATATTATTCTCTTCAACCCACTGTTGGATACTCTCAAGGTCCCTTTGTAGTTCTGAACAATCCTCAGTGTTATTTATTTCCCTATAAACAATTATGTTGTCTGCATACAATCTTATTTTTGATGTTATATTATTCCCTAAATCATTTACGTATATTAAGAAAAGTAATGGACCGATTATACTACCCTGTGCAATTCCCTTCCAAACTTTCTCTTCCTGCAATACATCATTTCCTACTTTGACTTTTTGAACCCTTGAATTTAGAAATGTTTTTATCCAGCATGTAACCCTTACGTCCAATCCTATTCCCTCCAATTTCTTTAATAATATTCCATGTTCCATTCTATCAAAGGCTTTGGAAAGATCTATGGCTATGCAATCTAACTGGCCTCCTGAATCCAACTGATCTGATATGTCCTACTGAAATCCTACCAGTTGTGCCTCACAAGAAAAAATTTCTTTCTAAATCCATACTGGCTCCTCATGAACCAATTTTTAACATCACATATCCCTCTGATGTACTTTGATATTAAACTCTCCAGTATTTTACAAACTATACTGGTCAGGCTGATTGGTCTGTAGTTCTCTGGTTTCCTTTTATCACCCTTTCCTTTATAAATTGGCATTATTATAGATTCCTTCCATTTCTTTGGTATTACACTATTATTTATGACATAGTCAAAGATACATTTTAAATAAGGCACTATATACCACCCCATTGTCTTTAACACCTCCCCAGTAATTTGATCACTTCCTGCTGCTTTTCCTTGCTGGAGCAGTTGGATTTCTCTGAAAATATCTTCAGATGTGAATGAGAAGCTTCTTGTTTCCCTCTGTCTCTCTCCCTCTCTATCTTCTCTTTTGGTTTCCAACTCCTGACAATCATCTACTGAATCTCTGAATTCCCTACTGAATAGGTTTGCTTTCTCAGTATCTGTTAAATAGTGTTCACCCCCCTTCTCCCATCATTGTAGGAATTTGGATTCCTTTTCCTTTTTGAGTGCTGATATATGAATACAGCTTTTTCCATTTCCCTTTGTGGTCATTACCCTCTTGAAGTATGCCATTCATATAATTCTCTTTTGCTTCCTTTTTCACTCTATTCAGTTCCCTCATTAGTTGTTTTCAAGTTTCTCTACTCTCCCTCCTCTTTGATTTTTCTGTTTACTATTCTACATTTTCTTTTTAATTTTCTTATTTCCCTTGTAATATAAACAGGGTCTGAGGTCATTTTACCTTTCTTAACAGGTACAAATCTCTTCTCTCCTTCCCAAATGATTCCTTTAAATTTGGCCCAAAGTGTATACACATTACTCCCTTCACTTATCCAACAACTGAATTGTGATTTAAGGTGAGTCGCAAATTCATCAACTTCAGTTTTTCTGTACAATTTCTTGTCTTGTGTGACCTTTGAATTAAACCTTTTTGGTACCAGTGCTACATCCAATATTACAGCCTTATGGTCACCTATTCCTTCAATTACCTCAGTTTTATCAACAATTTCCCATGGTTTAACCAAGAATACATCTAGCAAGTTATTGAGACGAGTCGGTTCTTGTACTACTTGTGTAAATCCTCCCTCCCAAATTAACTTATTTGCCAGTTTCTGTTCATGGGCTTCACTTGCAGCTCCATTCCATTCAACTTCCGGCAAGTTTAGATCTCCCCCAATTATTACCACATCATTATTATTGTTTTTATGAGTATAATTTGTTATTTTCTCAAATATTTCCATGTCTCTTTCCTCTCTTCCAGGCCTGTATGTTCCTATAATTCCCACCTCCTTCATATTATCACAAACAAATTTTATCCCTAATGTTTTATCCCTTTCATTAGTAAACCATTCATGCGAACAATAAGTTTCCTTCACCAGAATAAACACCCCCCTCCCTTTTTATCTCCTCGGTCTCTACAATATACTATATACCCTTCTGGAAATACTTCTCTATTACCCACCCCTTCTCTCAACCGTGATTCCACTCTTATCACCACATCAGTCTCATAAGATTCCATCAATGTACCGGAGTTTAATTGTTTATTTACTACACTCTGACAGTTTACCAAGAGCAATCTCAGAACCCCTTCCTCCCTAAAACTTGACTGTTGCAATTGGGCAACTTGAAATTCCTTACTTTCCTGAGTTCATTTACTAGTTGGCTGAGCCAGCTTGAAGTAGGCCTACAGCTGGCTCTTTCTACTAGTATTCCTGGTCAGTATTATAACTCAAGGGAGTTGCCTTTTTTACAGCACATATCTTAAGATTAATAAAATCTAGAACAATATTTGCTATCTTTCGTTTACCTGAATTGTTTAGATGAAGGCCATGCTTTGTGTAACAGTGTCTCTCGAAACTGCTGCTATCAGTTACCTGTGTATTACGAAAATGTTTACAAATTTTAACCATATCTATATTAACTTTGTCCACTTCAGTGTTCACACACGAGTCTCTAATCAAATCATGCCTGTGGGGCACGTTCACTACAAAGATGTTAGTGTGAGTCAGCCTACCTAGTGTACATTTAAGTTGAGAAATGGCATTCTTAGCGTCGTTGTGAGCTACTGTTAATAAATTTAACCATGATAGGTTAATATTGTGTTTGGTCCGTATTGACTAGTCTGAATGTATAATATAACTATTTAAAATAGTTTATTTGAATCCGCCTTGATCAATACACTCATTATATGAAAGAAAAACTATTTATTAAGCCAAACATGTTTCGGGAAATCTTAACCATTCCTTTCCTCAGTGGTCAGATCAAAGAACAAAACAATATCACACAATCTTTTGTTTTACAATTTAAAGAAGTATTGTCCTAATACACCATATCAAAGAGTAAAAATAAATATTATAAAGTTTTTCTTCTTTTATTCTTTTTGCTCCTTAAATGATCATATGCGAAGCTCGATTGTAAATGTACCGGGCGGTACACCTTCACGCCGCTAATTCAAACATTGCGCCAGTTGAAACTCCTCTACTGGAGAAAGCCTGAACTTTAACAACTATACTAATTCTAAAGTGTCTCAGAAGATGTCGCTATTGTAAATTTTGAAGTGTTCTGAACTATGTCTCTTTCGATTCGTATTTGTTTGCTCCGTAGTAAGAAGTGTGAACATTCTCTTCTAGATGGCACTACTTAGGAACTACAATTGTGCACCCTAGTGCGAAGTGAAGGAACTTTTTTTTGAAGAAATTTGGTATTCATAAGTTTGTTCTTTGTTAAATTTCTTTCAGTCATTGTTTGGGTTGGCAGTATAACCCTTCTCTTTCCGCCAGTTTTGAATTTGACCAATGAGGAATTTCTGTAATTAATTTTCCACCAATAAGGTGTTTCTTCTTCGTCTGGTGTATTAGTTTTTGCTGTCATCCAATAAAATTTTGTGGGCGGGTTGTAATCATTCATGAAACGTCTCAAATTTTCCACAAGGGTATATAAACTGCTGATTTTCTGGTCTCCTGGCCACTTCAGTAACATCTCTCCTAGTGTGATTATGTAGCAGGGGGCGGGAAGCGCCTCTTTCTTCGGGCAGCAGTTCATCCATAAGGTAATGGCCGTTTAATAACTTCATTTTTCGCTAGCTCAGCAGTTTAACCCTCGGGGCAGGTTCGAAAACTTTTCTCATGTAACCTATCGTAAAAATGTAATAGACACTTGTTAAAACTTCGACTCTTGAACTACAAATTGGGATAGAGAGTGCTAAACCCTCTCGAGCTCCCAATCCTATTGTTTTGAGGTGACTTTGTTTTCACAACCGTTTCTTCCTTTCTTAATGTAATGAAGTCTTCTTATACAAGTCACCTCTTTAGTATGGGATTAGCCCTTGTGTATGCGGCCTAGTTCCAAGTAGGTTTTAAAAAAGGTATTAGGAGTGCAAGTTACGCCTCCATTCAACTCAAAATTTTGGGCCATGTAATTGACCTGTTTCTTTACTTAATAGGCCTCAGTAGGTTGGGTATCATTACCTCTGTTCTTGTGAGCCCGGAGGGCAGCTTGAAGGTGGAGTTTGGTATGGCCTTTGAATAGGCTTGAACTTTGAGAGCGGGTTGCTCTTTCTTAATGTATTTTCTGTGTGCCTCGAGCAGGCTTAACTGGGTAATTGGGGGCAAGTGCTCCTTGGCATGATTGGGGTTTTCTGCCCCTTTGTTGAACCTTGTACATAGGTAAAGTTGGGCTCATTGCTCAAGGATTGCGTGTCTGGGCTCGAAGCCCAAATCCATTATCCAATTGCAATTGTACATTCTTAATTTGTTGATATGCTACTGAGTACCTGTTATACTTGATATTTCTTGATCTTGAAAAGGAAATATAACCTTTGTTAAATTTTAAATTAACTTTAATTTCGTAGTTGAGACCTATTCCACCCAGCACCTTCTTTCACCTCTGCTGTTCCACAGATACCTCAGAACAGTAAACAAACACTTCTTTCTAAAATGGCAGGATCCGGGTGGACTAAGGAAGCTGTTAGTGTTTTACTGACGAATATCACAAATATCCTTGTTTGTACGAAGTTAAAACGCCACTTTACCACAGCAGAAATGCAGAAGAGAGGCAAAAAACACAATCGCCGAATTCCTATATAAATACTGATCTTCTAACCTCAACTAATTTTCGACCAAGGACAGCAATCCTCTACCTTCTTCTCTTCTTTTGATCCAATCCCGAGTCCAGCATTTCCTGGCATTTCTGTTCTTCCTTTTTACCACTGTACAACATACAATTGCAGCTAAAGCAGCAAGTTTTGCTTTGTTTGTTGGAGCCATACTCTCAAACACATTGTAAGTTGAACAGCTGATTCTTGGTTTAAAAGTTTATCGATAGATGGCAGCACATACTCATCTTAGTTCAGAAGTAAGTTCATAGATGGCCACCTTGATGTTTCAACGGATTTTATAAAATAATTTTACCGTGAGCAACACAACTTGTTTCCACCAAATTTTTATAAAATTAATTGTACAACAAATTTTACGAAGCATTTTACCGTGAGCAATAGGCATTAGTCTTGGGGACACTGTCATATGCCTTTTCATTCTCAAAGAATGTCATCACCGTATCATTCCTGTACTTCCATTGCTTTTTCATTAGTTGTCTCATAATGAAAATGGGCTCTATTGTTGATCTCCCACTTTTGAAACCAAACTGATTTTCCTGTATCTGATTTTCAACCCTCAACCTTATCCTACTTATTCTCTCCATTACTTTCCAGTATCCGCTCCATTATCTTAGCAACATGGGATATTGAGTAATTCCCCTGTAGTTCTTCAATACTTTCTTATCGCCTTTCTTGAAAATTGGGATGATTATTCCTTTTTGCCAATCCTGAGGGACCTCCTTATTCTCCTAGACAATTCTGAGAACTCGGCAAGTCCACTGCAGGCCTACATCTCCAGCTAGTGCATACTGTGGAGGCCACTGCATAGGCTACTTGAAGCCACCAGCAGTGCCATTGGCCTTGCATCTTGGTAGGTGTGCTAAGTACCAACTGATGACCCCAACTTAGCACACGAGGGTGAAACGCAGGCAACCAAGAATGAGTTTGCTGGAAAATTGATAATGTCCAATAACGGACCATTATATTGGTATTATAAATTTACTCATTCAGGACAAATATTTCATGTTCCCTATGGGAATCAACATCTATATCATACTTCCTTTCTTCAGTCATTTCAATTGTATAAACACTTTTCTGTTTTCATGTCTTTTTTTCTTCTTCCTTATGTTTTTTGTAAATATGTATATATTATACATTGCTTAGTTATTATTATTAGACTATTATTATTATTATTATTATTATTATTATTATTAGTAGTAGTAGTAGTAGTAGTAGTAGTAGTTAGTATTTTTATTTGAATGTATTATATCATCTGTAATTGAAGAATTAATAACTAATACCTCTGTTGATGATAAATAAACAAATCAAATCAATCATGTTTGCAAAATTAATAACTGGTTCGATAGAAGGCAGTTCGGGTTTAGGAAAGGTTATTCCACCGAAGCTCACCTTGTATGATTCCAGCAAAAAATAGCAGATATCCTAGATTCAGGCGGTCAAATGGACTGTGTCGCGATTGACCTATCAAAGGCATGTCAGGGTAGATCGTGGGAGACTACTGGCAAAAATGAGTTTAATTGGACTAGACAAAAGAATGACTGAGTGTGTGGCTATATTTCTAGATAATAGAACTCAGAGAACTAGAGTAGGTGAACATTATGTGATTCTGGTGCCATAGGTAGGGGAATTCTTCAAGGTAGTATTATTGGACCTTTATGTTTTCCTTATACATATGTAAATGATATGTGAAAAGAACTGGTATCAGAGGTAAAGCTTTTTGCGGATGATGTTATACCCTATAGAGTAATAAATAAGTTACGAGATTGTGAGCAAAAAAAAAAAGTACCTCAACAATGTTGTGAGGTGGACAGTGGGGTTGAAAGTCAGGTTGTGAGTTTCACTAATAGGAAAAGTCCTCTCAGGTTTAATTTCTTTGTTGATGGGGAAAAATCTGCTTAGGGGTATCATTGTAAGTACCTGGGTGTTAATATAAGGAAAGATCTTCATTAGGGGGCCGATGTCCTTCGATGTTAGGCCCCTTTAAACAACAAGCATCATCAGCAGATCTTCATTGGTGTAATCACATAAACTTTATTGTAAGTAAAGGGTACAAATTTCTGCACATAATTATGAAGGTATTTAGGGATTGTAGTAAGGATGTAAAGGAGAGGGCATATAAGTCTGTGGTAAGACACCAACTAGTGTATGGGACCCGCACCAGAATTACTCAGTTCGAGAACTGGAAAAAACAAAACAAAGAAAAGCAGCCCGATTTCCTACAAAAGAGTAGCGTTGCAAAAATGTAATAAAATTTGGGCTAAAGTAGTGGAAAGGTGCAACTTCTCAAATGTACAAGTTAGAATTTGTCATACACTGAGTGGCCAAAAGTCACATGAATGGGTGTCCCATTAGAAAATGTGCCATGTATGACCCCTTAGCATTGCAGCTAACTGCGACGTAGCTGAGCAGTCTTTCACAGACACCAGTGTAGTAAAGATGGCAGCACGTGGTGAGTTAATGTACTTAGAATGTGGGATAATCATCGGCGCAAGTGTTATAGCATTGCGGAGATTACATGCGAATTTGGGTTTCCGACGTCAACAGTGTTGAGTTACAATAAATAAACTTGATATTTCCACCTATTCAATACAATTGTAATGCTGTTATTCAATTACAACATATTAAATTTTCACAGGACTAGGTTCAACGCGGACTTGCGTCATTTAATTTAATTTAATTTAATTATAGATTTAACTGGATTTCATGCCAAACATTTTAAGACATGTCATGAATTTTAAGGTTGCCTATTTTCCGAAAAAGCTGAAGATGACGCAAGTCCGCGTCGAAACTAGTCCTGTGAAAATTTAATATGTTGTAATTGAATAACAGCATTACAATTGTATTGAATAGGTGAAAATATCCAGTTTATTTATTGTAATTCTTGGTTCAATACGGAAAAATGAAATTTCTTACGTTAACAGTGTTGAGGGTGAATCTTCAATATGACGGAGAGAATGATACCACCCACGTAAACCGCCGCACGGTGATGGGTGCGATTGTTTTAAGAGGAAGTACAACTGGGCAACTATCCGCACAGTAAGGCCTTCGCTTCCACAAAACAATTCTGGGCGTTCGACGGGCTGAGTCATATCACCACCCAGTTGAATGATGGGAGTCAGGAACCCATTTCTGCCAGGACTGTAATGAGGCAACTATGGCCTTCGTGTTGAGCAGTGGTCGCTTGGTAGGCCATGGTCCCTCGGCGCTGTTGTGCCATGGGGTTTGATTTGGTTTAGAAGCAATGACCACTTACATGAGACAGCCTTTTACAGTGGAACCTTGATATCTCTAATCACCTTGTGAGAAATTTTATTTTGAATTATCAAAATTTCGAGATATAGAGAATATCCTTTTTGAGCATGTGTAGCACATAGAGTCATATGTATATACGTACTTCTACTGAATACAGTATTTTTAACATTATTTTAAAATATACAACCAAACTCGTATTTTACGGCATCCCTTAAATTATAACCCTTATTATAGTAACATATTAGAAGACAGAATACAGTACATATATTAGTGAAACAAGAAACTCACCTCTGTTAACACCTTTGGATAAAATTCATTAGTCTTCTGTTTTTTCTTCCACATACTTTCCAACAACATTTGTTGCTTAAAAACACTTGGTCATTTACATTCAACTGACTCTGTATATACATTCGAAGAATAACTACTGCACTTACTGCCTGGGCTACTGACAGTACAAGAGAAAGAGCCCCAACTTTTGTTATTGGTAATCTTCTTCTTCTTCTTGCTCGGCAGCAGCGTTGACGGTATCCATAGGAGGCTCGGCCACTACAACGTCAGTCCACATTTATGTAAGCCTCAAAATCAGCTTCACAGTTAACAAGCTGCTGATACTCCATCCATTCTTCAGAAATAGGAGTGACTTCCTCCTCTCTTCATGTTCTGAAGCTCCTAAGTCACCTTTCAAAAATCCTGTGTTGCTGAAGCAGTTTAATTGTTTCTTGCTTCACATCAGCCCACAATTTACTCAGCGTTCTTATTGACTCTAGTAGATTGTCTGTTAATGACTCCTCGGGTTCAGTTTCTCTCAGAATTCTCTGAACAGCGCTCTTCCTATGGAAATGCTTCAAGTTTTTAATCACCTCTTGGCCCATGGGCTGTAGTTTGGATGTTAAGTTCAGTGGCAAGAAAAAAATGAAATAGCATATGGCTTTTAGTGCCGGGAATGTCCGGGGACAAGTTCGGCTTGCCAAATGCAGGTCTTTTAATTTGACGCCCGTAGGCGACCTACGCGTCGTGATGAGGATGAAATTATGATGAAAATGTCACAAACACCCAGCCCCCACGCCAGCAAAATTAACCAGTTATGGTTAAAATTCGCTACTCTGCCGGGAATCGAACCCGGGACCCCTGTGTCTAAAGGCCAGCGCGCTAACCATTTAGCCATGGAGTCAGACCATTGGCAAGAAATACACGTGCACTGCCTTCAACACCTGAACAGGATCTTCGGATGAGCAGGGCAGTTGTCTACGAAAGGGATGTTGAAACTTCTCATCAGTACTACACAGCCAAGATTCGTAAATGGAATGTCATTCACGACTTCCGGAGTTGCTTTTGTACGTGACCGGTAATGAATTCACACTGGAAAAACTGCAAGGCTTCGCCGATTTTCTGATCACTAGAAGTTTACTGTTCCAGTCATATTAGCTCCCGACATTGTAACCCTTACTTTGTTAACTCTTCTTCATAAACCACAAATGCTGTAATGCACAGTTAATGTTGCACAAAATTTGAGTTACAGAGTATTTTTCGCCCTGAGAGAAGAAACGTTTGCTCGAGAAATTCGTTTCACCAAATTTTGACTAATAGAGATATAACTACACATGAAGAATAGGACAAACAGCTGGGAAATTGAAGTTATT
The DNA here is from genome assembly GCF_040414725.1 of Anabrus simplex. NCBI lineage: Eukaryota > Metazoa > Arthropoda > Insecta > Orthoptera > Tettigoniidae > Anabrus > Anabrus simplex. The sequence goes on along the minus strand of NC_090265.1, from coordinate 349,475,794 downwards.
TTGAGATGCTGAAAATTTGAGTAAGGCAGGTTTGAGATATTGAGGTTCGACTGTGAGTGAGAGTGAGAGAGACTCTAAATTCTTGAAGAGAAGAGTTCTGGTAAAGTCTTGTATAAATCTAAATGGAACACGAGGTTTCAAGAAACAACCTCTCGCAACAAATAACCGTTTATTGGACTTAGCTAAGTAGGAAAAAAAATGTAAAAGAAAGTTATGCACATCATGTAGAATGTGTATGTGTGCCTTGTGCTGTAAATATGCCTGTTTTTGAAGAGTAGCATTTATTATATGTGCTGGAAATTCATTATTCCGTGAAATTGGAGGGAGATATAATTTTTCTATTGTGCATGAAGATAATTAGACTGGTAGTGCATATAGTGCATTTAGATGGTTTATCATTGTATTCTGTTATCACATTTTCCAGTTATACCTTGTATTTCATTCATACATTTTTATAAACTTATTTGATACTTCTCAATATTCTATGTTTTGCTGCAGGTTTATTGTGCCTGTTTCAATGATTGTGTGCAATGATGTGATGGCATACATATTTGGATTCTTTTTTGGCCGCACACCTTTGATCCAATTATCCCCTAAGAAGACTTGGGAAGGTTTTATAGGGGGTGGCATCTCCACTGTTATCTTTGGCCTTGTGGTAAGTGTCTTTGTGAAACAATTTAAATATATAGGTTATATAAGTTGTATTTGATAAAATTGAATGGGAAGCATGAAATGGAAATCAAGAGAAACTTAAGTTATAATATTTGTCTTCTTCTTTTGGAAGTGCAGTTAATCTGGTCCAGGCCTCCCTACTAAGAGCTGTTCTAAATAAGCGAACTGATGATGAACTGGACCACTGGCTGAGATTTCCCAACCAGGAAATGCATTCTTGCCCAGCGCCTCTTCTTCCTTTTACTTTTCCTTGTTGGAGGTGGTATTTCTCGTTACGCACAATGTGGCCAAAGTATGCCTTCTTCCTTTCTCTGATGGTCTTTGTTACTTTTGTTTTCTCATCTACTGCATAACCATGTTGTTTGTTATTTGATACAACCAAAATATTCTGAGCATACAACAATGACACCAGAGTTCAAAGGCATTTAACTGTTATTGTCCAAGCCGCTGCATCATAATACAAAGTGGAGCAGACATAACACTTAAGGACTCGGGTGGTAAGATGAAGGTTTAAGTTCAGATTACATAATTTCTTCATCCGATGGAATGCCGCCCGTGCTTTCTCAATTCGGATTTCTATTTCTTGATATTGGTCCCATCCCTCATTTAGTGAACAAAATAATTTATTCTCTGTACTCTAAGTAGTTGTTTCCCACTGACATAGATCAGGTTATATTTGTCACAGCTCGTACTTATGACCATCGTTTTTGTTTTCAGAAGGTGCATACAATATCTTTCACTGACACTTACTACTCAATCAGTTATTCTTTGCAGTCCTTCTGCACTATCAGCAAGTAGTACAGTGTCATCAGCATATCTGAAGTTATTAATAATTACCTTATTTATAGAAATGCCATCCCCTACACTTTCCAGAGCCTCTCTGAACAACTCCTCGGAGTAGATATTATTAATGGAGACAATATACATTCTTGTTGAACTCCTTTACAAATGTGAAATTCTTCTGATGTTTGGTTCTCTATTCGTAGTTTAGCTCTTCGATACCAGTAAAGATTGGCAATAAATTCTTACATTTTTGTCATTTATGCCAGATACTTGTAGAATTTCCAGAAGCTTCCCATGTTGGACCTTGTCAAAAGCTTTTGTCACCGTCTACAAACAAGCAAACACATTCTGGTTTAAGTCTCGGCATCTTTCTACCAATACACGGACTAAATAAAGCATCTCTTGTGCCAAAGCCGTTTCTGAAACCAAGCTATGTCTCCAATTTGTTCTTCTAATGTCCTGTTTCGTTCTTCTAAGGTCCTGTATATGCATCCATGAATCACTCTTAGGATGATCTTTAAAATATGGCTCATCAAGCAAATAGTTCAGTATTCCTCACATTTTTTTGCATTATTTTTCTTTGGTATTGATATAATTGTGTGCCGGCCCCCGTGGTGTAGGGGTAGCGTGTCTGCCTCTTATCCGGAGGCCCCGGGTTCGATTCCCGGCCAGGTCAGGGATTTTTATCTGGACCTGAGGGCTGGTTCGAGGTCTACTCAGCCTACGTGATTAGAATTGAGGAGCTATCTGACGGTGAGATAGCGGCCCCGGTCTAGAAAGCCAAGAATAACGTCCGAGAGGATTCGTCGTGTTGACCACACGACACCTCGTAATCTGCAGGCTTTCGGGCTGAGCAGCGGTCGCTTGGTAGGCCAAGGCCCTTCAAGGGCTGTAGTGCCATGGGGTTTGGTTTGGTTTGGTTTTTATTGATATAATTGTTGACATCAGCCAATCATCTGACATATTTCCTGAATCATCTGTATTATTAAATAGGTCCTCTAAAACATTCATGTGGTCTTCATTGAGTGGTTTAAGAATTTCACCTTGTGTTTCATCTGGATCAATAGCTTTGCTATTCTTTATTTGCTTTATTGCCTTTCTTATTTCTTCCTTTGTAATTGGGGGACCCATTGAACAATTGACCTCTCCTAACATCTTTCTTTGTTCATCTGGAAACAAATCTGTTATGTACCATAATTTCTCGGATAATTAACGCCCTTGCATAATTTACCCTCCCAATATTTTGGGGTCCGAAGTGGAGAAAAATAAATGTTCACGTATTTGACGCACCGACTTCTTCGAACATCCATCATGCAGCTTCGGATGCATTTTGAAATAAAGATGTCAGTCACTCAAGTTGCAAAATCGGGCATTCCAAATACTGTACAACTTGCTATTATCAGTCGATAGGAAATACCACTGCACTAATACAGTGAGAGAATCAGCGCAGAAGTGACTAGTGAGACACTATTCCAGTCTGGTACAAATGTATTTTATGAGTGTTTTGGGTATGGGACACGCATTTTCTGTGATCTCAAAATTGTTTGTTAGTCCTCAGTAAGCAAGAATTTGAGTAATACTGCATCATATAAACTCGCGATGATCAGTTACGCTGAAACATATGAGCATAGGGCAGCGGGCCACAGGTGTTCAGTGTCCAAATGCAACTTGTGCTACCACTGTAACAGACAAGTGCACTTCAAGCGACTAACGAGTCTCGCAAAGTATTTCACGGACCAAAAGGTGGCAAGTTTGCAAAAGTTCAGTAGGATCTGCTTAACCCTCTTGGAGCCAGGCATTAGTGTGAGCACCTGCCCTTTAAATTGCCAAAGCTGATCAGGTCGGCCTTTAAAACTCCAATCGGAAGTTGCCAGAGCCGATTACATCGGCTGGCTTAAAATTCTGTGATATACATAATTTTGAGGCAACCTATAGTGATGTGCATACTTTTGTGACAACCTATAATAAAAGGACTCCAAGTTATTGTGTGCCTGACCTTGGTTTGGCAGCTTTAAGAGGGTGTTACAGCTTTCACAAGAGCCCTGTGTTTACAAATACCGCTAACCGGTCAGTAAGAGATTGCTCCTTGCAGTGAATGGATATGTGACGGCAAAATGGCAAGTGGTTCAAGTTATATTTTTTCAGCAGGAATTGTTGACGATAAATTAATGCAGTATTTGGAACACTGCAAAGTTAACACAGGTGATTCAGCAGATAGCAATAGTGAATTTAGTTCAGAGTAGCGAAGAAATTATACCGGACATGCCTCCCCCCCCGAATCACCACAGTTAAAGAAGAGACGTTTATATGTTTCTAAGAGCACTAAAGCTACTGCGAATATGGTGGTAGTTGAAACTAATGATAACAAAGATGATGATGATGTCTCTGGAGAACATTTCTTGGAAATTTCTTCCAATGAACCTGACAACATTCCTCAACCTCGTGTCTCCTTCATGGAACTTCTTCGACCTAAACATGCCTCTTCGTCTGATTCTCCGCCATATCATACTTCAATTTACTTTTCACTTTCTCTCTCCTAAACCTTATAGTCACATAGTCCTCTATCATTACGTAAATCCAGGTCCCCGCGGGCCAAGTGTAGCATGCCTGCCTCTCACCCAGAGATCATGGGTTCGATTCCTGCCAGGATCAAGAATCTTTATCTGGGCCTGAGTGACCCTAAGTGATTGCAATTGAGGAGATATCTGAAGATGAGAGGGGGACCCCAGTCTAGAAAACAAATAATAATGACCTAAAGGATTCGTCTCACTGAACATGCGTCACCTTTTAAACTGCAGGTCTTCGAACTGAGCACCGGTCGCATGGTAGTCCAAAGCAGATCAGGCTTTAACGCCATACATACATACATACATACATACATACATACATACATACATACATACATACATACATACATACATACATACATACATACATACATTATCGTTATAGACTGTTATGCCAGTCAGTCTGCAAGTCTCTGTGAATTTCCTAAACGTCGCCACAATCCTCGATTTGCAGCTAGTGTTGTGGCCTCATTTAGTTCTATACCTCTTATCTTTAAATCGTTAGAAACTGAGTCTAACCATCGTCATCTTGGTCTACCTTTACTTATCTTACCCTCCATAACAGAGTCCATTATTCTCCTAGGTAACCTATCCTCCATTTGCCTACCAAGTCCCCTTCACCGAAGCCGTTTTATGCGTACAGCTTCATCCATCAAGTTCAACCCTAAATTAGCCTTTATCTTCTCATTCCAAGTACCTCCTGCCATTGTTCCCACCAGTTTGTAACCGCAATCATTCTTGCTACTTTCACGTCTGTTACTTCTAAGGTATGAATAAGATATCCTGAGTCCCCAGCTTTCGCTCCCGTAAAGCAAAGTTGGTCTGAAAACAGACCGATGTAAAGATAGTTTCATCTGGGAGCTGACTTCCTTCTTACAGAATACTGTTGATCGCAACTGCGAGCTCACTGCATTAGCTTTAAGACACCTTGATTCAATCTCACTTATTATATTACCATCCTGGGAGAACACACAACCCAAATACTTGAAATTATCGACCGGTTCTAGCTTTGTATCACCAATCTGACATTCAGTTCTGCTGAATTTCTTACCTACTGACATCAATTTAGTCTTCAAGAGGCTAATTTTCATACCATACTCATTGCACCTCTTTTCAAGTTCCAAGATATTAGACTGCAGGCATTTGGCACAATCTGCCATTAAGACCAAGTCGTCAACATAGGCCAGACTGCTTACTACATTTCCACCTAACTGAATCCCTCCCTGCCATTTTATATCTTTCAGCAGATGACCATGTAAACTACGAGCAGCAAAGGCGAAAGATTACAACCTTGTCTAACCCCTGTAAGTACTCTGAACCAAGAACTCATTCTACATTCAATTCTCACTGAAGCCCAATTGTCAACATAAATGCCTTTGATTGATTTTAATAATCTACCTTTAATTCCATAGTCCCCCAGTATAGCGAACATCTTTTCCCTCGGTACCCTGTCATATGCTTTCTCTAGATCTACGAAACATAAACATAACTGCCTGTTCCTCTCGTAGCATTTTTCAATTACTTGGCGCATACTGAAAATCTGATCCTGACAGCCTCTCTTTGGTCTGAATCCACATTGGTTTTCATCCAACTTCCTCTCAACGACTGATCGCAGCCTCCCTTCCAAGATGCCAGTGAATACTTTGCCTGGTATACTAATGAATGAGATACCTCGTTAGTTGTTGCAATCCTTCCTGTACCCTTGCTTATAGATAGGTGCAATTACTGCTTTTGTCCAATCTGAAGGTACCTTATCAACACTCCATGCTAATCTTACTACTCTAAGAAGCCATTTCATCCCTGCCTTCCCACTATACGTCACCATTTCAGGTCTAATTTCATCTATTCCTGCTGCTTTTTTATGGCAATGGAGTTAATTTACCATCCTTTCCACTTCCTCAAGCATAATTTCACCAAAATCATTTTCTTCCTCCCCATGAGCTTGGCTGTTCGCAACACCACCAGGATTATTTCCTTTTACATTGAGAAGATGTTCAAAATATTCCCTCCACCTCTAGAGTGATTCCCTGGGATCTATTATGAGTTCACTGAATTACTCAAAACACTGTTCATTTCCTTTTTCCCTCCCTTCCTAATTTTTTTTTATTACTGTCCAGAAAGGTTTCCCTGCTGCTTGACCTAGCCTTTCCAGGTTATTACCAAAATCTTCCCACGACTTCTTTTTGGATTCAACAACTATCTTTCATCTACATACAAATCCCTGTCTACCTCAGCCCTCGTTAGAAGCCATTTCTGTTAAGCCTTCTTTTTACGTTTACAAGCTGCTCTCACTTCACCATTCCACCAAGTGGTTCGCTTTTACCATGTTTACACACAGTCGTTCCTAGGCATTCCCTTGCTGTGTCTACTACAGCATCCCTGTATGCCACCCATTCTCTTCCTATATCCTGAGCCTGCTTACTGTCCAATGTTCGAAACTTCTCACTAATCATATCCATGTACTTCTGTCTAATTTCCTTGTTCTGGAGATTTTCTACCCTTATTCGTTTGCAGACAGATTTCACTTTCTCTACCCTAGGCCTAGAGATACTTAGTTCACTACAGATCAGATAGTGCTCTGTATCATCAAAAAATCCCTGGAAAACTCGTATATTCCTAACAGATTTCCTGAATTTGAAGTCAGTTAAGATATAGTCTATTATGGATCTGGTACCTCTAACCTCCCATGTGTAGCGGTGAATAGCCTTATGCTTGAAGAATGTATTCGTAACTGCTAAACCCATACTAGCACAGAAGTCCAGCAAACGCTTCCCATTCCCATTAGCTTCCATATCTTCCCCACATTTACCAATCACCCTTTCGTATCCTTCAGTTCTATTCCCAACTCTCGCATTGAAATCGCCCATTAGCACTATTCCCTTGCTGTTGACCCTGACCACGATGTCACTCAATGCTTCATAAAACTTACCAACTTCATCCTCATCTGCACCCTCACATGGTGAATACACGGAGACAATATAGTCCTAATTCCTCCAACTGCCAAATCTACCCACATCATTCGCTCATTTACGTGCCTAACAGAAACTATGTTTCGTGCAGTGGTATTCCTGATAAAGTGGTCTACTCCAGACTCAGCCCTTCCCTTTCTAACACCCGTCAAGTACACTTTATAATCTCCTATCTCTTCCCCTTACCCGAACATCACTTACTCCTAGCACATCCAGATGCATCCTTTTTGCTGACTCAGCCAATTCTACTTTCTTTTTTCCATATGCCCCATTAATATTGATAGCTCCCCATCGAATTCCATTTTGTTCACAAAGTTGTTTCCAAGGAGTCCCTTGCCTGTCAAATGGGAGTGGAACTCTAGGTCCAAGGCTTGCTTAAAATGTTCTGAGCTCAGTAAATTCATGAAGCAGGTCGCTACCCTACGTGCACATAGTCCAAGTGAGGATCTCTCCTCTAACAGGTTATGGACCACCGGTGAATCGTATAGTCCTAGCCACCTGAGCCCAAGGAGGGCCATGACTCAGAATATGTCCGAGATGCCTACTCCCATTCCGTAGCAACTGGTATCCCGACTCTCAGGACCACTTACTAGACCACTCAGCCGTTGCCCTTGGTTCACGAACTAGGATGTGACTACAGTAACCCACACCATGAACCATAAATTTTTAAATTACGTGTATTCTGTTGTATTGTAAAATTATTTTTTGAAATAGAGACTAGAACAGGAAACAAGAAAAGGTTTCCGCAGAAAACAAAAACGATAATATCAACTGTTATTTTTTAGTAATTCACAATTATTTTTTATACTATGTTGTCCGGTAGAAAATTTCTTGTCAATATTTGTCATTCATCGATACTTATACGCAAATTTTATCGGTGAGTAAAATTGTCTTCTTTTTACTGGTGACATGTTTGTATTTTTATTTTTTGTGTTTTTATTTTTCTCGTTCAAATTAATTATTCTATAGAATTGTATTTAGAAATACATTAAAACCTTGATTATCCGTCCCTCGATTAACCGTTCTGCACATTATCCATCGCCAAAAAAAAATCTTTATCTTTTTTAAAGCAGTGTACAGTCGCTCCCAGACTGAATGAGCGTCCTCTTATAAATAATAATAATAATAATAATAATAAAAATAATAATAATAATAATAATAATAATAATAATAATAATAATAATATTGGTTTAACTTCCCTCCAACCACTTTGACGGTTTTTAGAGACGCCGCCGAGGTGCCAAAATTTTGCCTCGCAGGGGTTCTTTTATGTGCCAGTAAATGTACCGTCACAATACTGTCGTATTTGAGCTCCTTCAAATACCACCAGACTGAGCTAGGATAAAACCTGCCAAGTTGGAGTCACAAGGCCATCACCTCAACCGTCCGAGCCACTCAATCCGGCTCTTGACGTCAAGGTATCTTGGTACAGTATTCTGTTTTGGAGCGACTGTACATTGGCTCTCCGACTCCTGAGTCCAAGATCATAACGTACAGTAACTACTGTACGTACACACGCATAGACCATCAGTCGGCAATGGAGACATGACTTCATACATGTTTTTACTATGTAATTTTATGTTGTTAAAAATTATTTAACTTTAACTGTTATTAAAGATGAGGGATGCTATTCAAATTCAACAATCTCAAACTTTATTATCCATTCCATTGTTGACATTGTTGTACTGTAGTGTGCCCTCTCCCAGCCCACAGAGCATAGAGTATGGTATGCTGGTAATTTCTACTTCAGAATGATGCCTACAACTTATTTGGTAGCATGTAACATCTCCAAGTACCGATCTTTCATATCGTTCTCTGTCAAGGTCAAATATTTTCACCACAGGCTACTGCATCGTAAATATTTCACAATGCACAGGAATCGGAAACCAGCCTAGCTGGTAGGCTACATTCTGTACTGTAGTGCAAAGTAAGGAAATGTGAGAGCGACTGATAAAGTTGAACATTTATTTCCCATTCTAACAGCCGAGAAATGTTGAGATTGAAATCTGCAGTAAAAAGAAAACGTGTAGTTTTAATCATAGAAAATAAAGTTAATATAATCGAACATTTAAAGAAAGGTGAACTAGTCTCAAATTTAGCATCAGAGTTCAGTGTGGGTGTGACAACAGTGCGGGACCTAATGAAGAATAAAGACAAAGTGTTGCAGTATGAAGTGAGCTCTGACAGTTCGCACTCGCTAAAAGAAAAACAATGAAAGCATCATCTTTAAAAGAACTGGATGCTGCATTGTTCTCGTGGTTTCAGCAATAGAAGGTGAAGGTGTACGTATTAGTGGTCCTGTGATAACAAGGCAGGAACAAATTTTTCACGAAAAGATGGGGCTCTCAGGGTCTTCACCAGCGTCCAGTGGTTGGCTACAGAGATTTAAGGACAGACATGGCATTCGAGAATTAAACATCGAAGGAGAAAAACTAAGCGGTAACAGCAGTGGAGCAGAAAACTTTAGGTATGAGTTTAAGCGCATAATTGAGATATACAATTTTGTTCCAAGTCAAGTGTACAATGCCGATGAAACTGGACTTTATTGGAAGTGCTTACGCAGTAAAACACTAGCAGCTGCTGAAGAGAAATCAGCTCCTGGACACAAATCTAGTAAAGAGCGCATTACCATCTAGTGCTGTGCGAACACTAGTGGCAACCATAAATTAAAATCAGCTGTTGTTGGTAAAGCAAAAAATCCGTGTTCTTTCAAAGGAACAGTGATGAAATATTTCCCTGTAGATTATTGTCATAACAAATCTGCATGGATAACACATGATATTTTCAGGACTTCGTTCCATAATAAGCCATTCCGCGGGTTCGAGATTTCTTGGCGACCAAAGGCTTGCCATTAAAGGCCATCCTTTTTCTTGATAATGCACCCTCTCACCCTGTTGATACAGAGTTTAAATCAGAGGGTGGAAACATTTTTGTTTCCTATTTGCCATCTAATGAACTTCATTAATTCAGCCGATGGACCAAGGCATCATCGCAACCTTTAAAGCGTATTATAAGCAGGAATGGCTACGCCTCTTACTTTCCGAAGAAACGTCGATGGTTGAGTCCTGGAAAAACTCAATCTGAAAGAAGCGCTTTATCTTGCCCAGAAATCATGGGATTTAGTAACCGCTCAGAACATCACTCGATCGTGGAGAAAATTGTGTGTTGATGTCGAAGAGCTCGCCGACGATTTTCATGGGTTCACTGATCATGGTGAAAATGAGATATTGATGAACAAAGATATCCTGAAGACTATTGAAAACATTCACTTTGGAGAAGTGGATGAAAGTAACATTGAGGAGAGGCTTCATACTGACGATATATTGCCTGGGCATCACATTTTAACTGATGATGAAATAGTAAATAAAAGCATGAACGGGAACTCGGCAGTCAGCTGCAAAGTGACGAGTGAAAGTGAGGGCGATGGGGAAGAAGAGTGCGTCACAAACAATCGCGTACCTTTTCAGACCGCACTGGAGTCGGCTGAAACGTTAATGGAATTCTTGGAGCACGACGATACAGATTTTTCATTCTTGTAATTAGAAAGCTCAGAATGGACATTAAGAAGAAAATACGTTGTAGGAGAGTGCAAAAAAAGTATTGGATTTTTTTAAAGCAGCTTAAATGACACCAGGTAAATTAATTATTTGTGGTCTGCTGGTAATTTAGGTGAATATTTAGTATGTATTGTTGTAGCTTTGACTACATTTTGGTTTTAAAGAGGGTTTAATGCACTGTATTTTAAGGTTATACGGCATGTATTTTATGTACTTTAAAGTCCATTAAAATTGGTAGTATAGATTAAAAGTTTATTTTTATTTTTTATTGACCATTTGCCCCTTCCCGGGCATTAGAACGTATAATCAAGGTTTTACTGTACATTATACATCATTACGTATATTCTTTTGTACCGTAAAGGATTTTTTCAAAGTAGATATTGAGAGAGAAAGTACGAAAATGTTTTTCTCTTCCTAAAAATAAACGTTGACAACTATAATATCATTGAAAGATAAGAATTTAATTTTGGTCCATCTTGAACTGAGATTACAATTAAGTTATTTATATTATGGTTCCACCTATTCAATACAATAACACTTATTAATGCAAGGTTACATCACAAGTCGATCACAAATGGTACCGGTTTCGACTTCAGATTTCACATCAAGATTTTGAAGACATTTAAAACCTAGTGCTTTATACTGAAGTGTTATATAGCTCCACACAAACTTTTGTCTTGAAAATATCTTTGCATCTTCTACATTACTTGTTATTCATCTGTGCACTGCATTTATCTTGTACCTTTCGAACGATCAGCTGATGATGACCCAGATCTAGGGTCGAAACCGGTACCATTTGTGGTCGACTTGTGATGTAACCTCACATTACTAAGTGTTATTGTATTGAATAGGTGGAACCATAATATATTATAAATTTAATTGTAACTATAATATCAACAATCAAACTCTAAATCAGTTGTTTATTCTGTGTAGTCGATGTGTAGAAAATTTCTTGTTGGTATTTGCCATACACCGGTAGATATACGCAAATATTAAAATACATGAATTTCCACTAAAAACGGCCTGGCACTTTACAGTAGTAGAGTGGAGGCGGAGCTCAGGCCTCTTGTAGCTGATGGTGAGCGGCCAACCAGATTGGCTCTTGGCTCCAAGAGGGTTAAATATATGATTTTGTTACGCAATGTTGGATGTGGCGTTTCTCACAAAATGCAGTATTTTAAAGGACGAGAAATAGCTGCTGCACATGGAATCAGTGTCTTGGATGTGAAGGTTAGCTGCGGCTGGATAATTAATTTTAAGAGGAGAGATGGAGTTGCTCTACGACGAAAAAAATATTATACCGAAAAATGCCAAATGATTTCAACCGAAAAGTAATTGATTTTCGTCGCTTTGTGACTGAGAAGCATAAAGTAAAGGAATATTTGATATCCCAAGTAGGAATCGCAGGTCAGACGCCTATCAGTTTCCATACGCCACAAAGTCGAGCAATGAATAAGAAAAGGACATTGAGTATTATCGTACGCACTAACAGAAACAAAAAATAACGATGTACTGCAATGCTTGTTGTAACAGCTGATGCAGAAAGCTTCCACCTTACATTGTTCTAAAACGAAAAACAATGCCAAAGTAAAATTTTTGCTTTCATATCCAAGAAAAAGGGTGGATAGACACATCACTCGTACAAGATTGGATACGAACGGTTTGGGGAAATCTAGCATGGTCCTTTCTTCGGTGCCCGGCCCTTCTCGTGTTGGACAGTTTTCTGTTTTTTGTCTTTTTTTTATATTTTTGCCGATATGTCTTTATTATATACTTGCATGATTTGTACTTTTATTAGTTCAAGTTTATTTCGTTTCAGGTCATATTGCCAGCTTGTAACAGGAAAATATTTTCCAGTGTCGGTACTTCAAATCCACATGTCTAACTTACCTGATGTATCTGTACCTTATTTGACTTTTCAGGAAAAGTTTCACGCCTGAAGTTTACTTCAAGTGATGATAACCACAAATAAGTTGAACCAATTGTTTATACTTTATTTGATGTATATTTTAAATGTAAATGAATTTTAAATCATTTTTAAATATCTGAATTCCTTGAATAATTTACGCATCCAAAGTTTTCACTTGTATTTTTCTTCAAAAAAGTGTGTTAATTAGGTACGTGAGAAAATACGGTATTCCTTCCATCTTTGTAATTTGTCTTCTACATCGAGTATAGTGTTGCCTTCATGGTCTGTAATCACAATCAAGGTTCTTCCTTTCCATAGGCCTGCTGCATTTTTAATTGTTTTATGTAAGTTGAATATATCATGCTTCCTAGTTAATTTCTCTATTTCATTATATAATTCTGTTAACCAATTATTCATTGCCTCTTTAATTTTTCTCCTAATTGTGCAGTCGATCTGCTTGTATTTCATCGTTATTCTCACGTTTTCTCTTTACTTCCATGATATCCAGTATTATTATTGTACTAAAACTAATATAAAGAAACTCTTTGTTTCAGATGTCGTACATAATGTGTCAGTATCGCTATTTCGTATGTCCCATTGAGTACAGTGAGACACTGGGTCGCATGAGTATGGAATGCGAGCCCTCCCCACTTTTCCGCCCACAGGAATATACTCTACCTGAGTCTCTGGCTAGCGTGTTGCAGCTGGTAAGCTAATCTTCTTATATTGTATGGAATTATCTTTATTTTGAGATCATATAATCTTTATCTTATCTGAAAGTTATGTCCTGTTAGTAGTAGCTAGAGAAAACCATTTAGTAAAACAAATATGTAACATAATCAGCCAATTATTATTATTATTATTATTGAACAGAAATTGGCTCATGCATTTATTTGTAAACTTTAATTTACTGTAGAAAAATTCAGGAAAATACACCACCTTATTACTATTCAAGTAAATAACTTGACTCGTACCTTCTATGTGATACTTAAATCTCTTTTGTTGCACATGGCAGAATTATGTACATTACAAGTCTTTTTTCTTCAGTGAACATTTGAGACCCTTCCGCTTTGATGTTTTAATTTTAGTCAGCATTGAGAAATTTAGTCCACACCAATATATATAGTTGGAAATGTATGGAATAACACATTCACTGCCATCTTAAAGAGAGCCAGGTGTTCACTCCTTTTTTGCTAATCAAAATGTGTCCAAAGGCAAGTGAAGGAGTTCTAAATACTCTGTTTTTAATTTTGCGAGTTCCTCTTGTATATTAATAAGAAGAGGTTTTGTTTCTTCAACAAATGGATCACAAACCCAATTCAAATCTTCATTATATTCTCCATAATACTCCAACTTTTTGTGGAAAATTTCTAAATGTTCTTTAAATAAGTCCATCATTGCTTCATTAGTGTCAGCAAGCAGCCTTGCAATAAGGAATGTCGCAGATAACCCGTTTGCAATTCTCTGCATCAACAAATTCAGCTTATTCACAAGTCCCTGAATCTTATCTGTACTAGTCACAATATTTTTATTCCTTTCTTGCATTTTTCCTCTTCAGCTTATTCAAGTCTTCAAAAATATTGGAAATATGTGCCAACTTAGATAACCTTTCATCTTCTGAAAAATAGTAATAAAGAATGCATATACCTCCTCTGTAAAGTCAGATATTCACGTTAATACTTTTGCTCGCGATAATCACCGTACTTTTATGTGCAGCAGGAGTGTAGTGTGCTCTGATTTCATTTCCTAATATAAAACAGCAAAAGCCTGCATTTATGGGCAGTAATCATTCATGACTTTTACTATTTCATCCAGCACAACTTTCAGGGAAGATGGCCAAAGAAAAGAAAAAGATATTTGAAAAAAGAAGAAAACATTTAAGATATTTGTTATTACATCTCCATCAATGTACCAGATGTAGGCAAGAAGGTGTGCGTGACTACTACCTTCGGTAGGCTCGTCGATCAGAAGTGATAACTTCTGACTGCTGTTGAGTTTCTCCTTCATAAATGTCTCCGATATCACTGTACATAATTCTAATACAATTGGTCCGTTATTGGAAGTTAAACATTTTCCACCCATCTAAATCTTGTTTGCCAACATTTCACCCCAACATGCCAATTTGGGCTTGTCAGTTGGTAAAAACATACCTACTCATTCAGGACAAATATTTCAAGTTCCCTATGGGAATCCAAATGTATATGATCACTGTTACATTTCACTAACTTGGGGATTGATTGTGTCAGCAAATTTTTGAAATTTCTCTAAAGGCTTCTGTACCCAGGACTATTTTTGCCATCTCTTTACAAACAGGTATTAACAATGTTTAAGCTGTTGTGGTTTTGTTTTTTGTCTTTTACAATAAGTTTGACTACCTTATAGCTAACTTCTTAAACTTTTTCCATAATACATACCAGTGCAGTCATGATCATAGCTTGTTTTTTGTTGTGTAACAATGAAACCAAATAATCTTTGTGTAGTGATAGAGGCAAGATATCTTAATACTGTATATCAATAAACAACTACTCTCAGTGAATAATTTAGAATCAGTTTCTTTGGATGCATAAAATTTGGGAAGATGTACACATCAAGAATAAACAACATGGTCCTACCTAACCATTGCAGTGGAATGCATGCATATGGACCCTATAACTGGATTTTTAACAAAAGGTTTTTAAAACTCTGCAGTTAATTTCTTACTGTGGAGTAATAGGTAAATTTGAAAAAGAATTTTTTAGACTCCACCCAAAATTAATCAAAATTGAAAAAACTCTCCTTAACCAACACAAAATCTAAGGTCAGGTTCAGAGGGGAATTTTCTGAGCCTTTCATCATAAAAACAGGTTTACGACAGGGAGATTGCCTGTCACTACTGCTATTCAGCTGTGGCTGGGAATGTTTAATGAGAGAATGGTACAAAGGTAATATGAAGAGCATCAAAATTGGAAGATCAAAAGACGACATAAGTTTAAACTGCCTAGGATTCACTGCTGACCTTGCTCTCCTGTCCAGCAATGTACAGAAAGCCCAACAAGTTCAATCACTACAGGAAATAGTACAGAAAATTGGCCTTAGAGTATTCTTCAAAAATACAGAAATCATGTTAACTGACACAACGCTCATAAATAAAATCACAATAGATGAATGGAAAATCAAAACCATTGACAAATTTAAATATTTAGGAGAAATAATAACATATAACCTCAACAAAAGGCAGAATTTGTATAATAGAATAAACGAACTGACCAGAGCACAATGTATTACCAAAAACACATACAATAAAAAAGTCCTCAAATAGCCACAAAATTAAAACACTATAAAACAGTTGCAAAATCAGAAATAACATATGCAAGTGATACCATTTTTCAAACAACTACCCCATTTACTCGTGCATTGGGACCCAGCCCCTCTGGCTTTTCGAAACAAAGAAAATGAAGAAATTAAATCGTGTATACAGCCCACGCAATGAAAACACGCATCAAAGTCATGCGGTACGTCTGTGTTTCTTACTTAAGAAATTTCTGCCTCTGTAGTGTAGGCCTGCTGCAACTCTGATGACGTCGCACAAATAGGTGAATAGAATTGGACATTGCAAGTATGCATCAGTCAGTGTGCTTTGTAGTTAAGTGTCCACCGGTGTAATGGTTAGCACAATTAGTTGCCATTTTCAGGGGCTTGAGGTCGATTCCTGGTACCGTACTGCCAGAGATTTAAGAATGACAAGAAGGTTATGTGGTAAAAGTGGTACATACAGCTCCCCTCAACTAGGAGCTTGCTTAAAAAGAGCTCTTCCACCACGGTTTACTTCAGTTAAGAAATATTCACAGTTGTTGCTATTATGTAGCAGGTAAGAGCATTAATAAAGTGATCGTTTAATATCTCATAACTCGGGCCAGTATAGCTAACATTGGAGAGAAGTAGGTTTCGGCCGTGCGGTTAGGAGCGCGCAGCTGTGAGCTTGCATCTGGGAGATAGTGGGTTCGAATCCCACTGTCGGCAGCCCTGAAGATGGTTTTTCGTGGTTTCCCATTTTCACACCAAGCAAATGCTGGGGCTGTACCTTAATTAAGGCCACGCCCACTTCCTTCCCATTTCTAGGCCTTTCCTATCCCATCGTCGCCAAAAGACCTATCTGTGTCGGTGCGACATAAAGCAAAATAGTAAAAAAAAAAAAAAAAAAAAAAAAGTAGGTTTAAAACATGATAAAAACAATTCAGTCATAATGATTGTTTTACTTGCCAATGTAACTGACAAATAATAATAATAATAATAATAATAATAATGTTATTGATTTTACATCCCCACCAACTACTTTTACAATTTTCAGAGACACCAGTCAAAACTTACTATGTGTTAATAAAAAAATGGAGACAGCGAACAAAATTAAACATTATGATAATAAAACACATTACCGCCTCACCTGTAGACATCTATAAATGTGGCAAGCTTTCCTGTTATTTATTTTTATTCTTTCCGTAGTTGAACTTCTGGCACTATCAGGACACTTGATAGCGTACCTAACCCAAACAATGTGGTATGTTTTATCTCAGTTACAGCTGTTTAGGTAAATCCTGATGTGATAAATGTAGAGAACAAGCATGAAATATACTGAAATAAAGGTCTGGCTTCCAACAGTTGCAGTTATCCAAAGAATGTTTCTAGCCATTATGTATTATATTCAGAAGTACAACTTATAACATACGCTAGTTATCAGCTGGTGGGTTGGCACACTTTCTGCAGCACAGCTTTATTTGGAACGGATTGCTTCTGCTACACATACACCAACTGGGAATAACAGAGACCATCTCCAGAAATCATTTGCGAACATATACCCACTGTCTGGACTCTCAATGGCAGTGTACGACTGACAAAATGGCAGTGTGAAGTTGACGTCATTTGGAATGACGAGACGCCGGTAGCAGGGAAGTTGGGTGGCACAAGATGATAGCAATTCAAATTAAAGCAGTGATCAGGTTTACTGTGTTGGTAGACCTACTGCTCAACTGACAGAGACAAATAACTGGCCATTTAGTTCTTTGTAATAATATTGCATAATACAATGCCATTATCCCTTTTCTATACGGGTTCAAATACAAAGAGAGACGAATCTTCATAGCGAGTTTTTACGACCGGATGCCCTTCCTGACGTCAACCTCATCAGAGGAGTTAATGAGATGAAACAAGTGACGTGACATAAGAGTAACTAAAACTGACTTTATTTACTTTATATGTAGGCCTAAAAGTCATGTGTTCACCATTTACTGTCTTTTTAAATTTAGAAATACTGCCTTCCAATGAAAATAGCCAATAAAACTCAGAATACATTCATAGGTTTGTTAAAGAATAATGTAGAATGCTTACATGTGCAATTTATAGCCTAGAAGTCCTGTGTTTACTGCACAAAATTGGAGGTTTTCGCATAATGGAACCCCTACCCCTACCTTTTTCGGCTGTCAAAGTGGAAAAAACAAGGGTCTAATACACGAGTAAATACGGTAACACTGCACATATAGGCAGAATACTCAAGATTGAAAGAATAATAATCAGCTCATGCATAAACAAAAAAGGAAAACTGGTAATGATCACAACTAGGAAGAAACAAATCTCATATTTTGGACATCTGCTCAGGACACCAAAAAAAAAAGGATTGTCAGGAGAATTATTGAAAAATTATGGAACAGTAAGAGCAAAATCAAGTGGATTACAGAAATCAAGGAAGATATGAAGAAACTTCAAATTCTAATAGAAGATTTAAAAAACAAAACAGGCAAAATTAAGAGACTCGCTAACAAACAAACCAGAGTACAAATCAAAATGAACAGACAGCCAATGGGACGGGTGATTTCAGATGAAGAAAGAAAGTTAAGATCCAAGAGAATGAAAAGTACTATGTTGACAGAAAACTGAAAATCCCTTTTTATAAAATAGATTCAAGTGGTCC
The DNA here is from genome assembly GCF_040414725.1 of Anabrus simplex. Taxonomy (NCBI): domain Eukaryota; kingdom Metazoa; phylum Arthropoda; class Insecta; order Orthoptera; family Tettigoniidae; genus Anabrus; species Anabrus simplex. Next base: position 349,457,396 of record NC_090265.1, on the reverse strand, counting down.
AACGAATGCCATAAAATGGAAAGAACATACGTAAGTCTTCATTATAGACCGTCATGCCTTTCAGCATTCATCGGTCTAGTCAATTCTAGAGACTAGTCGCTAGATTTTGGAGGTTTTTTTTAGTACTTTAGTGACATAATTTCAAAGATAACTACTAGTGACTTTTCTAGATATTCTAGGAGCCATTTGGAGACAATTCTGGTGATTATTAATTTATTTCTTGATAAAAATAGCACGTGGGCACATGATGCAGTATATTAATCTATGCATTTGCTAAGTAATGGCATCTAAGTGGGTGACTGATTCACACATGTGGAGCACGAGTTCATATTATTTTCGGAAGGCTTATCAGAGACCAATCGTCTCGCTCACATGCTTCCTGTGAAGGAATAGAGATGTGTAATTTTTAGCCTTGAAACCTTGTGTAGCAACAGTCAGGTTTTGAGACAATAAGTGTTATAATATGCTGGGGATGAGACAGTATCATGTTCCTGTGTATCCATTACAATGTAGCATTGGGTTGGAGTATTAGGATATAAAAGTAACATAATAAAAGTTGCAGGTCAACTTTTGGGAGGAACATCCACTATACCTGCTGCCTCTTGCAGCCCCAAACCGCACCTTAGTAAGTACTTATAAATAGCAATAATACTGTATATCTTCATCTCGCTTTCTACTCTCCCACTCTCCCTTTCACCAGCTCGTTACTCACAATTTTGACTATTCCTAGAAAATTTTTGTAATGGCCCATATACACTCTGAAAACGAATACTTCAAAACCTTCATTAGTAAAAATCGCTGTGATTGATAGGTATCTCTGTGTATTCCTAGATGTCCAAGGATCTGTATTTAAACAAACAATCGGACCCAACATCTATATAAATAAAGTTGTAGGGGTCCGCTGTCTGTAATTTCGTTTGTTTGGCCAATTTTTCAGATATTTATCCGTTTTAGGTCAACTCAAGACCGAATTGGTGGTTTTTATTTTTCGTGTCTGTTTGTCTGTTCCACCATCACGGCGAAACGGCTGGATAGATCTCAACCAAACTTCATATATAGATTATACTCATCCCAAGGAAGGTTCCAATATGCATATCATTTTAAAATCTTTGAATAGACGGGGGGGGGGGTTTATAGGAAAACCAGAACGGTTTTCCTCCATTTTCTCTTATACTATTGATTTTCTGTAAACTGCGTGGACCGTATGTGATACGCATCTTCATTATAAACAACTTTCGTTGTGTTCAGACTGTGTGCCTGTACGTTGACTATTTTGGCGAAATTTTCGTACAGCTACCCGTTTAAGGGGTAATAATGACCATCTGCATATTTTTTTGTTTAGTTTCCTGAAAGTCTTAATTTTTACCCTCCTCGCCCAAAATCCAGATTGCGGCATAATCTGCCAGACGAACAAGAAAATTGAAATCTGGAAAAATTATACGTTTTAGCCTGTAACGGTCGGAAAACTTCCAAGATCTTTAAATGTTTCACTCTTTATACCCGAAGAATATCAAAATATGGAGGCAATTTTAATGATGGTGCAGATCTTCAGGAAGTCCTATCACATAATGGATGGCACAATCTCCGTTCAGTTTGGAGTGATCTACAACCTTGGTCTTATGACTTTGTATTTTACGTTTGATTTTTGTCTATTTCTCGATGTTAAGTTAATTCGGACTTTTCACATGCATAATTCATACTTTCAATCACTTGTAGGAAAGTTAGAATCATCAAACTCTAAACGAAGATTGGTCCACCCAGTAGCCATATGTGAGCCAAATTCTATGTATGTAGTTGTCACTTAATTATACGAAAAGTAATGAAATGTGAGATAATCTTACAAAAACATTACCCTGTTCAACATTTCTAACTCAATCTGACCCATGAATAGATGAGATTTCAATGGACCAGCCATTTAGGCCGCTAAATCTTGCATCTTATGGTACAATCCTTTGGCGATATGAGGTATCGTTTAGCAGCAGTTAATCTGTAAATAAAGGTCTACAATATTGTAAACACGCATATACTTTCGTATGTCGATCTATATATATATATATATATATATTCACTGATGTCGATTTGCAACGATCGAGAAAGGGTGTGTCTGCTATTGTTATTAGTACTCCCCACACTGACTTTGACTGGCAGTAGGAAAGGTGTCCTTCTCCAACTCCTGTGTAACTGGCATTAGTAAGGAAGGCCTACCACAGTAATGAATAATTCACTTCTCGATTTGACTTGCAGAAGGCAAGGGGGCATGCAGTTTTGTTTAAAACTCCCCTACCCGATTGTGTTTGGCTGTAGGCAAGGGTGCCCGCAATTATAAACAAATGTACCCATCTAAAATGTGACTGGCAATAGGAAAAGGGACCTGTCATTATAATGATAACTGCACAACTCAATTTCGACTGGTAGTAGGGAAGTTGCCTGCCATTATAATAAAAACTCCTCAACTCTAATCTGTCTGGAAGTAGGAAAGGGGCCTGCCATTGTAACGAAAACTCCCCAAACCTATTGTGACCGCGCAGTAGGCCTGCAATTATAATGTGAACTTACCAGCTCGATTGTGAATGGCAGCAGGCATGTGAGCCTGCCGTTATCATCACAAATCCATGACAAACACTCTACATTGGAAACAACGTATGGGGACCTCCCCATGCTGTTTCTCGGATAACATTAAAGAGACATGCAATGTTAAAACAATCTTACTACATGTACAGTATTTACTTCGATATTTGATTACATTGAAGAATACCGAAACGAAGCACGGGTACATTTGCTGCTTATAAAATATGTTGATGAAAGAGTGTCAATAAAATATGTTGATGAAAGAGTGTCATATACACTTCAGATGCTCTCAGAATAAGAGATGAGAAAACAGTCCTATCAGCCAAGACGTAAGCAGATGTTAATCCAGAACTTTTTTTTACATCGCACCAACACAGACTGATCTTATGATGACCATCAGATAGGATAGGACTAGGATGGAAGCGACCGTGTTCTCAACTGAGGAACAGTTCCAGCATTTGCTTGGTGTGTACATGGGAAACCACCAAAAGCCATCTTTAGGGCTGCTGGCAGTAGGGTTAAAACCCACCATCTCCCGAATTCAAGCTAACAGCTACTTGATGCAAACTGTGTAGCCACCTTGCTCTGGAAAGCCAGTATAAAAGTCTCCAAAATTTTTTGTCTTCCTCCATAGAATGAAGGTTGGGAATATGCAGTAAACAACTGTGTAAGTGGCTTGTCGAGCATCTTATTCTGTATATCACTCTTTTTTATTGGTATGGCAAAAATTATGATAACAGCTGTTGCTGCACTGCCTTGCAAGTTGCAGTTGATGACCAAGTTTCAGGAGGGACAGATACACGTGATGGCTTTTCAGGGCCTGATAATTGAGTACCATGCACATTAATGAGAACTACATTAACCAGTTGAATTTTTTAAAATAATAATAATAATACTCTTCTTCTGCTTCTTTTCTTCACGGGGCTTCTAAATATGAATTCCTAATTGGCGTCGACCTCTTAAGATCTTTTGCTACCATGTTTTTCCTTCATTCCCACCTATAGTCCTCTCCGTGTAAGGACGTACCCTAAAGGTGCAACCTTACCCTTTCTCCCCTGTAATATTAAGGTATCGATTTATAGTTACTTTTCTTGCTGTTGGGTATTTTGCAGGTCTTTTTCAGTGTCGGTAACCATACAGTTTAGGGACCCTACTTGCCGATACGACGTCTTACATTAACCGTTAATCTGGCACGTTGGCAACGTTCAATCACTGTTCTAGCATGAATTGCGTGTTGCCACCGCATCGCCGTTAAAGTCACTAGTGATACATTTGCGAGAATATTTAAAGCATATTTTCTTTTTCTGTGGGATTGTAAATCTATTTGGCTAATACCAAGTAAGTAGAATTGTGGCATGTTCGGATAATGCATTAACATTGTTTGCGTGAAATGATTCAAGTGCTCAAGTACGTCAGTCTCATGTCTACATCTACCGGTACACGAAATAACTCTTGCGGGACGAAATTTTGGCAGTAGAACTTATAACATTATTATTTTCAAATCCGCAGTGAACTTGAAACCTGACCTAATTTCCGTTCACGGAGCTTGGCACATTAGTATTCCTATATGTTTCCTGATAAGCTTGAAGATATAACCAGCCTGCAGGCTGAAAATATGCCCAATAATTTCTCTCCTTACTGGTTACCGGTGTTGAAGAGAGAAGGAAATGTTCGCGCAAAAGAAAGGGAAGTCATTGGATGTCTGGAACTTTCTAAAATCACACTGCAAAGACTTATTAAATAAACTGCATCGTTTAACACGCCCCTCTTGTCAAGAATATGGTTATAGTACGCCTAGTGTATATCAAAATAAAGACGGATAATTTGAGTGAGAAAGTGTGTTTATTTCCTTAATTCCTCATTGAGCGTGGAAATCGACGAGATATTTAATTATCTTCATTTATTTGATCTTATCTTTTATCATTTACTAGGGTAGGGAAACATTGATTATCGGTGTTTCCTACATTGAGGTTAGTTTGTTATGGTTATGTCTGGTGATTTTAGTATGTAACCAGGCAGGTTGGCAGCAGTGATCAGCCATTACAAAAAAGAGAAAAGAAGAGCATCGGGTGGCGATATTTACTTTCTGGGGTGTTTCCTTACGTGGAAATTACTATAGATATACCTGCTCCCTTCACAAAGCTGCAGGTTGTTCTTATTAGGTCTTTTTGTATTTTTTCTCTTTCTTCACCTGGTAGTCCTAGAGTGGAGAGTCTGATTCTACCCAGCGCCTCACATTCGAAAAGTATGTTTTCAGCTGATTCCTCTGCTTCATTGCATTTCCTACATATATCGTCTCTTCTTACTCCAATTCTATGTAGGTATTTTTTCAGATGGCACTGTCCTGTCAACAGTCCTACTACCCATCTAATATTTTCTCTGCTGAGTTTCAACAGTTCTTTAGTATGCTTCTTGTTTGGTCCTTTTATCATTTCCTTTGCAAGCCTGCATCCTGGAGTATTTTTCCAGTTCTCACTCACTCACTCACTCACTCACTCACTCACTCTGTAATCTTCTGAGGAATGAACTTCCTGTGCCAATCTCACAATCCTCTTCCATCCTTTTCGATCTTGAGCCCGCTCTTCCCAGTTATCAATTTGGAGGGTCCAACATACCTTGTTGATCTCCTTCTTCCAGGTGCATCGGGGTCTTCCTGAAGGTCTTTTCCCATTAATAATAATAATAATAATAATAATAATAATAATAATAATAATAATAATAATAATAATAATAATAATAATAATAATATATTATTATTATGTATTATAATATATATTATATATATATATGTTGCCGGCCCCATGGTGTAGGGGTAGCGTGCCTGCTTCTTACCCGGAGGCCCCGGGTTCGATTCCCGGCCAGGTCAGGGATTTTTACCTGGACCTGAGGGCTGGTTCGAGGTCCACTCAGCCTACGTGATTAGAATTGAGTAGCTATCTGACGGTGAGATGGCGGCCCCGATCTAGAAAGCCAAGAATAACGGCCGAGAAGATTCGTCGTGCTGACCACACGACACCTCGTAATCTGCAGGCCTTCGGGCTGAGCAGCGGTCGCTTGGTCGGCCAAGGCCCTTCAAGGGCTGTAGTGCCATGGGGTTTGGTTTTTTTATAATATATATATATATATATATATATATATATATATATAAAATGCATAATAATATTATATTATTATTATTATTATTATTATTATTATTATTATTATTATTATTATTATTATTATCTCTGTAATTTAGTTTTTGTCCACATCAATCGTATCGGGGCTTTAGCTCTCTGTGCACAATACGGTGTGAAACACGAGATGCATGGTGGGAAGACCACGTGTAACAGTTCCGAGGAACTACGCTTTTGTATGTTTCGCCACCTGTAAGTGGCCAGCCAATAACTAAAGAATATCTGTAACCGGCCAGCAAGTAACAGGGTAGGAATATCAGTACTGCCTCTAAACTGTTACAAAATTATTGCTCGCGCCTACGCAGGAGTCCGCCCTTAAAGTGAACTGCTTTTCTTCCTAATATCCTTTAGCCAATCATAAACTCCTACCCTTCCCTTGGTTTCGTTCAGACAGTTACTTTTGTATTAGGGTCTCCGGAGGAACATAATATTTCTGGAACATCTTACACTGATGGAATAGGATACAGTATCACGTTATGATATGCAACTCCCATCTCTATAATATACCATAGTACTAGTGCAGGACATGTAGAATAACAGTTTTGACCAATTGTATCTCCTGATTTTTCATATCAAAATCTCCTGATTTTAGGTTTTGTAAAGTTGACAGGTACGTTTTCCATGCTTTTATTACATATTTCAAGGTTTTTAAATATGTATGTCTGTACATATTTTCCTGTTTTGTAGTGTGTAATTATCTGGGCCCTAGTTATTAACTCACTGAAGAAAGTTGTTCTCATTGTGTCTCTCCTCTTATCAGTCCTCTTCTCAATTTCCTTTTCTCTACCTCGTGCACAGACTTCAGTCTATAGGATTGGGAAAATTTCCTTACAAAATATCCAGATTTAAAAAAATAAATAAATGATGGTATAAACTATTAAATCAAAAGATTTTTTGTACATATTCTGGTGTTTAAAGGTTTGATAATGGCTTGTAAGAAATGTAAAAACTAAAGGACTTAAGTTCAGGGACACAAGTTCAACTGACTGTTTGAAAAATATTTTTTACCTGCATATTAACTTTTTTTGTGTGTGTTTTCAGTTCAGGATGACTAATATAAACTTTTTTTTGTGTTTACAGCTCAAGATGCCTAATACAATCACCTTCTATCCTTTCCTGTTGCACTCTTTATCCATGGCAGTTTTCAGCTCTGTTATTGGTCCCTTTGGTGGTTTCTTCGCTAGTGGCTTCAAGCGCGCCTTCAAAATTAAGGTACTGTAGTTTGATTGCTTTGTCATTTTTATTATAAGTCACTCAAGACACTGTAGTAAAGCGTGGGACAAGTACTAAGAGTGGCAGTGTGAATGATAGATCTCATAGCAGTTTGGTATACAGTAAAACCTCGATGCATCTTTTTTCAGTGAGGAGGGGGAAAATGACGATGGATCCGGGAAAAAGATAAGTGCGGGCAACATAAAAATGGGGGGAAAGCAAAATAATAAGATACGGGTACTGTATTTGGACATTTTTTGTTATGTAAATATATTATTATAATAAAAACAATAATAATGACGTACGGCCTATGGAGTCAGGTGCAGGTATTTTGAGTTGTCGCGTGATAGGCGATCTACGCCATATGAAAATGCGACCCTACCTAAGATGAATTCTAATGTTTAATTTGGCAAACAAACAGCCCCCGAACTGTTGGAATTAACCAAGGAAAGTTAAAATCCTCGAACCGATCGAGTCCCCCTGAACCAAAAGCCAACACGCACTAACCATTTAGCTCATACTACACATAATGGTATCAAAATATTGCAACCATGATATAGGCCTACGTGATGAAAATAATAAGCGTGACTTTTACGCCGTTTCGTTTCGCTTTTCTTTACACATTTTGTAATAATTGAAAACCTTTAAGTTCAGTTCTCTTACTGCAAATTATGGATATACGTGGATATTTCGGTGATAATCTGTATTTAGGAAAAGGTTCTGTAGACCCTTCATGAGCGATAGGTTAGAAATTCAACGTGGTACATCATGAACTATATCACAGCGACCTGTGTGAGGCTGCCAACTTAGGAACTAGTTACAAGACTAGGCTATGAGAAAAGGTTATTGGTCTGGCTTGGTTAGGTCCGACTTGTAACAAGACCGTTGGGCAAAGGGCAACAAAGCAGTCAACAGGCCTATAGCATCCCACACGCTCCACAAGGTCTGATGCGATTAATCACCCTGTGACTAATTAAAACGTATCTGGCGCACTGTACAATTTTTTCATTTTCAACGAAGTTGGCAGCCCTAGCCACAAAAAATGGTGGCAAATTTGAGTTTTACACTGTCTGCGTTTTAATTCTTGTAAATAGGAATACTTCTAGAGTCAGTTTCTGGGTCGAGGAGAAGCATTGGCACCAGGAGGCTCATAGTGCGGTTGCGCATGAATAGCTTGCACATAGCCCTCTAGCCTACAAGATTATTGTTGAAGAATACTCTGAATCGCTCGTACATTTTGCGTATATATCGATCAGTGCGGGAAATTTGTGTCCGAGGACCAATAATTTTTCGACGGTCAATGCGATAAAATGATAGTTCGAGAAACGATAGAAGCGGGGAAATTTAACATTGGTTTATATGAAACATTTTTGGGACCAGATAAATTCAGTGATGAATACGGGGAAACGACAATTCCGGGAACGATTCTTCGAGGTTGTACTGTATTGAAATATTTAAATTCCAACTGGCAGGCAGTCAAAATCTGCTGGCCTTTTTCTTAAACCTGAATTTACTTCTTCCAAGCTACAGGCGATTCATATCTCAGATCGAACTGTAGAGCTAAGACTGCATGCGGAATGTCTTTGCTTCAGAAGGCCTAGACGCTGTGCATTATGCTTAGAGAACCAGTCTCACCGAAGTGAACTGGGCTATTGCTTATCAAACATTGGACCATTCAGGGATGGAGGAGTATCATAGTTGATGAGACCTCCACCTTTCAGAAACATCCACACTTCCAGTGAATACACAATAAATTCTGTTTCCTTGGGACTTGATATCTGGAGTTGGTCACTTGCTGATGAGCTGATTCAATTTTACAAAACCAACATCACTTTCATCAGCTTTGAAGACATTATTGCTGTATCCAGTAACTTGGCTATGGTGTATCCCAACATATCAGAACTTTTTCCCCATTTTTTCCCTCTCTTCGATGATGCAGGCTTCTTATTTTCACTCAACCGAGCTCGATAGCTGCAGTCGCTTAACCTCTTGACCGGGTATGACGTATATATTCGTACACTGAATGTTACTGGGTAATGGGCATGACGAATATATACGTACTCGTCTTTTACCGCAAATATCTCTTGAGTATGACAAGCTACTTTGCTGCGCCGTGTATTGTCGTCTTAATTGATGTTTTTCCCGCACGATGACGGCAAATACCACGTGTGACGCTTCTTGAAGCTTATTTGTTTTTATTGTACAACTGTGTGGTGCTACTTGTCCTCAGTCGGCCAAATATGACAGCATCTAGTCCAAAGCTTAACTTCGAAACGCTCAAAGAAGACGAGATTATTCAACACTTAGAGAATGATTGTGACGATTTATCTTCTCAGAAATCCAAAGATGAGTGGTTTGATACAGATGAAGGTGAGTCTGATAGTTAAAGTGGTTCAGAGAATGAGAATGAAGAACAAGGTGAACAACATGACGAATCGGATGAAGGCGAATTGCTTGACATGTTTCAACCTCTCCCGCCACATGGTGTTGCGCATCAGAAATTCGTATTTTCTGGTCTAGTAGTGTAAATGTGGACTTCGACGATGAATCCAATGTGTTGGAATATTTTGAACAGTTCATAGGTGATGATATGTATCAACTTATTGCCGAACAGACCAATGTGTATGCTAAACAGATTTTAGAAGCCCATCCGAACTTGAAACCACGGTCGCGAGTGAGAGATTCGGTGGATACAAATCCAGCTGAGATAAAAACTCTAATTGGATTTCTAATGCTGCAGGGGATAGTTCATAAGTCAGAAAACAGTATGTACTTCTCAAAACGAGAAAGTACCACAACCCCTTACTTTTCGAAAATTATCTCTGAAACAAATCACTGCAGTTCTAGTGAGGTAAATGACGTAACTGACCGTGAAGTTAATGTAAAATCTTTCACAATGTCACCAGCATGATGTGTAATTCATAAATATTCCTTTATTTTATTTGTTTTAATTTTAGGTGCTAACATTGAAGGGGAAAAAAAAAAAAAGAGGTAAAATTTCAACCAGGTAAATGACCTTGCAGTTAATGAAAAATGGTTGAGTGTGTCACATGCATGATATGATATTTATAAATACCCCTTGCTTTTATTTGTTTCAACTTTCATCTGTAAAATATGGGCCAAACTCTCAAATTCCAACCAGGTAAATGATCTTGCAGTTAATGTAAAAATGGTTGAACATTTCTCTAACATTAATTAATTAAAACTCCTTTATTTTACTATTTGTATCACAGATGAATAATAGTAATGATTAGAGCCCGGATTTCCATGCAAATGCATGTTTTTAAATAAGCTAGCTACACTTCTCAAACTTTGCAAATATTTGTTTTAGGGCTTAACAATTTCAAATAACCGTTCTTTTTCCCTGCATGTTTGCATGTTTTGGCCCTTTTTGGAGAAAATTTATGCATAATGCATATTTGGAAGATTTTGGATTTAATACGGAATATTTGGACGTTTAATATTGCATAATATGACTTTTATTCTGACTTTTACGCATTTATATTGTTAACTTGCATCACAGTGCCTTTTCTGAATGTTAGTTTGCAGAATTTGGGACAATTTTTCCACGTTATAAACTACAGTATGTCTATTACTGAGAGACAGAGAGAATGTATTCCTGGCATCCTACGTGACAACCAAAGTTAGTAGCCTACATACGGTACAGGTCCTATAATCCAATTAACCAAACACTTTCTTATCTGTTGCTTGAGTAAACAATGACGTAAGACGGAAGGCCCCACGTCGATCTCTAATTCTTAGGAATAGGTGTCCCAGTTTTACAGTTGTACATTGCTATAAATTGAACCGTAAATTGTGCATTAATCATTGACGGCTCATTTTTCGTCTATGTTAGACGAACAAAACCAAAATTGTATCGCACTTCTGTGGTGCCCCGTTACTGAGACAGCAGCTTACAAACTCTGGTTTTGCACTGAACCCTCTTCCGTTGTTATCCTGGAATTTCCTACCCGGAACTCTCACTCGTCGCACATCTTTGTTATCACAGCAGGCAATCGTTACCAGTTAATTAGGACATTCAAATGTGTCTGCAATCATCGCATGGAGAAGTAGCTGCCACAGCTAGAGATAAGTTGAACAAATTAATTTGTTCAAATCCTGATTATGAATTCGTCAAGCTTATAAAAGACGTATTTGGTGAAAATGCAAAAGATGTTCAGTTTGACCTCGCTTTGTCCAAATGTCTTCATTGAAGTATGCATCTATCACTTCTTGTGACGTAAAAATATCATTTCCCATGCTTAAGAATGTACTGACAGATAAACGGATGGGCTTAAATCAAGACAATTTGGGGAAATTACAGTAGTTTTTGTACAGTGTTTCGAAAGGAACTTAATTTTGATAGTGCATGTTTTCCAGTTTATTGTGCATGTTTTGCTATATGATCGTGCGTGAATGCATGCATATTTTGAGATTTTATAGTGCATGGAATTCTGGGCTCTAGTAATGCTATTACTAACTTTTCTGCCTATCCTGCCGTATAACAACAATCTGCTGAAAAAATACACAGGGCAGGTTACACCAAGCACATCAGTAATACCCAGTTAAGAGGTTAAGTGTGGCCAGTATCCAGTATTCGGGAGATAGTGGGTTCGAACCCTACTGTCGGCAGCCCTGAAGATGGTTTTCCATGGTTTTCCATTTTGACACTAGGCAAATGCTGGGGCTGTACCTTAAATAAGACCACAGCTACTTTCTTCCCACTCCTAGCCCTTTCCTAACCCATCGTCACCATAAGACCTGTCTGCATCGGTGCAACATAAAGCAACTTGCAAAAAAGAAAAAATATATTTTCACTCAAACCTTTCACTAAAACAAACATGCCAGGCTCAACTTCAGGTCTGTCACTAACATACACCGGCATGGAGGGAAGGAGTAGGTTTCATTTATAGACAGTATTCCATCATCAGAATCACTGGAGTCAGAACCATAAACTTCCTTATAGGTTAAACATTGTCTTGCTTGGATAGGAGAGTCGTGGTTTCTGTTGAATACATTTATTCCATAAATAGAAGTAGCTATTCTGGATGCAAGTAGGTTCTTGTGATCCTAGAATTGAGATTGGTATTATCCTTGAATATTATATTGAATTTTACATTCTCCCATCTTTTGTCCAAAATATGTACATTCTCTTCCACAGATCTGATATCTACATAGATACAATTAACACCCTTTAAAAAAAAATTTCAACATAGCCATGAAACTCCCTGGCTGCAGTGATTTGAATTTTTATGGATTTTACTGCTGCCTTATTCCCTTTTGCCATGGGAACTGCCAAAGAAGTTCCACATAGCTGTCAGCACAAAATCATTCTCCATTAAGCAGAGATTTGACGTGGTGGTACACTTTCTTTTTCAACTATATATATATATATATCTAGTCAGACCCCTATTTACTTACTGCAAATTTGCTACCTAACCATTTACTTGATTCCACATGTAAAGAAGAAAGCATCAGAAATCTATAATTTAATATACACATTATATATTTTGTGGGAATAATAAGCAGTATAAAAAACGCAAATAATTTATATAACCTCAAGAAACTCAATTTAACAAATCCTAATTCAAATTAATGCCATTATTGTCCAAACTCAGACATTGTTGCATTGTTGGATGCGCTTGTGAACGGTTGGCTGTTGAGAGAGCTCTTGAATTATTGTAGTGATAAATTAGTTAAAACCTATTGAAATTGTTTAAATTTTGTATGTGTGTATTCCATTTAGTACTATTTATATATAGGTGTTTAGTGCTTGTTGGTAGAAATTAAGAGTAGTGATATTTATTTGACGGAGCTCGATAGCTGCATTCGCTTAAATGCGGCCAGTATCCAGTAATCGGGAGATAGTGGGTTCGAATCCCACTGTCAGCAGCCCTGAAGATGATTTTCCATGGTTTCCCATTTTTACACCAGACAAATGCTGGGGCTGTACCTTAATTAAGGTCACGGCCACTTCCTTCCCATTCCTAGGCTTTTCCCATCCCATCGTCGCCATAAGACATATCTGTGTCGGTGCGACGTAAAGCAAATAGAAAAAAATATATATTTATTTGAATTTTATAACAAGTTGGTATTCAGTAGATTACGTTTTCTAGGTTAAGTAAGCTAGCTAGATGTACCTTGTTTCGAATTTTGGTTTAGGAAAAACTTTAGGTAATAATATTAACTTTTAAAACAGTATTTTTAAATATCTGTAGGTTTGTTGGTATAATACTTACAAAGGCAGATTATCATAAGAAGTTGTAGCTCATTGTAACTTCCGCTGCAACTTTTCCAGTATTTCATATAGATATCCGTTCAAACTATCACGAAGGTAATAATTTAATAAATTAAATAACACGATATGCCTGTAAACTTTGATTTAAAAAGAAGTTAAAGAGAATACATGATAATTTCACTGGATAATTACGGTCCTTAACAGTTTTTGGATTGTTGACGATTGTTGCTACATGCACATGGTAGTGTGTATATATATATATATATATGGTAGTTGTGTAAATAAATACAAAATCAGCTGAATACTTTATTCCACAGAAGACAGGAAGGAAGATAGGACTCCCTCAAACAATGTACAGGTTACAGTAGGTGTACTGTACAAGAGGGAGGGGAAGGAAAGTGTGGAGTTGTAGAAGACAGGTGATCTAATGTTCTAAGAGGAAGGAGATTGCAGGCTAAGGGCTCCATTCAGGATCAGAATTCAGAAGAGGTGCCTGTGCGAAATCGGTACAAGTCACTCCAGCTAGAACAACAGAGGGAGGATGAGGAACAGGGAACTGTTGCTGAGATGTGTGGAAGTAGGAGGAAGGGAAAAGATAGGAAAGGGAAATGTAGAGTAGAGGATAAGAAAAGACAGGTGGAACAGGGTCATGGGAAGGAGAAAAGGGAGGAGGAAGGAGCTTCTACAGCTATCAGGAAAGATAGGGCTGATCAGGAGGAGGGGAGGGATCAAATAAGATGGGTAGGGTTGGGGCTCTGGTCATGGGGGATTCCATCGTAACACATGTGGTGAAAGTGTGTGGAGGAAAGGGAACCAGAGTAGAGTGTTATCCAGGAATTAGGTTGAGGCAGATGTTGAGTAAAGTAAAAGAGAGGGAAGAGGGGAAGGAGAAGGTGGTAGTGTTTCACGTTGGTACCAACAACGTAAGGCAAGCTGATATAAGTACCAACATAGTTGGAGATGTGTGGTATCTGGTAAATGCAGCACGAGTGAAGTTTAAGTAAGCGGAGATTATCAGTGGACTACTGTTTAGGAGGGATACTGACTGGAGGGTGATAGGGGATATAAATGAAACTATGGAGTGGGTACGTGGGAAACTGGGAGTGAAATTACTAGATCCTAATGGCTGGGTAGGAGATAAGGATCTGCACTCAGAATGCCTTCACTTAAACCGCAGTGGTACGTGTAAGTTAGGAAATTTGTTTGGAAGGGTAATAGGGAGGTACATTCAGGGAAACGGGGTGGCCTAGGGAGCGGTGATACGGGAATAGGGACCTGGAAATCAAGTAGGGATGACATAAAAATGTTAGTGTAGAGCTGTTCAAGTTTTGTAAAGAAAGGAATAGAATTAAGTAACTTACTAGATATATATTTACCAGATATTATAATAGGAGTTGAATCATGGCTGAGAAATGATATAATGGATGCAGAAATTTTCTCACAGAACTGGAATGTGTATCGTAGAGATAGGATAGGAATGGTGGGAGGTGGAGTATTCATTCTGGTGAAAGAAGAATTTGTAAGCTACGAAAAAGTTCAAGACGACACACATGAAATTCTATGTGTAAGGCTCATTTCTAAAGATAGTAGGCAACTCGATGTGTTTGGAGTGTACAGACCTGGAAAGGGTAACGCTGACACGGATTCAGAATTATTTGATAAGATAATCGGCTATATAGGAAACGACATGGAAAGGAATGTGATTGTAGCGGGAGATCTGAATTTACCAGATGTCAGTTGGGAAGGAAATGCGAACGACAGGAAGCATGACCAACAAATGACAAATAAGTTAATATGGGAAGGACAGCTGATTCAGAAAGTGATGGAACCAACTAGAGGGAAAAATATCCTGGATGTGGTCCTGGTAAAACCAGATGAGCTCTATAGAGAAACCAAAGTAATAGATGGTATTAATGATAATGAAGCTGTTTTTATCGTAGTTAAAAATAAATGTGATCGAAAGGAAGGTCTTAAAAGTAGGACTATTAGGCAGTACCATATGGCTGATAAAGCAGGCATGAGGCAGTTTCTAAAAAGTAACTATGGTCCGTAGAAAACGGTAAATAAAAATGTAAACAGACTCTGGGATGGGTTTAAAGCAATTGTTGAGGAATGGGAAAACAGGTTTGTACCTTTAAAGGTGGTAAGGAATGGTAAAGACCCACCTTATTATAATAGAGAAATGGAGACACCAAGAAGGAGGTGCAGATCGGAAAGAAATAGTTAGAAATGGCTGTGGAAGTAAGGAAAAATTGAAGGAACTTACTAGGAAACTGAATCTAGCAAAGAGAGCAGCTAAGGATAATATGATGTCTGTCTGTTAGGTCATCAGCCCAGAGGCTGGTTGGATCCTCAAATAGCAAATAGCAAATAGGCTATGCAGTTATAGGGAAACCACAAAAACCAATGATAGCAAGCATAATTGGCAGTCATGCAAATTTTAGTGAAAAATCGAAGGGTGTGTATAGGTATTTTAAGGCAGAAACAGGTTCCAAGAAGGACATTCCAGGAATAATTTACGAACAAGGGGAATGTGTATGTGAGGATCTTCAGAAGGCAGAAGTATTCAGTCAGCAGTATGTAAAGATTGTTGGTTACAAGGATAATGTCCAGATAGAGGAGGAGACTAATGCTAAAGAAGTATTAAAATTTACATATGATAACAGTGACATTTACAACAAGATACAAAAGTTGAAAACTAGAAAAGCGGCTGGAATTGATAAGATTTCTGGGGATAAACTAAAGACAGTGGGTTGGGATATAGTACCATATCTGAAGTACTTATTTGATTATTGTTTGGTCGAAGGAGCTATACCAAATGGATGGAGAGTTGCTATAGCAGCCCCTCTGTATAAAGGAAAGGGTGATAGACATAAAGCTGAAGATTACAGGCCAGTAAGTTTGACATTCGTTCTATGTAAGCTTTGGGAAGGCATTTTTTCTGATTATACAAGACATGTTTGGGAAATTAATAACTGGTTCGATAGAAGGCAGTTACGGTTTTAGGAAAGCTTATTCCACTGAAGCTCAACTTGTAGGATTCTAGAAAGAAATAGCAGATCTCTTGGATACAGGAGGTCAGATGGACTATATCGCAATTGACCTGTCTAAGGGTAGATCATAGGAGACTATTGGCAAAAATGAGTGCAATTGGACTAGACAAAAGAGTGACTGAATGGGTTGCTATATTTCTAGAAAATAGATCTCAGAGAATTAGAGTAGGCAAAGCTTTATCTGACCCTGTGATAATTAAGAGGGGACTTCCTCAAGGCAGTATTATTGGACCTTTATGTTTTCTTATATATATAAATGATATGAGTAAACAAGTGGAATCTGAGGTAAGGCTTTTTGTGGATGATGTTATTCTGTATAGGGTAATAAATAAGTTACAAGATTGTGAGCAACTGCAACGTGACCTCGATAATGTTGTGTGATGGACACCAGGCAATGGTATGTTGATAAACAGGGTTAAAAGTCAGGTTGTGAGTTTCACAAATAAGAAAAGTCCTCTCAGTTTTAATTACTGCATAAATGGGGTGAAAGTTCCTTTTGGGGGTCATTGTAAGTATCTAGGTGTTAATATAAGGAAGGATCTTCATTGGGGTAATCACATAAATGGGATTGTAAATAAAGGGTACAGATCTCTGCACATGGTTATGAGGGTATTTTGGGTTGTAGGAAGGA
Source organism: Anabrus simplex (assembly GCF_040414725.1). NCBI lineage: Eukaryota > Metazoa > Arthropoda > Insecta > Orthoptera > Tettigoniidae > Anabrus > Anabrus simplex. The sequence continues at coordinate 349,440,521 of NC_090265.1, read as the reverse complement.
TGTAAAGGAGAGGGCATATAAATCTCTGGTAAGACCCCAACTAGTGTATGGTTCCAGTGTATGGGACCCTTACCAGGATTACCTGATTCAAGAACTGGAAAAAATCCAAAGAAATGCAGCTCGATTTGTTCTGGGTGATTTCCGACAAAAGGGTAGCGTTGCGGGAATGTTGCATAGTTCGGGCTGGGAAGAATTGGGAGAAAGAAGACGAGCTGCTCGACTAAGTGGTATGTTACAAGGGATAAATATCATTTTTGATCCGTATTGATGACATTTGATTGAAATAATAACAATAAGTTATCAATACAATACAATAAATCTTGTCTTGTTGAATTACATTGACATATTAATTGAAATGGTACATGTTTTGCTTTACGTATAGGCATCATCAGCCATGGGTTTAACCTTGAAATAAAATCAGGCACCTGTTTTACATATAAATAAGATAAAACTAATTTATAAAAAGCCTTGAAGAGTCTTGAAAGAAAATTAACATACAGTAACATACAATGTTGGTTTTAACCTCTTAACATGAAAGCCCGAGAATACTCGGGGTTTTATATATTTATATAAAATAAAATCCCGAGTATACTCGGAAATGTCGCTCATTGATCGGTACCTAATTTAAAAGCCTGAATATACTTGTTTCTTTTTTTTCTCAATATTTCCGCCAAATGTTTATGAAATTATTACTTCAGGGTCCTATTTTTGCCAACAGACGTCTCTGACTCAACGGTAGTTGTTGTCGGTGACTCAGGCAGTTCGTTTTCGCGGCTTTCCCTCCCAATGTAGCATTGTGTGTTGATCCTTGTTTTAGGGCATTTCACACAGCCACAAACATATGAACAGTATTGAGTGTCATGTTGTATTACTTGCCATCTGTTTAGTGCTGTGTTATTTATTTTAGAACCCATAAAAAAAATATCACAAGTATACTCGGGATTTTAAAACAAGAACTTTTCGGTGCTTTATATTTCATTGTTAAGTTCAAAAAATATATTTTCATTGTTACCACTGTCATTAGGTTTCAATAAATAGCCCATTTTAACAATAAAATAATTAGGTAAAAAGATCACAATTTTGTAAATAACACTAGTTAACAAATTTAAACTTTTTTTTTGCATCTGGTTTGTAAATGGGTGGATTTGCCTAATTTTGGGGTGCTGAATACACTGGTAAAATCAGTTTTTCTCTATGATGTCACGTTTGCTAGATATACAGCAGAATAAAAAATGGCAATAGCGAAAATTGACACAATTAAGTCAAACAAAAATACACATTCAGAACGTTTGAAATCAATACTGTTTTGTATGTATATATGGGCATGATGCCAAAAAAAGGTCCAAATTAGTTCAGAAGATGTTTTCACCTTTAATCGTCTTTGGTTTTTGAAAAATGCGACGACGGAGCTCTTCTTTTGTTTGCCGTTTCATCACTTTCCCTAACAAGACCCCAGCAGTTCCAATGGCCTTGGTAACGTTGTTCCATGGTAAGAATGTCTTGGTGGAAACGTTCACCATGCTCATCGCTTACGGCTCCCAAATTTTCCGGGAAGAAATCAAGGTGAGAATGTAAAAAGTGAATTTTAAGCGACATTCTACACCCCATGTTCTTATAGTTGTCCAACAGATCATTCACAATGGTAACATAGTTTTTGTCTTTCCTGTTACCCAAAAAGCCCTTCACAATTGCTTTAAAAGAAGACCAAGCAGCTAATTGGATATCTGTGAGTTTGGTATCAAAGGTTGGGTCTTTCAGCAATTTTCTTATTTGTGGTCCAACAAATATACCCTCCTTCAGCTTTGCCTCACTTAATTTGGGAAACTTTTCTTTTAAGTGATTGAAGGCCTCACCTTCTTTATCCAGAGCTTTTACAAAGTTCTTGATAAGGCCCAACTTGATATGAATAGTCGCCACTCCTGTGGATTATATTGTACACCTAGCTGCATCATCAGACCATTGACATCTCTACATACACACATTGAATTCTGCATATCGAAATATTGAGCGAAGGAAGCACCTCTTGATTTGAAACAGGAAATTTTTGACCCTGGAGCTAGAAGGTTACGTTGCTGCAGTCTCGACCCCAAGAGTTCAGCTTGCTGTTTTGAAAGTTTTAGATCGCGAACCAAATCGTTCAATTCCTCTTGATTAAAGAGCTGAGGTGAAGTGTCATGATATTGAGGGCAGTACTCTTCTATATGTTCAGTACTTTCTGATTCACTTGACATTGTGTCTGGTTCCGTGGCTTTCAAGTTACAGACAGGAACAGGCAACCCCTCATCATGAGGCACAGGCAAATGCACTGAAGATACATTTGGATACATTATTTTATGTCTAGTTTTGCTTGAATGTCCCGAAATATTTGTAAGACAGAAATAACAGTCTGAATAATGGTCTTTAGGCTCACACCACACCATCGGAACAGCGAATGGCATGGCTCGGCGTTTTCCTTTCAACCACTCGGTTAAGATTGTAGTACAGGTTATGCAGGCAATATGAGGTGCAAAATTTTTATCTTCATCACCAACAGGACAATCAAAATACAATTTATATGCCTTCTTAACCAAATCAGTGATTGGTTTTCTTTGGGCTTTTGGAGTGAATTTCCCACACACATAACAAAAGTTGTCGGGGTGGTTTAGACAGCAATGAGATTTACTAGTTGCCATTTTTCTTAGTGTAAGTTTTAAACACGAAAAGTTTGCACTATCTTTCACAGGAAACACTCACTGAGGATCTCTTTCACACCACTGGATTACCACACCAACCATTTACTGATGATTTGTAGATCTTCTAGCTCTCCTCTGCAAATCAATAAGAAACAATTAGACATCAAAACAGAAGAACAGCAAAAAGCGAAATACTGAATGCAAAAATAAAAAACTTTAAAAACTCAAAAATGGTAGTGCTAGAACATTTTGAAAGTATATTCGGATTCTACACACCAAAATACATACTAGTTGATGTAGCACATTCCAGATGCAAAATGGCTGTTGACTAGTGTAATTGGTATGTTAAGAGGTTAAAGACAATGCTATGAGTGAGAAGTTTATAATTGAGGAAATAATTTATAGTAGTGACATTGAAAGACTATTGATATGAGTAAAATGAATAAACCAACAGTTTTTTTATAAACAAGTGGTAAAATTGCTGTAAAATGATGTTGACCTGTTTCCAATTTATTTGAAATCATTTAAGAAAAGGCTAGGAAAACATCAGATAGGGAATCTGCCACCTGGGCAACTGCCCTAAATGCAGATCAGTATTGGTTGTTCACATGTTTAACCATACATAAGATTATACTGACATGTGGAATATGGCCTTATAAATAGTGTGTCCATACACAACCCCCAATACCATTTAATGATACATGTGTAGCAAATCCACAATCTCACTTCTTCTTCTCCTGCTTAGCGTTTTCCCGCTGATGCAAGGTCCACTGTTTTAATTGTGGCTGGCCATTTCGTACAATCTTGGGTATACTGTGGTCCTAAGTTGAGAGTCTTCAAATCAGCATTTTCTGAGTCATGCCAGTGGTGCTTTGGACGTCCACTTGGACGTTACCCATTAATGTCAAAGGATTGGGTGAAATTGGCAACTGTTGCAGGTGCAGGACATGACCATACCATTGGAGATGTTTTTCCTGTGCCTTTCAGTGATTCTTGCTGGCAAATGGTGTCATTTTTGACATGATGCAGAGTGTGATGCCCATCATCCGACGGAGTATAAGCCTTTTCTTGTCACTTGGTCGACATTCAACACGTATAAAGCAACAGGACAGTGGCGTACTATGATACTGTGTATTTTGGACTTCAATTGTAGTCACATCCTTCTGTTGCAGAGTATGCCTGTAACTTCCTCCATCTCATCCATGCTGCCTTCATCCTATTTCACACTGCATCACTTATTCCTCCATCACTCTGTAGGCGGTTCTCTCCATCAATTCGGATCGAGCCATTGCTTGGGATAGTTTCTAGGTATTCGGTCCTCTTTTTGTTCAGTCCAAGACCGTATTGTGAGAGACGGCTGTTCCTATCTTCAACTTGATGCGATCCTCTTCTGGTGGTATCAGCAAGTGCAACATCATCTATATATATAAAATAAAGAATTTTGTCTGTACATTGCTCAGAATATGAAAAGAATGGTATTATTGTATCGGTCATGTCCACAGTAACAAGGAAATGCACTTCTTACTTTTCCATAATTCTGTCTGTATGTATGTTCATACGCGCATCACAAGACAACGGCTGAAGAGAATTGATTGAAAATTGGTATGTAAAGTTGGGGAATGAGCCACTACAATCTAGGCTATAAATCATTTTATTCACGCTGAAGTGAAATGGTAGTTTAGGGGAAGTCCTAAAATTTTATTCTCAAGTATTTATGTTATTAGTGGCCATATTGATAAATACTACATAACTAAAGTTATGTAAAATTAAATTTCCAATTATTCATGAATTTGTATTTTTGTTGCAAAGACCATATCAGCGCCGAGCTACAAGAAAATGCTCAAACAGAATTTAATGAAAATCAGTATATAGAATCCAGGGAATAAGAATCTACAGTCTAACCTATGAACAATTTCAGTCATCCTGGATGAAATGGTAGTTTATGGGAAGGTGCCTAAAATTTAATTTTGAATACCTATATTATTGGTCCTATTGAAAAGTACTACATAACAAAAGTTACAGAGAATACAATTTGCGATCATTTGTTTTATTTAGTTTTACCATACCGACTATGATAAGAGTGGTATTTCAGAGTCTAAAGTAAACTAAATGTGAAAGCCTACAATATCGAAAGCTCATAAAATTGATCAACAATAACATTACATTGACCATTGTTTGTTGTGATATGCTCTCTCTCTTATGCTGCCACTCATCTCTGATAGATAGGATTACTGCTGTGTGCTGAGTATAACAGACTGCCTGAATATTGGCAGGAAATAACTGGGGAGTTAGGTAACTTTCTTCTTTAGCATGCCGTTCCTCTGGTTCATACATTTTCTGATACTGCTGGTATGTAACACACTGGTTCATCATAGTACTCAAGCTATTCAATCCCTACTCTGACGCGCTGATTGGAATGATCAGCGTGCACACATAACGGAATAGAATAATGGCAGAGGCTCACTTATGACCTGGTCTAGAACTCCCTTAGCATCACAATTCACTAAACTCAAAATTTAAACATGAAAAGTGCTGTTTCTTAAAAAAAGCTTCTTCCTCTTCACTTTTATTACATTCTACATTTATTCCAAATCAGGAGCGAAGAGGGGATTTCTCCTCTGGGTTGGAGGAAACATTTGTCCCCAAGTGAGAAATTTTCTTCCGCTGCCAGTGTAGTGAATTGAGATTTTCCAACTCATCGGGTACTCCTATGAAACAGATGAGTAAAAGGGCATAGCTTTTGCCTTGGGACTCTACACTATTCGCCCCCCCCCCCTTTGAAATTAAAGTGTGTTCACAGCTGTCTGCGGCCTGGTCATTCCAGCTCTGGAACTTTGGACTGTCAGATAGGCAGCATAGTACTGTTAGTTAAAAGTGAGAAAACGTGTGGTTTTTCATTTGATCAAGAATTTCATATCATAGTATTGCTTTTAATCGTGACATTCCTACTGGAGTCATTGTAATAACCTATGAGTATGTAAAAAGGCAGGTGGAAAGTGTCTGCCATTATAATGAAAACTCCCCAACTTGATTGTGACTTATGGTAGGCAAGGTGGCCTACCATTACAATGAAGATTCCTTAACTCAGTTTTCACATAAAAAAAGACGTTTGGTGACTTCCCCGTCATGTTTCTAGGATAATGTGAAGAGCTATGCAATTTAATATTATCTTACATGTACACTACCTAACCTAGAATTCTGTATACAATGTAGAATTCCATAGCGAAGCATGGGTACATCAGCTAGTCTGCATATAAATGAGTCCAAAGGACTCTCCTGTGCAGGTCCCGTGTGATTGTGTCCATGACAAGGGCAAAGAGCATTGGCGTCAGTGTGGAGCCTTGGTGTACACCCACTTTCACTGGGAAGCTCTCAGACATTCCGACAGTGCAGCATACACGACTTGTTATGTTTGCGTATAGCATCTTGATCCATTTGATAAGCATTTCTGTTACATCATCGTCACGAAATACGTACCAGATCACACGACGTGGAACATGGTCGAATGCCTTTTTGAGATCAAGGAAGTCCGTATGCAGTGGCGTTTTTTCTCTCGGTGCTTCTGAATGAGCATTCTGGGAGTGAAGATTGCATTGGATGTTTCAGCTAGGGACGTTCCGATATACTGAAATATCGATATTTCATTCAATATCGATATTAACCCTAGATTACTAAGATCTTCTATGAAGTACATTATCACTAAGCATTCGTCTGCGAGACTACGAAGAAGAAAACCTTCCATAACTCTTACAATTACTTTATTTAAAACTTAATAATTAACCCAGCACGTAATACATTCTATGTACAGACAGATTTTTCCATTTTTCACAAACTCATGTCATTTCAACATTCAACACACTTTGTTGATCGGTGGTCACCGCACATGGCTCGATAGCGAAGAGTACAATAAATCTGTGTCATTTTTCAAAACTTTGAGGGACAAAATGTACATATTTTCTTTTTGCCAAGTTGTGCTTGGTCTGGCCTGTGTACTATATGATTTTCATTGAGAATCTTGCGGATCATACCACGTTATGACTGCTGCAAAGTTGGTTGCGTAAGGCGGAGCTGGAGGTGAGGTCTAATCAGGTCACCGCTTAACTGCTGCGCGAATGCCTTTCTCGAGATACGCTTTTCTCCCTTGCAGAGGATGTTGTGATAGAACAAAATGTATATTTATTCACTAAAAACATACTGATCATAGTGAAGAATACACACAGATACCAGCGCTTGGTCTTTCTACTGCAGTTCATGCTGCTGTTTTGCCACTGTTATCCCTTATTTCTATGTCCTCGTGAGTAGTGGATAGCAGAATGACAACTTTCCCCTGTTTTGGTTTGCACGATACAAGAGCTTTTGTTCCATCAAAACAAAACATTGACGTGCCGATTTTTCGCTTCTTCACTTCAAAGAGCTCAGGAGGTATCTCGCGTTTATTCTTTCTTATTGTTCCTATAACTATCAGAGAGTAAGGTGATTTCAGGAGGTCTTCAGCCAGTGGGACAGAGGTATACCAATTATCCATGGTTACATTCCTATTCGAACCATGGATGGTCACAGTCAGTTTTTTTTATGAAATAATGAGCGAGAGGTTGACAAGACATTCCTATTTTTACCCAAGTATGGCTTAGCATCAATCATATATTTGGTCCCAATGTCGTTCAACATAACAATCTTAATTCCATATTTTGTGGTTTTATTGGGGATGTATATCCTGAATGGACAACATCCACGAAATCTATCAAGTTGTTCGTCAGTGGTTGTGTAACTTTCTGGCTTGTATGAGTCTCAACAGTTCGTAATAATCTCTACCCTAGTAGATTTATCATCAAATCTAAGGCACTTCAACAGAAAATCAAAATGCTCACTTGACATTATCGCCTTATTTCTGTAACCCACAGAAAGTTAGATCAAACAGCTCTCTTGTAGGAAGATGATTGGTTTTCATGGCTGCTGATAACACAAGTATACCAGAAAGAGTGTTGATTTCTTCCCTGCTTGTTTGAGAAATTGTTGCATTAGCTGTAGCGTAGTTATCTTGTATTTCTTGTATTTCCTCTTTCGTGTGTTGTATCAGTTTATCTAAAATGAAATCTTTAAAGAATAAAGAAAACAATTCCATGGGTGCTGAAACATTTCTGGCTTCTCCTAAAGGGGTTTGCTTTATATGAGTTATGTTCCTGGCGGGTGTCCGGGTATTACGGTTTCTCGATGGAAGTGCTGACCATTTGTGTTTATTTCCCCCTCGTAGATTGGTCTTATTAGGGACTGCAATATTCGTATGCCTAGCACTGGAAACAAACAGGTTTGAGTTGCTATTAGTCAAATCAGGGTCCTCATTAGAGTATGTTGGTTCAGGATCATGTCTTCTCTTTCTGCCTGGCTCGTCAGAATCATAGGAATCATCTAACTGTGGGTTATAATCTGGGTCAGATTCTCTGTCAGTTAATTCGACGTTGTCCTCTTCAAAGCCACTGCACGTCTCTCCAGTTACTGCTGTGTTGTCGCCAGTGTCATCTATTTCTGTCAAAAGTGTGTGGGTCATCTCTGATATTCTCTGCCATCTGAAATATTTCAATTTTCTGGGGTGGCTTCCCAATTTCAACACACAATTACAGCTAATGAGAATGTAACAATGAAATTACATATTCCGATGTTAATAATGGAAGTACTCATTGTCACAGTGTGCAGTAAGCTATTGTTTATTTTTAGAATATGCAGAGTAAACAAACAAATAAATAAATAAATGCTCAACTATGTATAAAATATAAAAGTAACGTCACTAAGCATTCGTACTTCAGACGGTGACACATCTGTTTTCTACAAGGTCAGGACTCACACAAAGGAAGCTAGAGAGAAAGTGAAACAAGTACCTTTGTGGGGGAGGGGGTGAAGGGGGAGCTACTGACATCCGCGTGCGTCGTCCGGCAGATGAAAACTTAGTAATCCGGGGTTAAATGAAGTTATTGATATGCTGATATTACAAAAAGAAAATATCAATATCTCTTGATATCAGTTATATATTTTCCAAAACAAATAAGCATTTTATATTACAAAGTACTGTACGTTAAATTTGGGATCACAGGAGTTCCAGAAAATACAAAATAATATAATCAGATAAAGCGATCAAAATTTAGTATTGAATTAATGATATAAATATAAGTGGATTTTCAGCATGCAAAACATGAACAAACAAAAACACTTTGAATTTTACTATACTATTTAGAAAAATAAGCCTATTTAATTAAGATATAACGATTGAAATATAGGATTAAAATCATGGTAAAAGTATAATTAAATACAAAATGAAGCATAATGATGTTATGTTTTCATTAGTAGACCTTTGATACACAAAATATGAGCCAACTAAAACACTTAGAACCATTCATTCATTGTCTGCTACACTACTTAGAAAAATAACCTTGTCCAAATATTTTGCGGAGAGACGATTTTGCAATAGAGTGATCGCAGCACCAGCCTTCGAGAACAGGCGTTCACAAGGTACTGACAGAGCCATGTGAGCAAGCCTGCTTGTAGAGTCTGGGAAGATGGTTTTCATATCTTCCCATCGCATTAGAGGATTGCTGTTCAAGGAACATACAGGATTAGACAAGTAAACTGACAGTTCATCACTCAACAACTGCAATGTTTTCTTTCTTTTCATACCGTGAGCTAATTGTTTATGAGCATTCCAGAAGTCATAACCAGTGGTGTTTGTTGTATCTTCTTCTAATTCACTTGAACGTGAGCCTGCAGCAGAAAGATTGTTTTCCTTTATAGCAATTCAAATTTTTGCCATGGCTTTGGCACTTGCAGCAGGATCTTGGAAATTTATGTTTTTGAGTCCAGGATCCAAGATAGTGGAGATCGCAACAATGGACAAATGTACGATTTACGGAATCATTTTTTAAAGTCCTTTAGGAAACAGTCTTTCGCGGATTGGATAGCTGGTATTTTAGAGGAAAAGTCATTAATCTGTGATGATAAACAATTGAGCATAGGAATGACCTTCGAGGGGGTCACTTACTGTTCTCCTGAAATTTTTCTCGTTACAAACTCAAAGGGTTTAATGAGATGGAGGAGTTGTTTTAAAATTTCTATCTCCGATGACAACGGCATATCTGGCAATTATTCCAATTTTTTTCGTAAAATGTACAGATTTTGAGTTTGTTTTACGGTTGTACGGATGAACAGCGTTATTGTACAGATTTTGAATATCCGCGCTTGGTTTCGCTTTCTGCGGTCAAATTAGATTTTTTTTTTTTTTTTACTTTCGATAGTAGCTGGTAATACGAAGTGCAGTGTTTGAAATTTGACCAGTAAATGTATTGATAATCACATTATCGATTATCACCGTGCTTTTGTCACCTCTTCGACCTCAACTGCTACTTCATTCAATGAGATGTTCCCAAACAAGTAGCAGGCTGCAATTTTGAAGAAAAGAAATCCGTGAAAAGGTAGCAGGCTGTGAATTTATATAAAACAACTTTAGTAACTGCGTTGTGCTTCATAGCAGCTGAAAGGCTTTGTTTGTGTGCATGTGTAACATTGACGGTAGTTCTGAAACTCGTAGATTTGTGTGATGAATTTCTAAGCGATTTAGTATTTTTAGTGGTGTTTGTAATGAGTTGCTAAGAAACGATATTATCAGTCTTTTTGTGAGGCATATTCTGCTTAATTTCCTTGTTTTATACCATCACGGAAAGTGTTCCCAGTGTTAAGTGAAAACAGATGAGCACTCATCAAGATATAACTTTGTGTATTTAATTTCAGGGTTGATCATAACATATACAGTAAAACCTCGATGCATCGTTGTTTGGAGGGCAGGGGAAAATTGACGACGGATTTGGGATAACTATAAACACGGGCAACATAAAAAATAGGGGGAAAACAAAATAAGAAAATACGGATACTGCATTGAGACATTTTTCTTTCCGTAAAAATATTATTATTGTTATGGAGTTTCCGTGGTTGGCAGAGGTGAAAGAAGGTTCGAGCATGAACGGGTCTATCTACTACAATCAAAAGATTAATTAAAAGCTTATTTCTTTTCTCTTTTTTTTCCTCAGCGTCTTAACAAAGATTAACGATAAGATATCTATTAGGTTCAACCTTTTCAATACTAATTTGGTACGTGTTTATGTTACAAATACCTTTTATGCAACTTTGGGACCGGTTTCGACATATATAATGTCATCATCAGCCATAAAAAGATCACAATATATAAGCAAGGACACAATCTGTAACTGACTATTCACACCATGTGTCTTAACAGAAGAGTAACGGCTTAATAATTAAATCTGGTGCAGTGACACATTGAAGTAAACATAAAGCCTCTCATTATTCAAGGAATAAAAGAAGGTTCTTCGATATGTAGTCTTTGTGCATCCGTTCAATAGAAGGCTCCGATAGGCTTCCAAAGTAAAGAGTCGTTTAAAACACACACACGTGATACGCGTCAACCTGAGTGTCGAGAACATAATATTTGAGTCACTTGTAATTTATACCTGATAAAAATTTAATACTGATGAATATGAAATCAGTCAGTGGTAAAAGACATTAGTCTTGTGGGAAGGAGATATAAAATGTGGTAGGCCTGGAGGAGAGGAAGAGGGGGGGAAGAAAAAGATCTTGTTAGGGGATTAGTAGGTTTAAGGTGGGTCTTGTGAACAATGTGGTGGGGGTTTGTAACATGATAGTACACCTTTCCAACCATCTACTCTCCTGTCATCGGCACCTATCTACTCATATAACTCTTGTTGGGTGATCATATTATCATGCCTCGGCTGCAAATGACCCAAAATTAGGATAACCATCATGTAAACGGGGGTCTCTCGCATGAATAAGTACGATGGTCGGAGGTACACATTCGGTTCTCAGGGTAAAACATCTCGTTAAACTCTCAAATTATATAAAACAGTCGTAGGTTCCGTTGAAGAGTAGTCATGATTTTAATCAATCATTCAATTCCCCCGCATGTAGGTAAAAACCCAATATCATGTTCATTATTTAGCATATCTAACCCTAAATAGCTCTAATACTATCCTATTATTACGTATTATAAGTTACTTTGAGAAAAGAAACACATAAATAAGCCTAGATCTAATTTATTAGCATGCTAATATTTCATAATTATAAATAGGAGTTAAATTATCAGCAATAGTGAAAAGAAATTGGATTCATATTATAATATCATTCTTCAACTCGTAATCTTCATGGTAAACATAATTGAATTCATCATTATATTCATTAAACTGAATATCATCTGGTCATATAACCATATTCATTATTTTAATATGTTTCATGGGGTAATCAATGTAACTATAAATGTACATATCGATACTGATATCAAGCTTATAATAATTATATACTTTCATATGTGCAAGAATAATTCAAGTATTCATACTGTTGAATGCCACCATTAAGATAATCAATCAGTTATAAACGCGAAAGTCGTGCCAAATGTATGCATAAATACGTGCCATTGCATATAAAACCAACTCTCAAGTCATTCACCGCTGTGCCAAAATTAGGTTAAAAACCTACTCTACCGATCTACATTCACATATTAAGACATATCTTTAGTTATGCGATGTTCCTTCATCTGTACGTATATTCAGATTATATTGCATGTAATACTCGAATAACCTAGCGATATGTCTGGCATCAATGCTGTTTGTCGACCATACAACGCTTGGACTGTAACATACATTCACATAAACTACCGCCAATGTTACACATGCACACAAACAAAGCCTTTCAGCTGCTATGAAGCACGACGCAGTTACTAAAGTTGTTTTATATAAATGAAGATTGGCCACTTATTATGTTATTCCGGCCTTTTTCTTTTTTACATCGATATCTGACTCGGCTGCAGTCACACTTTACTTCAATATCTTGGTGTTTTTCTTTGATTCCTAAAGTATCCTGCAGATATTGGAAGTATATTCCTTCAATTTATTATATATAAATTACTTTAGTATTTATAATTCGTTGATTTCCTTTTGCTATCTCGTAGTAAGACGTACAGTTCTTCCTTCACACAGTTTTCTTCTTGAGGTATTTAAGAATCGAATCAATTCAATTATTTCATGGTCCATAGTTGTTCAATCTTGGAAACTCTTTTCTCTTTTGCCAGTCAATATCGACCTCCGCCTACTGATCAAGATCGGTTTACTGTAAGATTATATTCCGTTCGCACTTACGCCGCCTGAAGCTGCTCCGCGCCATATTTGTCCGCTGTATTTCCACAATAGTTACTGCCTCAAATGTAACGTAATGGTACAATAGGGTACTGTGTATCGTAGTAAATATTGACCTCCTATTCGGAAGATTAAAATACTTAAATACTTTAATTAAAAAGTCAAATAAAATAGTTTTTTCTGGGGCTTCGTTCAGATTCGAACTGGAGTTGAAGAACTGGTCTAAGTGAATGAAGCAATTTTCTGCGACGTCAAGAATAGGGCCTTTGTCCATATTCATGAGCACCTCTATATCTTGTTGTATGTTGCTGAAGCTATGCTTTGAATCTTGAATGTGCTGGCCAACCGCCGAGTATCTATTATATTTTGTAGCATTAACATGTTCCATGTATCTGATTTTGAAGTTCCTCCCTGTTTTACCAATGTACGAGGATTGACAGTTTTGACAATGGAATCTGTAGACACCTGATTTTTGATAAATGTTAGTCTTGTTAATTGAGCTGGTATTATATAAGATATCCATATCTCCATTGTTAGTTCGATATGCAATTTTGGTGTTGTGTTTCTTCAGAATATTTGTAACTACGTAAATATCTTCGTTGAATGTGAAGGTTGAAAAATAATCAGGTTTAATTTTCTCTCTAGTTAGAGTTGAATTTAGGCGAAATTTTCGTTTGTTGATAATGTGCTCTATAAATGCAGTGTCATAACCGTTATATTTGGCTACGAAGCGGATTGTATTCAATTCTTTATTTAGATTTACTGTATTAAGTGGTATACTGAATGCATATCGAACTAACAATAGATATATGGATATCTTATATAATACCAGCTCAATTAACAAGACTAACATTTATCAAAAATCAAGTGTCTACAGATTCCAATGTCAAAACTGTCAATCCTCGTACATTGGTCAAACAGGGAGGAACTTCAAAATCAGATACATGGAACATGTTAATGCTACAAAATATAATAGATACTCGGCAGTTGACCAGCACATTCAAGATTCAAAGCATAGCTTCAGCAACATACAACAAGATATAGAGGTGCTCATGAATATGGACAAAGGCCCTATTCTTGACGTCGCAGAAAATTGCTTCATTCACTTAGACCAGTTCTTCAACTCCAATTCAAATTTGAACGAAGTCTCAGAAAAAACTAATATTGTATTTGATTTTTTAATTAAAGTATTCAAGTATTTTAATCTTCCGAATAGGAGGTCAATATTTACTACGATACACAGTACCCTATCATGTTACAAACCCCCACCACATTGTTCACAAGACCCACCTTAAACCTACTAATCCCCTAACAAGATCTTTTTCTTCCCCCCTCTTCCTCCCCTCCAGACCTACCACATTTTATATCTCCTTCCCACAAGACTAATGTCTTTTACCACTAACTGATTTCATATTCATCAGTATTAAATTTTTATCAGGTATAAATTACAAGTGACTCAAATATGTTCTCGACAATCTGGTTGATGCATATCATGTGTGTGTGTGTTTTAAATGACTCTTTACTTTGGAAGCCTATCGGAGCCTTCTATTGAACGGATGCACAAAGACTACATATCGAAGAACCTTCTTTTATTCCTTGAATAATGAGAGACTTTATGTTTACTTCAATGTGTCACTGCGCCAGATTTAATTATTAAGCCGTTACTCTTCTGTTATGACACATGGTGTGAATAGTCAGTTACAGATTGTGTCCTTGCTTATATATTGTGATCTTTTTATGGCTGATGATGATATTATATATGTCGAAACTGGTCCCAAAGTTGAATAAAAGGTATTTGTAACATAAACACGTACCTAATTAGTATTGAAAAGGTTGACCCTAATAGATATCTTATCATTAATCTCAATTCAATACGGAAACATTAATGAAGTTCATATCTTTAAATCTTAACAAAGCACGTCGCTCAGCAACGGAACAAGATTTAAAGTACAGTAGTGTACATACAAAGCGAGAGAAATTGGAAAAACAACAAAATTGGTCAATTACACATCTGAGCTTACAAATATTATTTGAGCACCATTGCTCCGTACACACAAAAGACAAGGAGACAGGTCTCCCACTTTCTTTTAGAGAGTTTTATTAATACTGCTACAAAAGAAAGAGCATCAATGCTCCATGAATATCTAGGAGACTGTGCTAACCTTATACCATTACAACCCGAGCATCTTTGCTCACTGAAAATTTACAGTTTCCAGGCCTCTAACCTACATTTAATAGTTCAAACAGATTTCACTGTCTTAAACTCTCACTTAACAGAAATAACTAAGTTTTACAAGAGTATCGAATACTCATTCTACGGGCCCTGGAGGGAAGAAAAGAAAAACACAGGTCAAAGTTACTGGCCCAAAAACCAAGATGATGCGGAGCCAGATACTTGCACTCCGTGAAATCGAAACTTAAAATTTTACAACCCTAGTTGGGCTTACTGCCCGATGTTACAGTGGCTAATCCCATACTGCTAAGGTGACTAGTTGGAGAAAATTTTACTAGGCTACAGAGAGAAAATGGTTACAAAAACATAGTCACCTCAAAAACAAGATGGGTAACTCGACAGGGTGACACTCTCTCTATTCCCGAATTTCGGCTAAGTTTTATAGGCTAGTTGTGAGATTTACATTTGAAAATGAAGTTTATATTATTGGAAATAAAGGTTACATAATTAAAGACAGGAAACCTTCCCCGCGGGTTAGCTTTCAGAGGCTATCACCTAGTTGTTAAATGGCTGCCATTACCTTATTGTGCTGGACTGCTCGATGAAGGGCAAAACACCCCCGCCTCCACTATTAGCATACACTCAGTACACTGGACGATCAAGAAGACAAGGTAGCTCGAAAAATTGCCAGCTTTTATACCCGAGAGAAAGGTTCGAGAGAGATCTGGACGAATGCCCGACACACCCTCAGATTTTCATTTTCAATTAAACATGTAGAAGAAAGCGCAGATTGGTTGAAAATTAAATACAGGAAATTTTTATTTGGTTAATTTTGAAGTTGGCAGAAAGAGATTGAAGTGTTGACAACTGTGATAGACAAAAAACAAAAACAAATCAACTCATTTTAGGAAACCTTACAATAACAAATTACTTTATCACTTTAGTAATGATATCTGTTGACCAACATCCAAACTTCTTGCACTAGTTGTTTCAAGTTTTAAGAGTAAGATGTCAGTTCACAAGGCACTTGATTTGGATTCACGGGGCAGGTGTACCCTCACGGTACAATTATTATTATTATTATTATTATTATTATTATTATTATTATTATTATTATTATTATTATTATTATTATTATTATTATTATTATTATCATCATCATCATCATCATCATCATCATCATAAGAACAACAATAATGACGCCTGGCCTCTGGAGCCGGGTGCCGGTCTTTCGAGTTGTAACGTGATAAGTGATCCACGCGCATATGAAAATGCGGCACTACCTAAGATGAATTATAATGTTTAATTCGGCAAACAGACAGCCATTGCAAGTTATAAATATCATTATGGATCCTACAAAACAGACAGCCCCCGAACCGTTGGAATTAATCAAGAAAAGTTAAAATCCTCGACCCAATCGAGATCCCTTGAACCAAAGGCCAACACGTGCTAACCATATAGCTCATACTGTACATAACGGTATCAAAATATTGCAACCGTGATATAGGCCTACGAGGTGAAAATAAAAAGCGTGACTTTTACGCTGTTTCATTTCACTTTTCTTTACACATTTCGTAATAATTGAAAACCTTTAAGTTCACTTTTCTTATTGCAAATTAAAGATATATGTGGATGTTACAGCAATAACCTGTATTTAAGAAAAGATTCCCTAGGCCAGGGATGGCGAACCTATGCCACGCGTGTCATTAGGTGACACGCGAACACGATTTCGGTGGCACACCATATGCACATATTAAAATTTTTATGTACGTTTTGTACTATAGACGATACATATCTCGCCCATCGTATAGTCATAGTGTTTCAGGTTTAAGAAATAAATACCGAATATCTAAATTCTGGTTCCACTCGAACGTGCATTATGGCAACACTACAACACCCCTGGGTCCGGAAGTCAAGTGAAATAAATGTCAGATGCAGCCGACGAGCCATTCGCTCACCCATATCAAGTGAATTAGTGAAGTTTGGCTTGTGTGTGGTTGCCAGCATCGCGTAATTATTCTTAGTGAGTAACTGTTTATTTTTGTGAATTTTGTAAGACAAATAGTTGCCAAGAAATTATCCCAATATCGAGATATGGAAAAAGTATTGCACTTTACTTCAAAACCAATATTGCACAAATGAGTCTTTTTTGAGTGGTTCGATATTGACAGTTTAGAAATGGAATTGAGTGAATTTTAAGAAAGCATGTGTGGGTGAAAAAGTTCGTACAACTTGATGAAGCATTAGTGAAAATCGAGTGTGCTGTGGATGGTGAATACTCTCTCCAGAAGCCGGAGAACTTAATACTTGAACAGTCTCCCACAAAAGTTTTCGGCCATGAAGAAACTTGCTACAGCGCTACTTACTTTGTTTGGGTCATCATACGCCTGCAAGCAAATATTTTCTACAGTGAAGGTTGTGAAAACAAGTTATGACCCTAACATAAATGACGAAATTACTAAGTATTTTTGCAGTATTCGCAAAATACGACCATGAAAATGCTATCACATGTATTTGGTATTTTACAATATATATATATATGTAACATCATATTATGAAACACAATTTGGAATGAGGAATGGAAGTCGGTGGTGGCTGTGGTGAGTAGGGGCGGGGGTTGTATCCATTACAAACGAAAATAACAAGTGGCACAGTAAACAGTTGAGAATAATAATCCAGACCTAAAATGGCACACTAGTTGGAAAAGGTTCGCCATCCCTGCCCTAGGCCCTTTGCGAACAATAGGTTAGATACTCAACACGGCGCGGCTCCCGCAGCTCAGCTCAGCTCAGACGATGTCGCAGAGGTTAGAAATTCAATGCGGCATGTCTCGAATGATGCTACAGTGGCTTGTGCGAAGCTGCCAACTTAGAAACTAGTTAAAAGGCTAGGTTATGAGAAAAGATTATTGGTCTGGCTTGGTTAGGTTCGGCTTGTAACAAGACTATTGGACAGAGGGCAACAAAGCGGTCAACAGGCTTCTAGCATCCCACACACTCCACAAGGTACGACGTGCATAGCTGCTACCATATTATAACCGTTATGTCACAACACTCATCACTTTGTCCCATACAATACCCCAGACCTTCAACACAGACAAAAGAGCATTGTTTATATTCTTAGTGGTATGCGCTGACTGCATGTGTTGTATTGAAATATCGATGGAGAGAAACTAAGTACCTTCTAAAATATGCACAGTAACACCAAAGAAACTTCTCTTGGCCATGGTTTCTGTCCACAAGTCACAAGTTAGGCACAGATTAGGGGCCATTGCGATCCTTAACTTGAAATATTGTTTGAGAGAATTTCATATTTCAAATGTAATTGCTTTTTGACATAAGAAACACACTGCACTTTGAATTAAGGAGCCAAAAGTTTCTTCAGTCGTTTGAACGCTTTCCCTCAGTGACAGCAAAAGGCCATAGTCTTCACAGATGAAATAAAATATGTGACTTACTATTGCAGCATGTCGGAGCCCTCCTTCAGGACACTGAGATGCTTTTTCAAATGCTTGGGTGATCATGGAGAATAATTTCTTTAGTTGAAGATTGGCGTCACTGTCAGCGTTACTTTTATGAATGTCAGAAGGATAAATCCTTAAAGTGAATGGTGGTAAAGGTAACGGAGGTTCATTTGATTTTCTTTGAAGTACAATGCCACCACTTTTACTGTCTATTTTGTACATCCTGGCTAAAGCTGGGTGATAAGGTGGGGGCTTGAACGAGTTTGTGGTATTTCCATCAAATTTTACATGTTTAAAACATAGTTTACATTGTGACACTTCACTGTCTACTTTTTTAAAAGAACATCCACATTGTACTGTTCGCTAGAGCCATCTTCACAATTGAAAGTAACTTTCACGGGAAAACCACCAATGCAGAAACACTGTGTGTGATTAAAAATTCACATTTATTCTCAAAGTACAAAATGTCAACAATATACAACAGGCCAACAGTACCAATGCAAGACACACGCAGAACACTGATAATGAATGGACAGCCAACAATACAAGGAGAATAACCGTGCTCCGCATTAAAATCGTGTTTTTCTATTAGGCCATTAGACTACTCATGGAATGTACTCTTCATTATAATTTTGTATCTGTTGTTCGATTAATACCACTATTTCTTAATTTTTTAATCATCATTTTGATATCAGTAAAATATCACAGAACAGTATTGATACCACAAAAATATTGATACTGAAATATTGAATATCGGAGGAAAAGTATATATATTTACTCATATCGATAATATCGCAACATCCCTAGTTTCAGCACTCTTGATGAAGCCACACTGGTTGGTACCAATTTTGAAGATGTCATGCAGCCATCAATTGAGGATTCTGTCAAAAATCTTCATTGTGTGCACAGGATGCAAATTGGATGGTAATTTGCACATTCTGCTGGATCACCTTTTTGCTTAAAAGATAGGCACAATAATGCTTGTAGCCCAATCGTTGGGAACAGAGCCATAGTTAACTACTGCTGTGAAAAAGATCGTGGGTTCTTTTAATTCCGGCAGAGGTGTCTGCTGGAAGGTCATCTGGTCCTGGCATTTTTGGTTCTTCATACTCCTGATGGTGCTGGTGACTTCCTCTGATGTGATGTGTAAGATAGGACCTGCTGTTGGATTAACTTCTGAAATAGGAGGGTGTGGGACCTCAGAGTTGGAAATCTCTTCAAAGTGTTGTCGCCAGCATTTCAGGATGTCCTGTAATCGCTGACCATCTTTGCCTTTTATGCCCACATAGTGCTCAATATCTTGTGCTGACTTTGTTCCAGCTTGTGTCAACTGGAAGATAGCTTTTTTTTTTTTTTTTTAATCCTTCCTTTGGCCAGTGTTGTATACAGGTCACTATAGTTGTTCGTTTGCTGGTAAAATATATTTCTGGTAGTTCATGATGTAAAACACATACGGAAGTCAATTAATACTAATTTATTATCTACATCTACATCACATAGTTCAGAAACACAGTAACAAGCGGTGGTCGTTGCTCTGGCACCATAAGCGAAACATAGCAGCTCAAATTCAAATCTACAATTGACCATTGTTGCCAAGAAAAGTCCAACAGTCCTTTCATCCTACTGTTAAGGATGTCCGACAGAGCAGATGAGCGGGACACATGAGAACTACTTCAATAATTAAAATACCACAACAAATACAATAAGAACAATTTTACAAATAAACACACAAGAAAGTAAAGAAAGTCACTGTCCCAACATCCCGGCCGCTAAAAAATGTCAATTTCTTAAAATATACAGCTGGAAACATACACATAATAAAGTTGAAATCAAAACAAATAATTCAGAACAAATTACATTAGACAAGTTAACTGCAAAACTGAACTATTTTAGTGTTGTTATGATATGGGCTTTTGGGTTTAGAACAGTCAAGATTATCTTCTGAAGACGCAGAACGAAGTTCTCTACAAAACATAAAGATTTTCACCTTGTTTTCTTGACATAAACCCATAAGGCCATATCATGTCTACAAATATGCACCTTGAAAAGCATCAGTGTTAATATTTTAGTGTTATTATCACAAACAAGACATTACAGAGTATTTAGACTTTCTAGTGTTACACTGCTGCTTCCCCTCTGCTTCGACTTGTACCGTGAATGGAATATTCTTATGAATGGAATTAAGGTGGTTGAGAAATGACTGAAGGTTATTATTTACTCCCATGGGTCCAGATAGCATTATCTACATCTACATTACATAGTTCAAAAACACAGTAACAAGCGGTGGTCGTTGCTCTGGCGCCATAAGCGAAACATAGCAGCTCAAATTCAATTCAGGATTGTTATGGCTAGGACTTTCTGTTCAAACTGTTCCATATACATATTTGCAATTACTGGAGAGAGCGGCGATCCTATTGCGGCCCCCTCTGCCTGTCTGTCTGTCTGTCTGTCTGTCTGTCTGTCTGTCTGTCTGTCTGTCTGTCTGTCTGTCTGTCTGTCTGTCTGTCTGTCTGTCTGTCTGTCTGTCTGTCTGTCTGTTCTTCACTGAAATTGTGATCTGTTCTGGAACGACACTGCACTGTGAGAAGCAAGCCATATTGGGGACCAGAAGTTTGTCGCACTGGTGTGCATTGTAATTGCAGAGAGAGAGAGAGAGAGAGGGAGGGAGAGAGAGAGAGAGAGAGGGAGAGATAGAGAGAGAGAGAGAGAGTGTGTGTGTGTGTTTTATACAGGTGGGGGGAGGGAACACACACACCTGCATGCCTTTTTCACCACCACCAATCACAAAAGCAAGCTGTTGTCAAGTCTCTAATTAATAGGGCCATAGCAATGTCAGGTGCAGAACACCTTGAAGAAGAGGGAGAACACCTCACCGAAACTCTCAGAAGAAATAGATATTCATTTCACAACATCCAAGAAGTTTTTGGAAAATTAGAGCTACATAAAGAAAAGGTGACAAGGGGAAACACACGGAAGGAGGAAGTAACCCATCCACATCAGAAACGCTGTACACAGGGTTGGGAAGCTACTAAACAAATACGTCAAGTCCACTTAAAAACCACACTGGAAGTTAACTTGTTATCTGCCACTAGCCAACGAAATAATAGAATTGCAGCCCCTGGAATGAACCATTGAATGTAGGTGTGGTACCTGTTACGTAGGTGAAACTAAGTATCTGACTTCTACCCAACTTAAAACACACATCCGTCACACAAAGAACCAAGACACAAAAATTCCAGCCGTAGCCAAACATTCCTGCAAAATAAGACACAAAATTTTATTCGATATAACAAAGATTTTAGGAGCTATTCCCTGGAATCTCGAAAGAAAAATCTGAAAGTTCATAGAAATTAAGAAGTGCTTGAACTGTATGAATTTAGAGGAAGGCTGTAAAATTAGCAATTATTTGATGCTTGTTATACACAGATTACAATATGAGGGCAGGGCATGAAAATAGAGGAGAAACCCTCAAGTTATGTAACAGTACTGGTAACTCTCAGCTGACTGCTGAGCAAAACTTACATTCCAAATGTTTCAAGAGGCCCTGCTGGGTGCTTATTTAGTGGCAAGGCTCAGCAGCCACTTTCATAGTTGATTTTAACTGCTGGAGGAGACTGATTACCTCAAATCGAGTAGCAGTATGTCGAATCAAGTTGGTACACAGTTATATTATTATATATACATGGTACTTGTTTTGGCCCTATAATCTTGGACCATTTTCAGCCTTATAACCATACAATATGTTAAAACGAATTAGCTATACATAAAATCTCTAAACATGTACTGTACCAGGAGAATGTCCGTACTTTCATAATTGTCTGAGAGCATTTGAAAACGCAGGGCGTGTATGGCACACATGGAGTGGGTACAGAGAGTAAGGTTACCAAATGAGTTTATCGCTTTGAAAACTGATTTTAATGCATCGCGTACAATGCCATCACCATGGAACCATGTCCCCTGGGCTGCCCTCCTTTTGGAACTCTTGTCAGCACCACGGAACCACATTTCCCTCTGCGGGAGGTCTCTATGATCTGGAAGGTCTGGAAGTTTGCGTTGCGGAGTGCACTTCACTCGTGGTTTACTTATACGAGTGTTCACACTTTCAGTCCCCTTGGATTTCACCAGAATGAATGTGTTTTAAGTCAACGATGTTAAATAGTGAGCTATCACAATAAGTGAAGTCAAGTGGTTATTCACTTAGAGGGAACATCCTTTCCGGTTGCTATTTCATTTGGTTGATATTATACATGTTGATATTATTGAAATCCCAGAAGTTGTTTTGACTATTTTGTGTGTCTGAATTGGATGTGCTGGATATTCCCTGTAGCTTGTGTGGATCATCTTAACACCACTTACTGGTCATGCTGTCACATAATATCGACACAGAATCGTTTGCCAAGATTCATACATGCTGCTCGAACACACACTGTGAAGTCAGCCAATTTCAATTCTACCACATATGGACAACAACAATCAAGGCTATGTCAATAATATAACATACAATACCGCACTTGTTTTATGTCAGTTTTATAATAAGAAACTAAGCGTGTTTCACTTACAATTGGCGCTCTTGAGACTGACTCGAGATTGTGGATGTGCGCCAGGTGCACTCTTTATAAAAGTCCTATAGAAAATTCTAGTAGTTCCCACTCACAGATCATGCTGGGTGCCTGGTCCATCATTAAATGAGCGCCAGCTTCTTCTAGGAGCTTCCTTATCACAAGCTTCAACAATTCGTCAGCACTGTTCTTTTGCTCACTGCTGACCCTGTCCACATTCTCACCACCGCAGTGCTATTATTGTCTCTCACGGGCTTTATTGCTGGCCACTCGCATTCGGCCTTCATTGTCATAATATTATAATAGCTTGTCAGTACCTTCAAGGACATATTAGCCCAATGGATTGTTCAGCACTGTCTTCAGGCGTGAATGTAATCGAACATACTTAGAATATACAGAAAGTTATGGTGTTCAGAGTGCCCTTGCCTTACCTGTTGTTCCTTGGAACGATACAGCCATAGATGAATAGGGTTGGACAAGAGCACTTTGATGGCTCAAAGAGGAATATGGCTCATAGGGTGCAAGGACTCACTTGCTCACATCAGCTACTAATGTGCGATAAGTTATGAAGTTCATGAAAATAAAAGCTGTTCTCTTTAGCATTGAATAAAAGCAATGTTTTGTATTAATGGATGAAATGTCCTTACACCAGGGAACAAATATGATGATTCATGCAATGCATTCACTGGGAAAGACGCCTTACCTAGACACAATGAACAAGCTGTACGCATTACTAGTGCCAGGCTCCTCACATCTATCCTATCCGAAGTCCCTTGGTCAACTCTTGTTCTTTTCTGGCCCCGACAGTACTAGATTGCGAGGTCTAGGGAGATTTTCATTGTCACGCCCTTCATGTCCTCTGTCTTCCTTTGACAGATACCTTCATTTTTCGAAGTGTCGGATCCCTTCCATTTTTTCTCTGTGTTTAATGCTGTATAGAAGATGCTTGCCTAGTTGTTCTTCCTCTTAAAACAATAATCTTCCCCACCACCACCACCACCACCACCACCACCACCACCACCACCACCACCACCACCAAGCTGCATGTGCTTTAGTGTTTATGTTGAGTGGATTACTAGGTAGATGGAAACAGACAATTGCATACTTTTTCACCGGAGACAGTACAGATGGCACTGTGTATGGAAATATTATTTCAGGTATTATAATGAAAACCCAAGGAATAGACTTTATTATTTTGGCAATTGTGTCAAATATGGGTGCACAAAATCAAGGATTTTGGAGTGCCTATGTAATTGCAGGATGTCACAGGAAGGTAATTAATTACTTTTTTCATCCTTGTGATGAAAACAAGAACACTTATGTCATTCCAGATCCAAGTTTGCCTTTTCAAGAATATTAAAGACATGTTCAATAATAACAAAGTAATCATTATCCCACAATCATTTGCTGCAGAATTTTGTTGACTATCTGTTCAAGTCGACGTATGCCATATAGAGGAAATAATTCTATACCATTGCATTTTAAAATCATAGGTGCAGTAGAGTGCTTTTGTTTTTGTCTCTCATTGGTCAAGAATGTGAAGTTGATTATGCTTATTATTGTTTACTACTATTGTGCAGGCATGGAAAAGGGGATAAAAGACATCAATAAAGTAAAATAATAGTTTAGATACTTACTGGAACCTAACTATAAGAAAGATTCTGTTGCATGAAAATTTACAAAATCCCTTTGTGGAAAAAAGCATTAGCCCCCCTTGGGATTTCTCAATACCATTAGCAGTGTGATGGATTTTACACACTTGTATTTATTATTCTCACACTTGATGCAGTATGCATATATCGTTCTTGTGTCATGACCACTTATTTTCATGTTACAGGACTTTGGGGATGTGATTCCAGGCCATGGTGGCATCATGGATAGATTTGATTGCCAGTATTTGATGGCTACATTTGTTAATGTGTATATCTCCAGCTTTATCCATACTGCATCTCCCCAGAAGCTGTTACAACAGGTATTGCTTACTTGAATGCTTCTTTAGATATATAACAGGCATTAGAAGGTAAAAAGAAAAGTGATTTTTTTACTATAAGGAACTTATCACCCAAGACAAAGCTAAACTTTTTTTTAAGTACAAAGAGAAAGGATTGAAATTTGACCTCACTTCAAGATCTAATGCTGTGTGGAATGTTAAAATATTCTTCTTCTTCTTCTTCTTCTTCATCTTCTTCAGTTCCCATTTTCAGTTCTCTCCTGAATTGAGTTATGAATCGAGGATCTCTATTTGAATGGTCTCTTACCTGTTGGCTTCTCTGTTTATTCTTTCTTTGGAACTTTGTCTTCTGTCATTCACATCATAATTATGTCCGTGCCATTTCAACGTACTATCCTGTTCTGAAGACCGCCTGTGGGTGGAAGACTGACGATGAATATACCCACGGTATCCCCTGCCTGTTATAAGAGGCTACTAAAGGGGTGACCTAGATGTGGAAATGGATTGTGACTTTTTTACTGTGAATTGCACCCCCTGTGGATCTGAGGGGCTGAATACATCCACAAGTAATCCCTGCCTGTCGTCTTCTTTATTTTATATTTTTTCTTGAGGGTCGATTGTAGACCAAATCAAAATTTGATGTTTGTACTGCTTGGGGAGGGGCTTCTTATGTGTGCAACTATGCTTCAAAGCTCAGACGGTATCCCCAACCCGTAGGGTGGGAGCACCCTGTATTCAGTAATAATACACTCACGTTCAAAAAAAACGGAACACCATGAAAGACTAGAGATAGGAAGTTTATATTCACAGGACGTGTGCAATAGTATGTTTTGAAGAAATGATTAGCATTTGAACCATTGATGATAAACTTAACCATAACAAGTAATTATTATATCCCGTATTGACTTGCCTGAATCTATTAAAGAAACTATTTAACATAGTTTATGTTGGGTCCACCTAGTCAATACACCTTTAATGATTGAAAAATATTTATTTTATCATGTTTCAGGAAAACATCAGTGATGAAGAGAATGGATATTTTTCCTGAAACATGTATTATAAAATAAATAATTTTCCATCATTGAAAATACATTGACATGGTGGACCCAGCATAAACTATTTTAAATTGTTTCTTAATAGGTACTTTGAACCATGTCGGCTCTCAGGTTCAAGGTCCACATCGATATCTCAGCGCACCACCACCGACTGGTAAAATGTGCCTGCGGCTCTCGTTATCGCTATAAACCGAAGGTAATGGATCGGTGTGACTTGAACAGATATGCAGGATTCCTTACAGGCATATGCGAGAACTGTACCATCAAATGAGTAAGTTTGTAAGAGGGTGCATTATTGGTATGAAAAAATGTGATGCATCCGTCTCGGAAATTGCTGTTTGTGTGAGACGAAGTGTGTCGGCAGTGCAACGGGTGTGTACAGAATGGTTCACAAAAGGCTGTAGAACATGACGAGATGGGTCTTGTCACACCGCTCAGACCCCCCCAAAGAAGCTCGACACCTCGTCTGAATGGCATTGGAGGATAGACCTGCATCCTCCTCGGCTCTGGCGCAACAGTGGAACTGTGTAACACATCGTACACTATCTGGAGTGAGAGTGCGTTACCGTTTATTATGGTCTGGGATTACCGGCGCGTCTTCCACTTCTCCGCCTACCTTTGACTAATGTGCATGAACTGCAATGGTGTATGGAACGACATCACTAGGGACAGGAATGTCAGTAGATAGTGTTTTTGGATGAATCCATGTTCTGTTAGTTTGAAAATGATGACTGCACTTTGGATTTATCCACAGACAGGGAGAGAGGCATCACATTGACTGCAATCGCACAAGACATACAGTGCTAATTCAAGACCTTATGATATGGGGTGCTATTGGGTACAACCACAAATCACAGTTAGTCGTGTCCAGGGCACTGTGACGAGTTTGACCTACGTGTATGACATCCTGCGACCCATAGCCATACCCTATCTGCACAACACCCCAGTCATCATATTTCAGCAGGACAATGCATGACCATATGTCGCTGCACGAACATATGCCTTCTTGTTGTCACAGGATGTCATACTGTCACCCTGGCCCGCCCAATCACCGGACTTGTCGCCAATCAAAAATGTGTGGGATATGGCGAAATGATGGGTGCGACGCTGTGACCCAGTGCCAACCACCAAAGATGAACTGTAGAACCAGGTGAATGCAGCACGGATGGCTATACACCAGGATGCCATTCACGCCTTATACGCCTCGATGCATCACGCGTGGAACAAGTTATCTGTGCCTACTAGGCAACAGGACACATGCTGAACCTAGGTGACTGAAATGCTAATCGTTTCGGCAGAAGATACTAATGAACCTGTCCTGTGAACATGAACTTCTTATCTCTTGTCCTTCAAGGTGTTCTGTTTTTTTATGAACATGAGTGTACAATCTTTCTAAAAGAATGTTTTTTTAAGAGCCCACCTTTTCAATACATTATGTTATTTATAGATTTACATAAATCATTTTTTCATAGTTTATGTTGAGTCCATCTAGTCAGTACACTTTTAATGGTTGAATGTCTTAAGCGGGACATGTTTCGCCTATTTTTTAGGCATCTTCAGCTGCTGTTCCTACTACCTAAGATCAAAATGGCCAGGATCCTGGGTTTTGTTTTGAAATAAAATACTTAAAATGGTAAAGCTGACATGAATTGTTTTAACTAAAAACTATTTTTATGTGTACTATATATTCTGTTGAAACATCCAGCTGATGTGAATTGTTATGACTAGTGAATTGTGTTTACATGTTTATATATAAAAATATTTAGCTTGCATACAATTGCACTGTCTAAAAATGGGTAAGTTTACAATTATTGTACATTTGATAAAAACATGATTGATATGCTTTAAAAACTTGTGATGACATTAGTTGGTTTGGGTTATTTAGTCTGTAATATCCACTGTGCATGCTCTCACTGGAATCTTCATGAACTTGAGTGTCACCTTGGGAATAAAATTGGGTAGCGTTTTCGTAACATATTGTATGATCCGATGTCTGAATGTTGTGTTATGGTGATTGTAATTATGTAAAATGTTGCTGCCTGTCGCTGTGTGGATTTGAAGAGGACACTTCTCAAGGTGGTTGTGACATTTGTTGTGGTCTTGTTGCTCCTTTTAAGGGTTGATATTGGTGGATTGTGAGGCTAACGGAAAAAGGAAAAAAAGGAAAAATATGTGTCGTGGTTGTGAAGTTTATGTGAACTGAAGTATAAAATGGGGATGTTGAGCAGGCTCTTACTCACCCCCTCTGCTCTCTTGCGACTGGCTTGCTCTTGTGACACCTTCTGGCAGACTGGTGATGGCTAATTCGGTGCGCCTCATGTTGAATCTGTGTGTGTTACGCGGAGGGGTATGGTTTGGGGAGGGGTGGGCGGATGAGTTATTGGCTGCTCTCGGAGGAGGGAGTTTATCTGGGGCGGAGCCTTTACGTATGGAAATTTATTGATGTTTTGGAACATGTTTGCTCTACTTTTTAATAGTTTTAATAATTGTGGAATTTCATCGTATAGAGGATTTTTAGTCTCTATAGTGTAATTTAAGTTGTGGTCTCTGTTGAAAAACTGATCTATGAAAATGTAAATGTTTTTGTATTTGTTCATCAATTTGCTTTTTTTTTTAATTCTCTTTAGTATAGTTAAATCTTGTTCTATGGTCATGTAGGCATGTCCAGTTTCTTTCATATGTATGCTGATTACCGAGAATTTATGATGTTCGTTTGCATTATAGTATTTTAAGTATCCCTCTGAGAAACTTTGTCCTGTTTGACCTATGTATGAGACAAAACATTGGGTACGGGTGAATTTGTAAATCCCAGATCCTGAGGATTGGTCTTTGTTGGAGTTGACGCTACTGTAATTTAGGAACATGCTTTGGTTGGTGTTTTGTGTTTTGAACGAAATATTAAAGTCATGTTTCTTGAGTGGGTTTGAAAATTGATATATGTTAGGATTACTGGTAAATGTGACAAATATAGACTTCTTTTTCTGGAATTAATTTTGAAATTTGTCTGTTTCTAATTTATTATTATTATTATTATTATTATTATTATTATTATTATTATTATTGTTTGATTGACCATTTCTATGTTAAACCCATTGAACTTGGCTGTGTTCCTTAGATATTGAAATTCTTTGTTGAGGTCTTCAGGTTTGAGGGATATTTTAAACGCTCGATGTTTAAGGCTGCCCCTTTTTTAGTGTTGAGATGTAATGAGTTGTTCTTGATTGTGTTTGCTGAAAAGATTGGCTTCCTATAAATGTAGTATTCGAATAGTATTATTTTATAAATTAGACAAACTAAGCCTTAACCACATAATAACAAGAAGGTCTATGGCTAAAGTTGCCGTATCAAAGTTCGAGTGAAATTCGGCTGGAAGCAACTTGATTTACATGTTGAAGAGAAGGTTAATGGAACTTAGTAGCCGCTTGAGATGACATTGAAACTTTCTTGTTGAAAAGTCGTAATATTTAACTGTAGTATGGCGCTATGTAGATTATAAAGTTGTATCCAACTAATCCATTAATCTCGTTATTTGCGCAGTGGGTTCGCGGTCTCCGTAATTTTGTTAAAGGAGTTATAAAGAGTTCATAATTGAATGTTGCCGTATAGATCTTTGTTAACTCGTATACTGATAGTTAAATGGGAACATTCCTACTTGTTGTTGGCTGTAGTTTTGAATATAGATTAACTATTGAAGGATATATGGTGAAGAATCTGTAATGAAAAGAGAATAAAATATATGAAGTTTAGAGGAAAAAACGGTTAATTAGGCCTAATATATTAATATAATATTAATCATTAATTAATATAATTAATAGGATGTAAGTTCTAACTTTGTAAATTCTATTGTATTGAATAGGTTGATCCTAATAAATTTTGGTAATATCTTAAATTAGTGAGGAGCTTACCGGGCTGAAAATTAGTAAGCTTGACAGCGTGGACAAGGGCTTTGTTGATGGTCTGCCAAGCATGTTGACATTGCTGAGACCAATGAAATTTAGCACCTTTCTTGCGTAAGGCGTTCAGAGGAGCTGCTACTGAAGCGAAGCGTGGAATGAACTTGTTGTAATAGTTCGCTTTTCCGATGAAGAATTGGAGCTGTTTGATGTTCTGCGGTGCGGGCATGTTGACAATGGCAGAGACGTTCTGTTCGCTAGGTCGAATGCCATTCTTGTCAATGATATGACCTAGGTAGTGAACTTGAGGTTGAAAGAATGTGCACTTAGCAAGATTAGCACGTAGGCCATTTTCTTTCAATTTGGTGAGGAGCAGGCGCAGATTATGCAGGTGCTCTTGATGATCTTTGCCGGTCACAAGAATGTCATCAAGGTAATTAGCACAACCGGTAAGCTGTGCTAAATATCGCTGGAAAATCGCAGCGGAGGAAGAGACACCGAAAGGTAGGCGCTGGAGCTGTAGAAGTTCAAGAGGGATATTCAGCGTGAAGCACTGCTTGGATTCTTTGTCTAAAAGTAGCTGTAGATAAGCTTCTTTGAGATCCACTTTAGAGAAGAACTGTCAACTGGCTAAACGGCGAAATAAGTCCTCAGGATGGGGAATCGGAAAAACGTCGGTTTCAATCTGAGAGTTGATTGTAGAGCAAAAATCACCACAAATGCGGATCTTGCCATTAGCTTTTTTAACTACGACGAGTGGAGTAGCCCATTTACTGGAATTGATGGGAACTACTATACCGGCTGCTATCCATCTCTGTAATTCTTGAGTAACGTGATCCTGAAGTGCAAGTAGGACTGGACGTACTTTGAAAAAGCGAGGCTTGGCTCCTGATTTCAGCTGGATATGAGCTGTGTAGTCTTTGGCTGTGCCTAAGGTAGCGTTGAAAACTTCTGGAAATTGCTCGAGGAGATCGGTGACATCAGAGGTAGGTTGTAAGGCGGAGACTACATTGACGTCATGTATTTGAAAGCCTAATAAATTGAAGAGATCCATGCCTAGAATATTGGATGCAGTGTAGTTATTGACCACTAGTAAGGTAACGACCTTATGAATATCTTTATATCTGGCTGGAATAGTGATTTGTCCCTTAATATCAGTTTTCTTCTTGTTAAAAGTAACAAGTTGGACATCAGCAGGCGAGAAAGATGGCGATCCTAAGTTGTGATATGTAGCAAGATTGATGATGGAGACAGGCGATCCAGTATCTAATTAAAAATCAGTAGACTGATCGGGGAAAGCGATCGGAATGATGATCTTACTAGAATTTCTTGTAGGAAGAATGACGTTGATTTGATCAACTTCCATGTTCTTTTGTGTCTTTGGAAGTTTTCTTCTCTGGATGAGTACTGGCAGGGCGGGATGTACTTTGACAGACAGTCTTGATGTGTCCTACTTTATGACAGCGATCACAGGTGGACTTGAAGAAGCGGCAGTCACGGCATTCGTGATGCTTAAAACATCCTCTGCAGGAAGGCAGGAGCTGAGGAGTTTTCTTAGAAATGCGTGTCTTCGTAGAAGAGCGAGAATGAACCTGTCGGGAACGCGTGGAAGGGAGCGAGCTGACCCGGCGGTTCGAAGGAGCAGAATGCTGGCGGGCCGTATGAGATACGTGAGGGACTTCATGTTTGGTAGCTATTTCAGCTGCAATCTTAGTAGTCATTTCATAGACCTTGGCAATACGCTGTACTTCTTCCAAAGAAGGGTTACTACTCTTGATAGCGTCGAAACGAACTTCGTCTTGGGGAGTATGGAGAATAACCATGTCCCGAATGAGTGAATCAGTGTAGGGCGTGCTACAACCATCCTTAGAACAGATAAACTTGCAACTCTTGGCGAGGCCACATAATTCCGCAGTCCATTCTGTGTGAGTCTCTTGGGGCTTCATTCTACGTTGAAAAAACTTATAGCAAGCTGCTACAATGTGGGGATCCTTAGCATAATGTTCATTTATGCGAGCTAGGAGCTGTGCGAAAGGAACTTCCGAGATCTGTTCTTCGGGGCTTAATTTCTGCAGTAATTTGCAGGTAGTATTTCCTACAGAACTGAGAAAAAGAGCTCGTTGGCGCTTCTCGTCTGTAATGGAGTGGCAGATGAAGTGCTGTTGAAGGCGAGCTATACACTGACCATTCTTCTTTCTCTGGGTCGAAGGCAGAAAAGGCAGGAATGGTGGTGGTCTGTGCGGATGAAGAGAGAGCCTGTATGGCTGTAAGCAATGCTGACTGCTGCTGTTGCATGAATTGCTGTTGTTGCTGCTGCAAAGCCTGCAATATAGCTGCTAATTGCTCCGTACTAGCCATGTTGATGGATGAGACAGTGAGCACAACTTTCAAAACAGTGTGTAAGGGAACCAGCTGGAAGCGTGACCTTCAGCGATCGCCTGGTAGGGAGAGAGAAAGAGCGAGCACAGAGAGAATGCGCTGGAGAACAGGTGCTGTGTCCGTGTCGTGAAATGTTGGCCTGATGTTCTCAGTTCAAACGGGGCGAACACTGGGAATAATGTCACTGCACAAATACGAAATGTTGGCAGTGTTGGTGTGCCTAACTTGTGTCTCGGCACTATATTGTGGATATGGCGTAACTACTTGTAACGGGTTTTTTTTGTCGCCAATATTGTTGGCGTGTGTACGCGTAACTGTTTCTCGTTGCCAATATTGTTGTATTGGCGGTACCTGCTTGTGACTTTTCCTCGTCGCCAATGTTGTAGTGTTGTATACAAGGAACTTGGTATACAAGGCACAACATAAAAGTTTATTGCTTGGAAATTTTCATACAATATGTACACAAAAAAGAACGAAACTTGTCTTGAAGTTTAATGAGCTGCACACGTTCAAGGCTAACATAAAGTAGTAGACTGAGGGTCTGAAGAGTATTTACATTTATACAAGTTAATATTCCTATGTATATTCAGTTCTTGATAAGATAGTCTGTTCAAATTAAGGAATGTCCTTGACAGTTGAAAACTATCTGTAGTTAGTATAATGACAAGTGGA
This sequence comes from Anabrus simplex, assembly GCF_040414725.1. Lineage (NCBI taxonomy): Eukaryota > Metazoa > Arthropoda > Insecta > Orthoptera > Tettigoniidae > Anabrus > Anabrus simplex. The sequence continues at coordinate 349,407,502 of NC_090265.1, read as the reverse complement.
ACTTGTAGAAAGTCCGTATTAGCAGAATGCTAGTAGGAGGCGTAGAACTTGCAAGGAACTTGCGTTAAGGTTCATAAATAGCTGAATGCTTGGATTGAAGTCGGAGCACTTGTAGGGGACTTGTGTGGGTAGCAGAATGCTTGGATAGGATGCTCGACGGTGCTATGGGAGGCAGGATGCATGAGGCAATGTCCTGAGGTGAAACCTCCTGGCCAGAATCAGTCCACCTGTTCAGAACACTTATTTAAGAGGGTACCTCCGTGTCTGACTTGCGGTGTAGTCTGGTCGTTGGACACTGTAGGAGTGCCTCGAGAGACGGAAACGTTGCTCCATTTATAGTGCTGGCTGACGTCACAGACGATTACGTCAGAACAGTGCAGTCCACCTCGTGGTCTCTCGAAACGTCGATGCTGGGCGGGCTGCGGAGTTTGCAGGCGCGGATGACACACACAACACTATCGTATGGCTTCTCTAGACCAAGAACTCGCCATGGGATCTCCTATTTCTGGAATTTTGGCAAATCTACATAGATAATCTAGAAAAACTTATAACTTACAACAGCTTACAAGGAATATTCCATTGGTCAAGAATTGTAGATGATGTTTTCACTATTATTGACATATGTATCACCGATGGCAAAACTTTTTATAGCATTATACACATAGCTCTGAACATTACGATGTCTAAGAAAGCTTACACAAAAAGAAATCGGCATTATCTATACCTTATCACACAATAGTGGTTACAATAGTGATTTTGTTGACAGAGTTTTAACCCTTTCCCTGCCAAGCTAAAATGCTGTAGTACTGCTAAAACTGCCAATGTAAATTAAGGTAAAATGTAAGGTCTTACTGAAAATTTTGTACTTGCCTCGGTTTTGAAGCTATATAGATGATTTTTGATGATTCATGATATATCCATGTATATGTCTTGCGATTTACTTTTTTGGTGCTTATGTATCTATGTAAAAAAATGAATTATTAATTTCCACTTTCTGTAATTAATTTTGTTAATTTTAATTATTATTTGGCACTGTAATAATTATTTCACATACTTGTTAATGTCACTGTTAAAATCACTAAGCTTTCTTGTCTTAATGTTAAAAGTTTTAAATCTCTGAGTTTAAAAATGTCCAAATGATTTTAGTTTTTGAAATTGAAAATTGAGGTTAGCTTCATCGTCATGGTGACTTGCATTTCACTAGTTAACATTAACGTCATCTTCACTTTCGACAGTATTAGTGGTGGTGGTGGTGGTCGTAATTTGAGAAGGGATAACACCATAAGGCCTAATATCTGTCAAATGAATTGTTACTGTGTCTCTCACTGTTTTCATCACTAGAAAATATATCACTGTCACTTCCTAACAACATAGCCTGAATGTATTTTTAACACAAGTGTTCTGAATAATATTTTACCATCTTACCCTATATAAATTCACAGTATAATACATAAAAACACAATAAAAGCAATACCTCGCGTCAAACAAACTTGGCGCGCAAAGTTCGTTAATTTTGTGGCCTGCACATGCCATCCTCTCAAAGAAATAAAAAATAAGAATGTTATATTCTCTTTTTTTTCAGAGAGAAAATTGAATTTGCTTTAATTTATTGATTATCAGAACATATTTTTATGAAGTTTTGGTTTATCTCCTCTTTGTGTGTGGATATGTGTGTGCCTCTCTCTCTCTCTCTCTCTCTCTCTCTCTCTCTCTCACATACCTTCAAATTTGTTTCAGGTATATAGTTTGAAACCAGAACAGCAGCTGCAGTTGTTCTATACTCTGAAGGAATATCTTGAAAACCGAGGGATTTTGAACCTGCAATAGAAAATGTTACTAGTCAAGTTGCAAATGGTTACATCTCTTATTCACCAATTGATGGGGGGTTTGCAGAGATCCTTTGATAGCAGACCTTACCTGACCTGACCTGACCTGACCTTCCGAACAGTCTTGCTTTGACATACTGCAAAAAATTTAATTCTGTGTATGTTGATTTTATTACTGTTGGGCTCTCGGGACATTTTGTCTAAATTTCCCTATGACAAAAGGTGAATTGTGAAATGTCTCGATAATCTCGTGCTAAGCGAGGAGTTGTGTTAATGTAGTAATACTTTAGTATTCTGTCGCTGCCTTTCGATATTTTCCAGTATCTGTCATTTTGTCATTTTACACTGAAAAAACAAAAAACATTTTATGATGATATTTGAAAATGTTGATGGAATGAGCTCTTTTACAAGAAATCTTTTCAATATTGGAGTTTATTTGGCAGTTTGTATATGATAGAATCATAACTTTTATTTATTGTCTGTTATTTATTTATAATGCATTCTGTTTTATTATTTTGAATGATGCTTGATCAACAGTTATGCTGATATCTGTGAAGAGAACAGGGTTTTAAAAGGGGCATTGATCAAATTGTTAACCAATGACACCAATATGCTGAACTCGGCATGTAGTAGTCTTTTCACTTTTTCCTTTATAATTGACCCCGTTGCAAAGCAGAAAATGTGATAGTGTACTCGCAGAACTTCTTTGTGAAATATTCTGTATTTTTTTGTGATTTATATGATCTGTGACCCTTTGTGCAAGCTAATTAGTGATATATCTGTTCATCACAGTGTAATTAATATGAATTTTCTCTTCTTTTACTAAATTGTTGAAGCATTCCTCTTTGCACGAAGTTTCATTTAAAGGATTGTTCAAAGAAGTTTCATTGTAGATCCATTGGTTATTCTTGCAGTAATATCCATTGCATGAGTGTCATACAATGACAATCAGGAGATTAAGCAAAAGCTTTGTGACAGTGAAGTATGTAGAAAATTTACAGTTGTTCTTTGGCCTCATACTTAAGAAACGTTTGCCTAGCAACAATTCTTTCTTTTAAATGAGGCTGCAAATTTCTCTAATTCTGAGGTTGCAGGGAGAAAACTATTTCTTTTTAAGGCATTCCTTTTATTTCTTGAAAATGAAGAGTTTCAGTATTTTTTTACAAATATTTTATGATGTAATAATGATTTTACAAAGAGTATGTGAAGAAAAACTGCTCATAATATGAGCATATTATGTTAACAGGTGCTTCTACTAATTTCATAGATTCCCATTACAGTTTGGATCAAAATGCATTTTGCTATTATTGCCTTGTTCAAGATTTTGTTCTCTGTTTTGAATGTTGTGACTCTAGAAAGTTTTCATTATAATCTGACACCATAAATGTGCAATATGTACATATAATTAAAAGAACATCAGTGTATTCATTATCTGGTTTAGAATTTTAGTTGTTGTTCAGTGTTGTATTGTTATGTGTTTTAGAGAATGTGTTATAATATTGTCACTCGTGTAGACTTATCTAATTTTCCTTTTAGAGGTTGAAAAGACTGATAATGGCAATGAGTGCAAATATATGGGAATTGACTGCCAGTCATTAAAAAAAAAAAAGTTCGGAGCATGGGAAACAAAGCTCTGTATTTATGACTGGAACAATATATACAGTACCATTTCACAGAGAGCAAGAATAAATTCTATGTTCCCATATCTTTGTTAGAGGTATGCACTTTCATTTTGGTTTGGAATTCTTTGCCTTCTGAAGCTTAAGTCTTGTGGATGTTATGTGTAATTTCCTTGCATTAGAAATATTAATATTTGAAATGATATAATAGTGGCATTAAGCTTTAGAAGCAGTTGATTTTATTTCTCTTGTCAATTTTTCTTGATAATGTTCTCAATTGTATTTGTAATATTATCATAGAACATTTTAGTGAGGAATATATATATGTGTATATATATATATATATATATATATACTCTTTTTTTTTCTTTTTTTTTTGTTACATTATATTGTTATTAATCATTATACATGACATTTCATTCCGTGTGTGTGCAGCATTGTAAAGAAATGCTTATTTTCATAGCTCGTTGAAGCTTGTCTGTTATTTATTCCTAATATTCTGTGTCCCAAGTATCTACAGTCTTGTTACAGGGAGAGAACCCTCCAGCAATCTACATGACTTTATACTTGCATATTGTGAGCTTCCGTTTTAATTCCTTATTTCTTACAAGTGATATTAAAGTACAAAATTTTAGAATTTATATGACTGGAAATCGTGCTGATGTTGAATTTAGAATTGTGATTATGTCAGTAACTCTTCCTATACAGACACTATTTTAATGATTGTGAAGAAAGTATTTGTATAAAAAGGTACTGGGAGAGACAAAGAAAAGTCACCGCAGTATGCAGGAGACATCAGGGAGCAGATTGCCCACAATCCATCGTTAGACTCACCGGTAAGCTGAAGCAGCATGGGCAGGCGTTCAGTTTCATTACGGTAGACATTAATTATTGGTTAAGATTTAATAATGAATGAAGTTGAAAACTAATGTCGATCTTACCTTTCATCAAAGCAGTTGTTGAAAAATTATGTCTATCATTCTCGGTACAAATCATTTTTGTTTAAAACTGATCATTTCCTGAATAACTTAGTTGTGTATTGTCTGAAGGCAATTCAGCGCCACTGAAATGACGGTAGAGATTTGCAAACAGTTCTTCTTCAGAAGAAATGTTTCAACTAGAAATATCCATTGTCCATCACTGTACTGATAGGTAACTCAACGTTCAACAAGTATAGGAATGCAACACTAGTAATGTGCGCTCAACTTCACTCCGTAAATTAAATACAGTATTCATTCTGTACGCTTACTGCTAACCATGTTCACTGCACTGCCTGACTGTGCACTCTTCCCACCACTCGAGAACTAAAGCAAGCATTTTCTCAGTCCACCTGCATGGAAACACTGGCTGAAGTGCCGGTAACTTTTCGCTGCCTCTCCCTGTATAGAGAAAGTTTGATAACTGTTCTGTATCTTCCAAAATCTTGAGGTATGTCTTGAAGATTTATTGAGACTTCACTAGTTTGAATGCATATTATATATGCAGCTTGCTTGTTTAGAATGTTTATCAAATGAAAAATCATTATTTTGTATTAATTTAATAAGAACTACTAAATATCCATTCAGAGAAAAATGTACAATTATAGGTGATTTTTTTGTTAGAAGATTGCATAATCTATGTATAGTATGATTTGACAAAGTTTAGCATCTTTACATAATGGATGCCAGCATTGAAGATTATATTACAGTAACCCTGATACTGAAATTCTGTGCTTATGTAACAAGTCTGGAGTTGTCTCTAGTATATTGCTGTGCAGTTTAGTACTTAAGGTTAAGTTATGGAAACAAGATCTTCATAAATAGTTAAGGAGCATCCGGGAGATAGTGGGTTCGAGCCCCACTGTTGGCAGCCCTGAAGATGGTTTTCTGTGGTTTCCCATTTTCACATCAGGCAAATGCTGGGGCTGTACCTTAATTAAGGCCATGGCCGCTTCCTTCCCATTCCTAGGCCTTTCCTATCCCATCGTCGCCATAAGACCTATCTGTGTTGGTATGACGTTAAAGCAAATTGAAAAAAAAGAAATGGTTAAGAATGTTGTCAGATTTGTTTCTTAAGAAACTGCAGTAAGAACACTCCCCTCGTATTATACCCTGTCTAGTCGGGCATTCTTCTGTCTCCACTTCCAGTCTCTATCCTTTGAAACTTGTAGATGGCATGAGAACAATTTTTATTCATTGTTAGCATTTAAATTATAGTTTAGCATCCCTCATTTTGCTTGTGTGTGTTTTGCTTGTGTGTGTGCATCTCCTCATCAATCTCCTTATCAATTATTTCAATTTTAATTGTGATATTCTTCAATACGGAACAATGAAATTTTTAACTTTAAATGCACAAGCTAACCAAGCTAAACAAAAAGCCTTCTCTTACATAAATGAGAATGTAATTCACTACATTTCTTATTCTTTGGTATTGAATAGGTGGAATCTCCTTATCAATTATTTCAATTTTAATTATCACACGACAACTCGAAAGACCTGCACCTGGCTCCAGAAGCCACACGCCATTATTTTTGTTTTTTGTTTTTTATGATGATAATAATAATATATTTTCATAACGAAAAATTTCCAAATACAGTACCCGTATATTATTATTTTGCTCTCCCCCATTTTTTATGTTGCCCGCATTTATCATTTTCCCGCATCCGTCGTCATATTGCCCCTCCCTCCTGAAAAATGATGCATCGAGGTTTTACTGTATTTTGCTTTGTTCTCTGGCTGCTGTAACCCATTTTCTGCTCCATATGTCAACTGGGATAAAATAGGTCTTCTACAACACCTCTTTGCATCGTCTTCGTACTTGTTCATTCCACAATAGGTCTCTCACACTCTGATAGAATTTTTCTGCAAGTTATACCCTGTACACTGTGTTGTTATTGTTGGGTTTATACTTGGAGCACGCTGTACTTCATGAAGTTCTGGAAGAATTTTGACTTGACCAAAAAAAAAAGGAATACAAGACATTGTACTTCATGTAAACTGTAGTCCATTGAGAATTGTACAATCCCACCTCTACAGTTAGTAATACCCAGCACTATACAATGTATTTACACAGACTATAACATTTAAAGCAATATATGCCTGTATTCTTTAGTGCATTAGTTGACTTTGTCCACAGCGGCAATCAGTAAATTCAAGAAGATGGTTCCACAATAAATCATCTTTCTCTCTCTAAGAGGAATTGCTGAACAAGGGGCAGTAAAAAAAGGGCAGTAAAATAGAATTAAGGAGAGCAATGTGAGACAGAATTAAAAATAACATAAAAAATTAAAGTAGCTTGCTATAGCTGCTGATCTGCCCGATACTGCTTGGATACTGAAAATTATGTGCCAGTTGACAGAAAATATGAGAGGAGAAGAAAATAAAACATGAATTAACTCATTTGGGAATGCTTAACTACGGTTGGATTATACCATGGTCTTGTGTAGTATGTGTAGGATGTTCAAGCTGGGAAAAGAAAAAAATGGTAATGATCGGCAACTCACATGGATGATGTGTAAGATATACAAATTGTAGCTTTTGGTGTGTCTATTTGTAACAAATCAGAATTGGGAATGAAGTGGCAATAGCTTGTATGGTCAGTACTATCCCAGGATTTGCCTGGAGTGAAAATGGGGAAACTCCTGAAAACTACATTTAGAATGGCCAAAATCATAATTAGAACCCATTTAAACTGTCAGTTGTCTTTCTGAGTGCATTGCATGGTCTTAATTTTATGTAAGAGCTAAAAATGAAACCAAGGCTAACTAGCTAGAAACTACAATGTTAACTCCTAACCAAGGCAGTAGGTAACATCACTGCAGTTCATTTTGAAAGGATCATGACTGGCTTTTAAGGTGGATGTCTTTCTAATGTATAAATTGTATTGTGTTGCAGATCATAAGATTGTGTTTACCGAAGTTAACATTTAGGCTATATTACTGTTGGGTTCTCTTCTTACATAATATAAGCTGAAGTAAAGAGTGTTTTATTCAATGATGTGATGAGACTACTTCAGCTTATTTCCTTTAATTATCCTTGTGTACTTACAATTTATAATGTTTACTGTGCAAGGCTGAATATGTATAATACATATATAGTTTAGAATTTGTATATCCTAAAATAGATATCAAAAGCAATGCTAAGTTATTCATAGTTATCCAAGAAATATTTTTAATAGAGAGTGTATTTGTGTTTATTGTTGTAATTGCCATGGATCTGGTTATGGTATAAATGTAACTTTTTTAACACCATGTCTATGGGAATTGCTGATTTATGATTAGGTAGAGTGATACCAACAGTATATCTTAGGAGCAAGAAGAGAGTTTGAGCAGTGTAGACCACCAGTAGATCGCTGGCTCGATCTCTGGCATGTTGATGTGAAAGTCTAAACATGTCAGCAAGGAAAGAATAAAATTGTGTGTAGCTTTTGTTTGGAATATTAGCCTATCGTTATTATATTATTAAGTAATTTGAGAGTCATTGTTCCGTTAATATTTGAGACATTAATATATTGCAAAAATAATCAAGTGATCTCTTCTGTACATCTAGAGCTCAAAGCAGCTGGGATGGCAGATAGAATTTGTGTGTACTGCGCAGAGAGAAAAGGGCTATACATCTGTTATAGCCACGGTAGTAACTTCCAATATATGCCAAAATGTGAAGGAAGAAAGATTGATAGGGTTAACAACAGTACCGTTCATTTTTGTCAAGAATACTTTGGTAGGTTTAAAACTCAAATTAACTTGATAACGAATAGCAGAAGAGTGGAACCTCGATTATCTGTTCCCGGAAACTACATTTTCCCAGATTATTTGTTCAAATGACATGGTCCCGCAAGCATCCTAATTAAATCACGTTTTAAAACTCCTGCATTATTTGTTCCTTGAAGAACCTATTTCTCGCATCAACCATTCAGAAATGTCAGTCCTAAATCCTCGATCAAGCATTATATTTGGCAGTATTTAGGGAAACCTTTGAAATCATAAAGGAGAGTGATCGCAACAATTGGAAGGAGACGGGGCACATTCCAACAGCTCTACTTGAAGATGAAACGAGTTTCGTCAAATGTTCGTGCTTGTAAAACATCTACATTATGTCCAGGGTTAGATGTTTATTTTTGACATTTTTTCTACTGTATCGCCGAACAGATTTTCAGCACTTCTCTTAGTGTGAGTTTTAAGTTCACTGACAAACCTCGTGGAGTGATTTCTGACTGAAAATGGAGCACAAAAGTTCTTATCTTGTGCCCAGAAATTCATAGTTTCCATGGTAGATGGCACTAAAGATTGACATCAAACAAAGAGTCCTGGCTTATAGTACATGGCCTGAATCCCATCCATGTCACAATAGATGTTCAAAGTGGTCTCCATGGAATGCAATGCAAACATCGCATCATAGATTGCATCAATCGTTCCAATGTTCCGGCCAGTGTGCGAATAGCGTCACAGGCTAAGAGGACACACTGTTCAAGGGTCTCGACATCAGGAAGAGGCTCACCGTACACAGTGCCTTTCAGATACCCTCCACAAGTAAAAATCCAGGGTTTTAACTACAGTGATCGAGCAGGCCTTGAAACAGGACCTCCCGTCTTATCCAATGTCTGGGGAAGATGATGTTTAGGTGTCGGCGAACAGTAATGTGGAAGTGAGCTAGCGCTTCATCTTGCTACAGCCACATTGCCTGTCATATTGCCAAAGGCACATTCCCCAGCAATGAGGTAGAGTGTTTAGTAGGAAGTCCAGAAACGGTTCTCCATTCAGGCATTGTGGAAGAAGAACTGGTCCAAGTAGGCGGTCGCCAATTATCCCTGCCCTAACATCGATGCAGAACTGTTAATGGTGAGACGCTTCAACCATTCTGTGAAGATTTTCTGTAGCCCACAGAGGACAATTATGTAGGTTAATTATTCCATCTCTACCAAAGGTCATTTCATTGGTGAGAAGGATTGAAGACAGAAATCCATTAATGGTGATGATCTGTTGCAGAAACCAGTGACAGAATCTTTCCCGTGGAGGAAAATTCGCAGGTAAATAATCCCTGCACATGTTGGAAGTGATAGGGTTAATTGTGTTTATGTAAGAAACGAATAACCGTCCTTTGGCTTACACCATTTTGAAGGGCCATTTGCCTGGAGCTTGTACCAGGGTTGTTCTCAAAATCATGAAGAACATGTTCCTCCATATCTGGTGTACACACAGTCTGCAGCCACCCTGCACGTTCCTTCATGAAGGACCTGTGCTCACACAAATGTCAAAATATGACTCTAAAATGTTGTGTGATATGGGTGGTGATGTGTGTCAGGGTACATGGCTCAGTACATCTGTGCTGCTTCTCGACCATTTCCACCTGCTTAGCCATATGCGACCACCATCTCGGCTTGTTCCTGGAATGAATACCGTACCATTGTGCTTCTGTGTTGCTTAAATCACACTATCTGCAACACACAAAACATGGCACAAGATGATACGAACTTTTGTGCTTCATTTTGGGTCAAAAATCACCCACTGAAGTTTATCAGTGGACTTGTGCTTTATAGTCACTGGGCTTCCAGATAGGAATTGAACTTGCTCCTTCCTAACACGAGTCTAGTGCTTTAATGTGATTAGATACCTTACTCGAGTCTTGAGAGATTGCAATATGCTTGGTAGCTTTCTCATGTTGAATGACTTGAGATATTCTTACCGTTGTGGTTAGCCATGGCACACTTCCCAAGTGAAATGAAGCCTTTACAGAATGTATGTTCTCAGAACTTTTACTCATTTTGACATATTATGCTAAAATGTCCTTAAAAATGCAGTTGTTTTACGTGCACAGCATAACATTTAAAAAGGTTGTATCATTTCCCACTTGTACTGGCTTGTGCAGCGAGTGTTTTAAAGCACTTTCTAGATGAGCTCAAGGTCATGAATAAACCAAAATTTCTGGTGTTTTGATGATTATTTTTCTTTTCAATTGGCTTGCAATTAGTGACGGGCAGAATTAAATATAATGCATTCGAGAACTTTCAAGAATTGATACTTATGTCCGAAACCATATTCTCAAGTTCAACATAACTTTTAAAAGTCGATGTAGGCCTAATTACATGATACAAGACTTCCAGAAACTTACTACAAACAGTATACTGGTGACAAATTACAATGGAAGATTTTAAAAAGAGGGGATTTTGCCATTGTAGTGGACACTTTTTATCAAATGTGCTGTATTTTATTAAATTTGAAATTAAATACTTCTTTTAATGTATTGTTGTTTGGCTTGGCGTTTTAGATATTTTTCGATGAGCTTGGCTTAGCTGACCTGAAAGAAGTTTTCACAGAAACTGATGAAGTTTCCTCGGTAAAACAGAATGTAAAATATCAAGGTTTTTAACTCGTAATTTATATAGGTAGGAGATTTTGAAGCCAGCCACGCGGTCTAGCTTACCTGCCTCTTGCCCAGAGATCCCAGGTTTGATTTCCGGCCAGGTCAGCCATTTTTACCTGGATAGGCTATAACGGCTCGTTCCAGATCCACTCAGCCTATGTGATTACAATTAAGTGAGGAGCTGTATAATGGTGAGATGGCGGCCCCGGTCTGGTGAGCCAGGAATAACGCCCAAGAGGATTCATCACACTAACTATGCGTCACCTCGTAATCTGCAGGCCTTCAGGCTGAGCAGCAGTTGGTTGGTAGGCCAAGACTTATTAGGGCTATAGTTTGGTTTAGGAGTGTTTATAAGATTATATTGTACATATTTCATTGTTGTGATGTTTAGCCAAATTGTGAATGGTTTTGATTCAGTCCTGCATTTTCTGTTTTCCCGCATTGTACATGATTTTTTTCTTTTTCCTGCGATCCCTCCAATAACAGAGAATTGAGGTTTCACTGTATTCTTTACTGTTTAAGTGCTAGTCAGAGGATTATCTGCCATCTGACGAGGCAATTGTGAAGACATTTACCTCTGCTCATGTTGAAATATGTGATTTAACATTATTTAATGTTGCACTGGTGCTGCCTTTCATGGCCAGGTGATTCACAAACTTTTCACACACACATAACCAGCAGTATTTAAAACACTTATAGTAAATACCACAGGCAACTTCTCCCCTGTGTGTCTGACACAGTCACTTCACCTCTGTTGCAATTCTATATACGGCCTCATGAGTAAGCTGTGACATCAGGATCTTAACAGTGTCTCTCTCTCTCTCTCTCTCTCTCGGCCAGGTGAATGGTATTACATAATGGCACATAGTGCTATGCACACTGCCGTTCCAGCTGGTTCAATCTCTAGTACATTATATATAACCTCCGCACTTGTATTGCTTTTAGTACTGGGCTACAAGGAAGAAGAATGAACAGAAACTTCATGTGGTTGAGATGAAGATGCTCTGATGGGCCCTTGGAGTAAGCAGGCTAGATAAAATTACTGTCCAGCTCCATGGCTAAATGGTTAGCGTACTGGCCTTGGTCACATGGATCCCAGGTTCGATTCCCGGCAGGGTCGGGAATTTTAACCAGAATTGGTTAATTAGCCTGGCACGGGAACTGGGTGTATGTGTCGTCTTCATCATAATTTCATCCTCATCACAACGCGCAGGTCACCTACGGGAGTCTTATCGAAAGACCTGCCTCTGGTGAGCCAAACTTGTCCTCGGACACTCCCGGCACTAAAAGCTATACGCCATTTCATTTCTAAGAAACTGAGGGGAAATCGACGGAGGTGATTCGGTCACCTGCAGTAAAGACCAGAAGATTATGTAGTGCACAGAGTGGAGATGCAGATAGTAAAAGGCCAGCCAGCTCTGGGCAAACCTCTGAAGATGGGAAACCTGCGTCACGAAGGACCTGAATAGTACCAATGCTGATGAAAATAGAGTTCAAGATCAAAGTTACTGGAGGAGAGTTACCAGAAAAGCCGAACCAACCTGAGTGGGGTAAGGAAAAGTAGAAGAGGAGTCGCATTGCTTTTAGTCTCCTCCTCCTGCCTTCCTGACAAGTTGTACTCTAGAAGAGGAAGTAAAAGAGAAGTGTTTATAAAGTGAATACTAGTTCCAGTAATTGTTAGTGCTATGCGCACTGCCATCCTAGCTGGTTCGAGCACATACATGAGTATATACATGAATAATCTGCACCGTCGAATGATCCGCATACCCTAATTTTAAGAGAAAATTTTTCAAAAACCTACATAATGATGTACTCTAAAACAATAAAATATTAATTTGTTTGAGAAACGCATCATAATATTCACATGCTATTGAGTAAGCAACCCGCTTGATCAGAATTATCATGTGATTTGCTTACCTTTCCATGATATCTGTAATATGGCTAGTTTCACCTATGTGTTTAATGAGTGTGCTGTTTGGTATTAGCTGTAGAGGAACGTGTGTGAAATGCCTGGTGATTACCATTTGTTTTTTGGAACAGCTTTTTTCTTCTTTCCCCCCCCCATCAGTTGCGAGTATAACTTTCTCTGACATCATACCTTCTTCTTGCTGCATGGTTTGTAATGTATTCTGAATCTTCAACAGCCCTAAGCTTTTCTTTAGCCATGAACGAGTATTTATGAGAACTTGTAGACATACTTAATACGTGGATCACACTTAACTTAAAACGTGCTACTGACGCCACACAGTCCAAGGCTGGTCAATAAACAGGATCCATTATTTGAGGCAAAAATGGTACCAATCTTATTTCAATTAATGTGAGCAACCGGTTTATCACTAAATTCTGGAAAAACATATGCACAGAGCATTCGTGTTTATATATATGACATTATTTGTCCTTTTCTCAACTATTTTATGTTCATCTTAAAGAAGAAAAGCAAGAAAAAAATATCTTCAGCCATTTTTCAGTTTTGTTGCAAGTCTATTCTTACTTTTAAATCTGTGAAATATAAAGCAAACAATCATGAGAAATATTGTTTTACCCTAATTCGAGATCTCTGGATGCTTCAGATTTGAGTTTGCATGTTGTTAGAATCCTTTATATTGAATAAAAATCATACATCCCTGCATTGTTATTGCTGAATAATTTTTTATTTATTTATCAGTACATTATTAACTCATAGGTCTGAATCATTGCTAGCCCTCCTTCAGGTATACAAATGGTAGGATATAGGATTTAAATTTGTGACCCATAGTTATGACAAATGACAAAAATGCTTTCCATCGGAATAAATATAAACATTTGAAAACTGGTATATTGCATGGCCTATTTTTTGAAGCTGTTAAGTGGCAACCTCCAGTAACAGACATAAAATTTCAAACTATTCCCTTCTTATTCTATACAAATAGAAATAGTACATTTGTTAAAGAAGTCATACTCACTAGAGGTTTGAGCAGCCCTCATGGAGGAAGGTAGCATGCTATGAATACCACTGTGACAAAATTTTACAGGTAGTTCATATACGTTCCAATTTTTACAGAGTAATTGTATTATGTACATGCAACTCTGTTCTTTTAACTGTTTGAAATCATCTTTCATGTTCCATTGCATCAATTCTTTGTTCATTATACTTTGACAATAATTTTCTGAATAAACATTAGGAGAAGGAAGAGAACTTGTTGGAACATTTATTATTGATATTTAGTTTTGATTAATAAATTTGAAATGAAATATGTTTTGCCTTTGATGGTGTCTTTCTGTACCTTAACTTGTATCTCAGTATAGCTCGTTCAGTGCTCATGAATTTAAGCCAGGAATTTGCTTGTTAGAGGAAAAGTAAATGAAATATGTTTTGCCTTTGATGGTGTCTTTCTGTACCTTAACTTGTATCTTAGTATAGCTCGTTCAGTGCTCATGAATTTAAGCCAGGAATTTGCTTGTTAGAGGAAAAGTAAAAGAAATACCAAACTGAAGAACAAAACTGAAACGATTACATCTTTGTATTGTTGGATTCTCTCTACCTACCAGTAAAGTATTTGTGTTGTGTAAATATGTGATGTAGCTTTGTCAATATAACTATATCTCTGTTGAATGTTCTTGATATTTTATTGTTCTGTTAAAATGCAAATTTACTTGAAAGTGTTTTCTTTTACAGCAAAGGAATTTATACCCATATAAATCTTGTAAGTAGAGGAGGACTACTGTAAATGTTGTATCTATTTATAATTTTCGTGTAATAAAGTATATGTATTACCTACATTTTTCCCCCTTTCTTGACTGAACTTTTGTAACTTAAAGAAAAAGAAACTGTATTACCTCCCAGATTTGGTGATGAGTATTTTGAACACGTGACAACCTATTCTCAATATTCAGTCACAACACATGTGGATGTTGGATATTTGCTCAAAAACTGATTGCATAGCCGGAATAACAAGTTACAAATTTTTTTTTCAAATCTGCGTTTTATTATCAGTTGTGGTGGGAAGGGAAAGGGCTAAGATTGGGGAGGAAGTGGCAGTGGCAGTGGCCGTGGCCGTGGCCTTAATTAAGGTACAACCCCAGCAATTTCCTGGTTTGAAAATGGGAAATCACACTAAACCATATTTAGGGCTGGTGGGGATCAAACCCGCCATCTCCCTAATGAAAGCTTACAGCTGCTCAGCCCATACTATGCAGCCACTTTCCTCAGTGATTTCAGAAGTTGCTGATAAAAAAAAGGCATTGCACTTGTTTCTCTCTTTTGACAGCTAAAGTCCTTTTGGAATGCATCTCAAGTGGAAGCTATTTTGATCACAGAATTGTATACATTTTGCTGTTTTTTGCTTATCATGAACAGTAAATTATTCTCTTGCCAATTTTCCCAACTATTCTAATGTTTTTCTGATGACTGGCTTATTAACCTAACAGGACTCTTGCTGTGGGCAATTTTGAATCATGTTGACCCATTTTGGAGGCTCTGAATCGTAAATCATCAAAACCTATTTCTATCTATGTTTGCAAGGCCTGTTTGCATGCTGTGAATATGAGACCCACCATTGTATGCTGTGTTAAAATTCTAGAATGTGCAAAATAATAAATACCGACTCTTTTGGTCATGCGGATAGGTTCGCACAGCTATGAGCTTGCATTCGGGAGATAGTGGATTAGTTCGAACCCCACTGTCAGCAGCCCTGAAGATGTTTTTCCCATGGTTTCCCATTTTCACACCAGGCAAATGTTGGGGCTGTACCTTAATTGAAGCCATGGCTGCTCCCTTCCCACTCCTAGTCCTTTCCTATCCCATCGTTGCCATAAGACTTATCTGTGTCGGTGCAGTGTAAAGCAAATTGTAATAATAAAAAAAAGAGTAAAAATCGTAAATCCTAGATATTCTTTGCCTAAAAGTGGCACCTTTGTTCAAATCGGATTTGACAAATTGCACTTTCAAGTCAAATGGGGAAGAGTGCACACCTTTTCAGTAGTAGAATATTGTATTATTGTTTCAAAAGAAATACACTTTCAAATATTCTAAATTAAAAGAACATGTTTTATCCCTCCTTGGGGACATCTTCAGCTTACAGAAGATGCAAAGACCTATTTAAATTAATTGTAGTGTTTAGTGTACTTGTTAATTATTTGCGATGTATCTTGGTCGTCGATCAACACCTACTTCATTCTGAATTCACCCTAATGTTTTTGCATGTGTAGCACACTTAAATTCTTCTCTAAAATTCATCTTTTCTTATCAGCAATGCGAGACTCATGTGATGACTACACAGTCTGCTGACCTGCTCGTCCCACTGTCCTCCAACCATTGTGATAAACAAACACTAGCACTGCCTCGCCCAAGTTCAATCATATTTTGAATACGTAATATATGTACATCTTGAAAATCTGTAACTCTTGCACAGTAATTTCAATGTAGATGAATTTGTTCATTGCATTTAACAGACCAGCTTCAATATGTGCTTTTATTTCTATTTTCTTATGTAAATGTTTGAGTTTCCTCCAATTTAATGATTGAAATGACATTAGCCAAAGATAGATGATATTTACAGGATTTATCTTCCTTTTCAAAAGCCGGATGACCTCCTAAAACAGCAACCATTTTCTATAATGATGACTATTCCAATTTGAAAGTGAAAGTATAAGAATAGCAAGAAGCACCTCAAAAAAACACACACAGTGTTGAGCAGATTCTCGTTCCATTTTATCATATTCCATCTACACGTATTTAATTTTCATTGTTAGGTATTCTCATATGTGAATATACTTACCAGAGTATTTCCTGTGTGTATTGTATATCCTTAAACCATAATGAGTAGAAGTAGTGTCATCACTCCCTCCCTTATCAGTGTTTGTTAGTGGATCAGCTATCAGTTAGTGCTGTGAGCAATTCTTGTGATTGCCAAACACATGTTTTATCCCCTGCCGGATAATTCAGTACTTGAGATGTAGGCATAAAGTATGTTACCTGATACGCCGCTAGGAATAACAGTGATCATACAGTTTCGAACAGATTGATTGCTCCGAGAGCTTCATTTCATGTGGGGACATTTTCATCTGCCGATTCAGATTTCTCGTCGCTGCATTCATCTTGGACAGTAGCTGCAGCATGATCCGCAACAGTGTTATTGACATCGCAGATTTCTAATGTCAGTAAATCATTGTCAACTGACACAAAATCTTCCAAGATAACATCTCCAAACTTCTCCTATACAACAGCGTAATCCTCATTATTATCAGTTATCACAGGGGCATTTGTTTCACCAGGTGTTGCACCATGTCCCTAAAAATATTTTTTAAAGGCAAATTAACCCCTTGGTGAAACGAAAACATTTTATACAGAAAATTAAAATCCACAGCCGGTTTCACGTCAATCAACCCGGTCTGGAATGGAATGAATGAAACCTGTAACTAGCGCTGAGGAAAGGAATTGTTCCGGCTGGTGAGGCCTGTCGTACTCCAGAACAGTGATTAACAAATGTGAAATGAAATGATAGTGGAGAGTGTTGCTGGAATGAAAGATGACAGGAGAAACTGGAGTGCCCGGAGAAAACATGTCCCATCTCCGCTTTGCCCGCACAAACCTCTCGTGGAGTGACCAAAGATTGAACCACCGGAGCAGCGGTGAGAGGCCGATTTTCTGTGCCACAGCAAGGCTTGTTTTATACAGAAGACCGACAAAATACATTATCCTTGTCTAACAACATTTAGAATCTTACCTTGAAAAAGCCTGCTTTATCAAAGCAGTTGGCGTTTTTTTCACTTCGACCATGCAATGGAGATGAAATTCATTGCGCCCGATAAGGTGATGCGATTTTCAGCTCCAGTATTAAATTGAAAGAAGCTATATAATGGTTCAACCTTTTCAATACATGTAGAATTAGAAATGTAATGTTACAGTACTAGTTGATTATAAGCGGTACCGGTTTCGACCACTGTTCCGGGTCGTCATCAGCGATCACATATATATATAAAATAAAGAGTTTTGTCTTTACATTGCTCAGCATTTGAAAATAATGGTATTTCTGTATCGGTTATGTCCATAGTGACAAGGAAATGCACTTTTTACTTTTCTGTCTGTCTGTCTGTCTGTCTGTCTGTCTGTACACGTATCACAAAAAAAGGGCTGAAGATAATTTAATGAAAATCAGTACGTGAAGTTGGGGAATGAGCCACTACAATCTAGGCTATAAATCATTTTACTGTCGCTGAGTAAAATGGTAGTTTAGGGGAAGGACTAAAATTGAATTCTCAAATATTTATATCATTAGTGGTCCTATTGATAAGTACTACATAACTAAAGTTATATAGAACTAAATTTCCGATCATTTACGTCATACATTGTTATCGTACCAGCTTTGATAACACAGATATTCATGAATTTGTATTTTTGTTGCCAAGCCCATATGAACGCCGAGCTACGAGAAAATGGGTTAACAGAATTTAATGAAAGTCGGTATATCGAGGCAGGGAATAAGAAACTACAGTCTAAGTTATAAACAATTTTATTCACCCTTTATGAAATTGTAGTTTAGGGGAAGGCGCGTAAAATTTAATTTTGAAATACCTATGTTATTGGTCCTATCGAAAAGTACTACATAACAAAAGTTATAGAGAATAGTTTCCAACCATTTATGTTTTATTTAATTTTACCATACCGACTATGATAAAAGTGGTATTTCAGATTCAGAAGAAAACTAAATGTGAAGGCCTACAATATTGAAAGCGCATAACATTGATCAACAATAACATTACATTGACCATTGTTTGTTGTGATGTTCTTTGTCTCCTATGCTGCCGCTCAACTACAATAGATGGGATTACTGCTGCGTACCGAGTATAACAGCCTGACTGAATATTGGCAGGAAATAGCTGGGGAGTTAAAGAAAACTTTCTTCTTTAGCATGTCATTCCTCTGGTTCATACATTTTCTGAGACCGTACTAATGGTACATAACTCACTGGTTCATCGTAGTATTCCAGCTATTTGATCCCTACTCTGACGCACTGTTTCGAATGAGCAGTTTGCACTCTTAAGGCAGAGGCTCACTTTTTTTTTTAAATGTTATTTGTTCGGGGCTTCAACCTATGTGGATCTTCAGAGGCTCATTTAGTAGTAGTAGTATAACCTGATCTAGAATTACAATTTAGGCATATTCTAAATTATAGCACCACAGTTCACTAAGTAACTCAAAATTCAACCCTGAAAATAGCCATTTCTTAAAAAGAGCTGCTTCTTATTCACTTTTATTAAATTCTACATACATTTTATTCAAAATCAGCAGTGAAGAGGGGTTTCTCCTCTGGCTTGAAGGAAAAAACTTCCTCCAAGTCAGATAGATTTTTCTGCCGCCAGTGTAGTGAATTGAGATTTTCTGACTCATTGGATACTTCTAGGAAACAGATTATAAAAGGGCATAGATTTTGTCCTGGGACTCTCAACTATTCGACCCCCCCACCTCCGAAAAAAGACTAAGAGTGTTCACGGATCACGGCTGTCTGTGGGCTGGTCATTCCAGCTCTGGAACTTTGGACTGTTAGATTGGTAGCGTAGTTTTGGAGAACAGTAAAACGTATGTGCTAATGGCACTGTGTTTTTAAATGTTTATGAAACTCGACGAAAAATTTTAAATAGCTCTAGGATCAAGTTTGTAAACTTACGTCTGGTTTCATTTGTATGATTGATCCTCGACCTCTTCAAGATTTTAAGAATTTTCAACATGCTCCTGCTAAAAGTGTTAAAATACTTCATGAACTACAACTAGTGGAAAATTTATACATCACCTATCATTTTTAAGTGCATTGTTTTTTATATTTTTTGTGATTGGCTGATGATGACCCAGAACAATGGTTAAAACCGGTACCGCTTATAATCAACTAGTTATGTAACATTACATTCTAATTCTACATGTATTGAAACGGTTGAACCATTATATAACTTCTTTCAATTTAATTGTGAACTCAGTTCAGTACGGAACATAATGAAATTGTTATCTTTAAATGAACATGCTAACCAAGTAAAACATAAAGCCTTTTATTATATGGGCTTGAAGATCAAGATTGCTAAGTTAGGAAGGGATATTGACTTCCTAAAACAATACATTTCCTTCAACCTTGCTCCTAAATTTCTTCAAGGTTGTCAGAAAAACCCATTCTTCTCCTCACATGCTGAAAACCCAGAAAATAACTAACAAAATTTGGCTGAAAAATGAAATCCGTTTCTTTTATAAGAAAAAATTATTTTCAAAGAATAGATTATATGAAACACATCTAGAAAGAGCTAATCTTCTCCCAGGCCACCTTTCATAAGCATGGAACAATACCATCCTCCTATTGTTAATTTATCCATACCTGCCAACCTTTCCGATTTACCCGGAAACTTTCCGGTTTTTAACTCGTCTTCCGATTTTCCGATTTATTTTTACTGCTTCCTATTTTTGACCAATATAACCTCTACTAGTACGGCCAATACTCTTCCTCTGGGATAAAAGATAAATTCTTATTTGTTTGTGTAATTTACGAAAGCTCAATTTCAAGCGTATTTATTTGATGCTTTATTTCGTGAGTGTTTCGTCCGTTGCCTTCTTGTATCGTGTTTACCGCTCACCTTGCTACTGCTGCGACCGCTATTCCTAGGAATAGCGTAAGAACTCAAGAAATCTCCGACCTACTTGGTCTCTAATTCTTCTTCAACTGTGTGAGGCTCCTGGAGCAGACAACTTTGATAAATAAAGGTAGACTAATAAAGTTGGATAGGTAAATAATTAAATTAGGTTCGTTAGGCATTGAGGAAAGAGAAGAAAGGGGGAGACATGCAGTATTTAAATGAAGTAAACGGCATGTTCGATTGGAAAATAGTTCTACAGGGGTAATATAGGCAACCTGGATGCAGTTTGCGTACATCACTGCCTGCTCGATCTGCATCCGATGGCTGCTTAAACTGCCTGCTCATTCCATACTCAAACGTGTAACACGCCTTACAAAAAATCTGCCGCTAGATGGCAACACCAAACGTACCCATTTACCGCGTGAATACAACTAGATAAGCATACCAGCAACATTTAAAATCTGAAAGTAAGAGAAATATTAATGAATTTTACGTATAAAGTGGTGCTCTAGAGAGTTATAGCTTCAGCACTTTTCGAGAAAGAAGTTTCGACGAACAAGAAAACCTGGAAACTTTGTCTGTATGGTACTTCCCTACATTACTAAGTAGAGATTTCACGACTTTGGCCACCACAGTTTCTGACACAAGTTCCTGGTGCTTATTGTTACCAAAACACTTTAAAAACCTACATTGGCACAAAGAAGGTAGAACATAGTTTTTTTATAGTCTGGAGCAAACTTGCAGATTTCTTGCAGTACGGTAGAGCCGCCTCAACAAATTTCTGAAGCCTCATAATTAGGCCAATAAATCGTTGCTAGGGCTAGCGCAGCTATCAATGTGGATGAATTTAATGAGGTAGAAACGTTATTCAAGCACGTGCTGCATTCTGTTTTTTCTTCGATTACACGCACTAAATAACCACACACTAATTCCTGGTAAGCAGTTTCCGAAGTGACACACACTGACTCAGGGGGCTCACGAAAATCTTCCAGTAAATCAAGTACATACTCAGGGAATAATAATAATAGACAGCCTATTAGGCGACTTGCATATCTGTGAAGATGAAAGCCCTACCTAGGATGATTTCTAATGCTGAAGATGCCACACACACCCCAGCCCCCGAGCCACTGGAATTAACCAATTAACTAAATAGGCCATACTTGCGTAAATAATAATAGTAATAAAAAGAGCAGTATATTGACACGATTTTATACTGCTAGCAAAAGACTCCCTCCAGGGTTGGCTTTTCCCTCGGACTCAGCGAAGGATCCCACCTCCACCGCCTCAAGGGCAGTGTCCTGGAGCTTCAGACTCTGGGTCGGGGGGATGAAACTGGGGAGGATGACCAGTACATCGCCCAGGCGGCCTCACCTGCTATGCTGAACAGGGGCCTTGGAAGGGATAGACAAAGAAGGGTGAAGGAAGCTCCCGGCATTTGCCTAGAGGAGAAGTGAGAAACCACGGAAAACCACTTCCAGGATGGCTGAGGTGGGAATCGAACCCACCTCTACTCAGTTGACCTCCCGAGGCTGAGTGGACCCCGTTCAAGCCTTCGTACCACTTTTCAAATTTCGTAGCAGAGTCGGGAATCGAACCCGGGCCTCTGGCGTTAGCAGCTAATCACACTAACCACTGCACCACAGAGGCGGACAATGGAATCTATGACAGCATATTATTCTGTTTTGTACCTTCACATTAACAGTACGGTGTCCCCAGACATTATATTAATTAGTATGTAATACTTCAAACCTTACGCTTACCATTTTCTGCAATGGTGTTTGAAGAGCTCTTGTTAGACGTCTCTCTGCTTGAATCCCTTCTCTTAATCATCGCTGAAATTAGCGGTTGTTTATGAGCCGGATAATCAGGGAAAGGCCTGGGTACAGATCCTGTTTTTAATTTTCGCGTTTTGCTGGTCACTTTGAAATCGTCATTTACGAAATGTAGACTGCAAACCACGGAATAATCAGAAGGAATCCATTTCCTTCCCTTGCTGTTTCCTTCCATGGATATAATACTTAACCACTTTCGACGCAATTGTGTACTTGAAGGTATATCATGGAATGAAATATCACGGCATTCTGGTTTCCCTTTCTTTGATTTGCAGAAAGGCACTCAGCAGTACACCATTTTCACTGAAAACAACTACAGTCTATCCTATTTCCCGCTATTTCATTCCGACAGGTCTGGAGCCGGTTGGTGCTGCCACCTGCTGTGGGTATTTGTAAACGGAGTGTTTCAATTAGTGACATGTTAAAATGTTGTAATGAGCAGGCAGTATAAGCAGCCATCGGATGCAGATCGAGCAGGCAGTGGCGTACATCTACGGGGGCGAGTATTTCTGCAGGAGATACATAGGCAACCTGGATGCAGGAGGACTATGTCTAAGGGGAGAGAATTTTCTGATTGGTTGTGTATTATTTTCAACAGATAATTGGAAGTAAGTTTAATTAATAAAAGGATTGGAAAAAAGGTGGCTATAGACAACTTGTCCTAAAGTTGTGGGTGGGTAAATAAGGTCTAAAAGCATATTAATAATATGTTCGCGAATACCAGTAGTACTGAGATGAGAGCTTGATGTTGCAGTTGAAAAGGTAGTGTAGCAAGATAGCTTTCAGCTTCCTCTCTGGTGGCAGGAAGAGTAGAAACAGAGAGAGTAGGGGTATCATGTGTTCGATCGATATTTGAAGAAGTTTGATCAGGTATGTTAACTGGTTTAGAAATAGGGTTAGTGGATATAGCTTTGCTAGAAGAATAAGATTGAGAATTAGGTTGGTTGACAGAGGTAAAAGGGAGGACTTTCTTCGGAGTGGGTAAAGGAGGAAAGTCTTTTCCGTACAGTTGAAAGATTTCAGTTTCTACATTTCTTGGAGCTTTGTTTTTCTGCTTGGCGCTCTTGATAGAAGGGCATCCTTTATGATTAGCGGTGTGATTAGCACCGCAGTTGACACAGGTAAACTTGGCGACATCTTGGACGGTACACTCCGAGGTTGCGTGAGGGCCAGGGCATTTCACGCACCTAGGTGCTAGATTACAATTTTTAGCAGAGTGCCCTGTTCTCTGGCATCTCTTACATTGGGGAGGATTTAAGGTTCTTCTGGGTTTTTCGATTTTGACTTCAAGATCAAATAGAAATAGTTGCTTCTTGAAGATTTGACGAGTTATTTCATTATCTTTTAGAGTCACTGCAAAGAGCGGTATTTTTCTTCTCTCGAAGGTAATAGTTGATTCCCCATTTTCATTAGCAGTGGTAGAACGGTAGGACTTAGTCAACTGGACAACCTTTAGAACAGGGTAGCCCATTTCTTGTAGAGAGGAATGAATGTCTTCAATTTTGGTATCTAGGGGTAGCTGTCTAAGGATAATGGTCAGGATATCAGGCTTTTCAGTGCTCAATGTGTAGAATTGGGCGTCGTTTTGTTTCAATGCAGTAATTAATGCTCTATGGTCTTCAATGGTATTGACTTTAAATTGAATGACATGGTTGCGTAACATTTTAGCAGAAAATGTTCCTTTGATGATATTTTTGACAAACTGTCTTCTTTCTAGATAGGAGATGGTATCATTTCTGATGGTAATGGCAGGGATTTTTCTAGTGGTATTTTGAGAAGATACAGGGACTGAATTTTCAATAGTTTCTGAAGAATTTGTAGTCTCAGTTTCCATGCTAGCTTGTAGTGGAGAAAATACATTGGCAGTAGGTAGAGGTGGAGGTTGATTAGTCTGGGAGACATGTTTAATAGTTTTCTTAGGTGGCGGGTACACAAATTCTTCTTCATCAGGGGTCTGTCTCTTGGCATGCTCAAGAATTTGTTCAGCCCTATTGGCACTATAAGGACCAAATTTCGAAGCAATCAGTTTGGGTTTCTGTTTAGGTTTGTAGACAGGAGTAGATTTTGTTTGGTTTGAAGAGGTAGGAGGGGTTAAATTTAAATCTTTAGGTAATTGACCTAAAAGCTGCTGTCGAACTTGAAGTTTGTAGGCTAAGTGTGAACCTGGCGTTGGTGTGGTACCAACAGAGCCCTTACCGGCTGAAGCTACTCGGTTCACCCCAGCCGAATAAGGGGTGCTGGCTATGTTGGTGTGGTGAGGGCTAGATATGGCTGTACCTAGCTGTTCAGGTGGGTGTAGAACACCAGGTGTAGCAGGAAGGGATTGTAAATTAGTGCAAGAGGAAGAGTTGGAAGAAGAGGCAGTTGAGTGCTCCAAGGAGTAATGGGTCTTTCTCGGATTTCGAGCCATGGGATAGGTGAAGGAGGGGATCAAATACCGGAAGGTAGATCAATAGGTAAAGGAATGATAGCGTATAAAAATGCAATTTGCCTCAGGCAACAGTTTTTAAAGGGGTGTCTCCCCGGCAAGAAGCACAATTGCAGATCTATACGCTGGTGAGAGAGGGATGATGGTGATTGAACAGCCGGCGATGACGTCGACCAATCAGGATTCAGATGGACTGACGGCAAGGGAGACCGTAGTAGCCGAGGATCTGGATGCTGGAGTCGGATTCAAGGCCTTCTGAAATTGCCGTGAAAACGAAGTTCAATTACGTGTGATCTCTTCCAAGTCAAAAAGCAGAATCTACCGCTCACCGACCGACCATGATTTCGATTTACTTTTCCCCGAGGGGAAAAGTAAGTGGAATTATTAGGAAACGTCGACCAGTGGTCTCTAATTCCTTTTTGATTGGGCATTTAGAGCTTCGATAGTGATAAAAATTGTGATATATGAGGAAAGATAAGTGGAATAATTATTACATAAAAATTAATTATGTAAATGAGGAGCATGCAGTGTTCAAAAAATACGGTCTTTTCAGGTGTAATTTGTGATGTAATGTATATAATATTAGTAGTAAAATATATTATTATTGGGAAGATGCAGGGTATAAGAAAATGTTAAAGTGTAAGTTGATATGTGTACTAATTAATGAGAGTTTTGGGATGGAGTTTTTTGTAGTAGACTGTACTGTCTATGTTATGAACTTCCTTGATTATGTCATTGGGATGTTTCTGATAAGGGCGATAGAAATTTTTTGCTGCAGTGGTAATATGTTGCTTAATGGTAGGCATGTTAAGATTGGTGTGTATGGTCTTGTTAGAAATATGAAAGGGAACATTGGCAATCATTCGTAGTATCTTGTTCTGAAAAATTTGTAGTCTACGAATATAGCATTGTTTGGCAGTACCCCAGACAGTAGAGGCATATAGAGTAATGGTTGAAATAAGAGATTTATAGATCAATAATTTGTTTTTAACGCTCAGCTTAGAATTTCTGGCAAGTAAGGGATATAAACAAGCGAAGGCTTTCTTCGACTTCATAAGAATATTCCGAAAATGAGTTCTGTATGTCAATGTGCGGTCTAGTGTAACACCGAGGTACTTAGCCTCATTGCTCCATGGAATTGGGTGATTATTGAATTTGACTGATGTATTGGGTTTCCTTTCGTAGCGCAGAGTATAATACACTGCCGTAGATTTCGAGATGTTAATCTTTACTCTCCACATAGTGCACCATAACTGATAGTGATCGATAGCTTCCTGCAGGTCGCGAACGACAATTTTGGGCATGAATGATTCAGCCATGAAAGCTGTATCATCAGCATATAGAGCCAGCTCGGTCTTATTGGTAGTGGGCGTGTCTGCGGTAAAATGAAGATAGAGGTAGGGGCCGATAATACTGCCTTGCGGTACCCCTGCTGTTATAGGACGAGGTGTAGACTTAATACCTTCAATTTCAGTATAGAAAGTTCTATTTCTGAAATAGTCATCAAGTATTTTCCATAGTTGGGGTGATAATCCATGGGAATTGAGTTTATAGAGTAGCCCAGCGTGCCATACTCTATCAAAGGCTTGGGCTACATCTAGATATATTATTCCCCTACCTCTTTTTGTGTTAAGGGTCTTCGTTATGGCGTTGACTATGCGGATGAGTTGTTGGACGGTTGAGTGTCCCTTACGGAAACCAAATTGCTGCGAGGGAATTTTATTGTGGAATTCAGCGTTCAGGAGTAGCCTATTGTAAATAAGGCGCTCTAGAATTTTACCGAGATGGTCTAGCAAACTGATTGGCCTGTAAGATGTTGGGTTACTCATGGGCTTCCCATTTTTATGGATGGTGATAATTCTTGCTATTTTCCACGAAGCAGGAAAGTGCCCCATTTTGAGAGCAGCATTATAGATGTTTAAAAGTAGATGTAAGGCACTCAGAGGTAGCTTTTTAATTATTAAATTACCAATTCCATCAGGGCCTGGGGCTTTATTGTTTGGCAATTTTTTGATGATTTTGTGTAACTCACGGAAGGTAACAGGATTATAATTTTCGGGGATATTATGAGTTGAAAAATTATTTCGTAGCTTTGTGACTTCCTCCTCAATGGCGTTCGTGAATCCTGGATATTGCGGCTCTGTATTGGGACTGAACTGTTTTTGCAGCGTGTCAGCTAGCAGATCTGTTTTTTCTTCATTATACTCCGCACGGCCTTACTTCTAAATTGAAGTTTCGCAAAACAAATGAGCATCGCCTTCCCTCTGTTGCCAGCACGCTACGCCTACGAGAACAGCTGATGCAATATGACCGCGGTAAACAGCCCTTTTAAATTGTAATACATACTCAGAAAAACGAATGAATATGGATTGACAACAAATTCACAAGAACTACACTTTCTAACAATATCTGGCACTAAAAGAGAATATATTATTAACAATAAAAGAGAATGAGGAAATAATACATCACTAACGGCTAATGGCTGGCACAGAAAGGAGGTTATGGCCTACAAAGGGAACACTCTACTGATCTCAGAATCACTGGAACCCTCCAACAATATGAAAAACACATTAAATATTGAAGGAAAATGCAAAAGATCGCGAACCGTACCGAATACCACACACGCTGAGCGAGATAGGTTAACCATGTGGCAAATGTAAATATTAGAGTTGGCAACTGTGTTTCGAGATCGTGCTCTGCCGATATAAATCGATATGAATGGCAGCTTGGGATTGGTTGGATGTCTATGCTTCAGCGCATAACCACCAGACAGAGCCAAAATCTGCTAAAACGTCAATTTAGAAGTAGAGCCGTACGGAGTATAGTAGTAGCTGTAATTGTGCCATCTATTAGGGTAGGCATGATGTTAGGGGTTTTTCTAAGGGCTTTTGCCATTCGCCAGATACTATTGTCTTTAGTGCTTAATTTAGTAATGGTATTATTCCAGTCATTATTTCGAAACTCTAAGATCTCAGCGGCGCAGCGTCTTCTTAGTAAGTTGTAGGTACGTTTATGTTGTTGAAGCTTAGTCGTGTGCCAGCATTTCCTGGCAATGCTCTTCAATTTGATGAGTTGTAAAATATTATCAGGAAGTGTGGAGAATTTCCTTTCAGCTGGAGGTGTTTTTGCAGCTGTGGCAGCACTTCTGACCATTTGTGTGAAGGTGACAACAGCTTGATCTATTCCATCAGGAGTATTCAAATTGAAGGTAGCTTTATCGGCATATTCATTCATATGTTTGTTAAATTTGGTCCAGTTAATGTGTCTAGTGTTGATAATATTGGAAGGATTTTTCCGCTGTAGTTGGATGTCATGATCTATTGTCAATAGTACTGGATTGTGATCAGAATCAGTGAGCCAGAGGGACTGGAGTTCAATTTGGTGGGGAAAGTCCTGTACGAGCGCAATATCCAGAACATCGGGATGATGGTTGGCTTGAAACGGTATGTACGTAGGTTCTTCAGGTCCAATAGCTAATATGTTATTGTGGGAGCAGAAATCCATAATTTTCCTACCAGGTGTATTTATTATTGTGGAATTCCAAAAGGTGTGCTTGGCGTTCAAGTTCCCTGCCACTATAGTGGGGTAGCCGTTGTAGGTCGCTAATATGAACTTTAGGCCTTGGCTGCCGATAAACTGTCATTAGAATAAGTGGACCTTGTTTGGTAAATAATTTAATGGCTAATGCTTCAAGACCTTGAAGAGTTGGGAGGAGGAAGTCACTGTATTTATACTTGGATTTAAGTGCAATGGCTAGCCCCCCGCCATCGCCTATTCTGTCCTGTATAATTATTCTATAGCCGGGTATCGTAAATTTAGCAGTTGGTTTGAGTAGCGTTTCGCTGATTAGAGCAACATCAATTTGATAGGATTGTAATATTTGCCGAAATTCTTCTTTTTTGCTTCTAATGCCATTAGAATTCCAGTAGATAATCCTCGGAAGCTGTGATTGGCTGTGAGAGTTTGTAAAATTTTCTGATTGGTTATGCATACTGTTGGGATTACTGTCCATGTGGGTAAGTGAAGAGGTGTCTGTATACCATATGTTCTAATGTCATACCTGGGGGCGGGTATATTAGATCCAAAAGTATGTTGTTAATTCTCTGTGC
Organism: Anabrus simplex; assembly: GCF_040414725.1. Classification (NCBI taxonomy): domain Eukaryota; kingdom Metazoa; phylum Arthropoda; class Insecta; order Orthoptera; family Tettigoniidae; genus Anabrus; species Anabrus simplex. The sequence continues at coordinate 349,378,760 of NC_090265.1, read as the reverse complement.
AATACCAGAAGTGTGTAAATGGTTCATGAGGGTAAAATAATGCTGATCTGAGGGTATGGTGGCAAGGAGTTGTAATGCCTCCTGTCTGGTTGATGGTAGACTGGGATATGTAATATTTACTGGATTAATATGAGAAGATTGTGGAGTATATGATTGAGGGGCCGTGATCCTGGTATTCAGCTGTTGCCTTTGTCCTACTACTTTATTAAAAGTTGATTTAATACCAGCCGTAGACTGAGTACGCTGTGATTGGCTGGTACTAGCAGTGGTTGCCTGTGATTGGCTGGAGTCAACTGACGTCACCTTGAAAGTAGATGAAGATTTTTCAACCAGTTTACTCTTTTCTTGAGGTAATTGAGCAAGTTTTTGTACTAGATGTGGTGTTGGGAGGGGTGGAAACTCCTCCTGACGTAATGAGAAAGTAGTTGAAGGTGTGATTTTCTTCACTGCATTTTTCCTATTTTCGATAGCTTTGATTATAGCAGGGCAACCCTTGTAATTAGCTGTGTGGTTACCCTTACAGTTAACACATTGAAAATCACTGGGTGCATTTATTAAGCATTCCGCAGTGCTATGTGGCCCTGGACACTTGACACAGCGAGGTGTCATGTAACAGTTCTTCTGAGTGTGGCCCGTCCTTTGACAACGTTTACAAATAGGAGGGCCTATAGGTGTCTGCGGTTTCTCAAATGTTACTCTGAGATCTAGTAGGGTTGTCTCATCAAATATTCTTTTGGCATTATCGGTAGCTCTAATAGCCACTGAGAAGAGTGGAATTTTCTTTCTTTCTTTAACTTCATTTTGGGGATTTTCGGGACTTTTATTTACATAGGTTTTAGATAACTGAACAGTCTGATAGACTGGATATCCTTTTTCAGTAAGAGCTGTGGTGATCTCTTCAGGATCCGTGTCAATTGGTAGATGCCTCACTATAACAGTGAAGGTTGCAGCTGGCTCAGCTGATTGAGTGAAGAAGTTAACTCCGTCATTTTTAAGTGCTTTAATTACGTTGAAGTAGTCATTCCTATCGTCAATGTAATATCTGGTTAGTCCTGTTTTAATGACTCTGGCAGTGAATGTACCATGGATATTCTCTTTTAAGAAAGCCCTTCTTACAGAGTAGGAAACAGGATCGTCTTTGATAGTTATGGGTGGTGGCCTTTTATTGTTAGGAGTCAGATTTGCGGGATTTTCCTGAGTGGTTGCCAATTCCATCTCTTCCTGGAGAGGAGTGAAATTATTTACTGTCTCTGTGGGAATTATAATAGGCTCTGTATTCAGCTTGGCGGTTTTGCAGAGTGGTGGGTATTCAAAACCGTCATCATCAACAACAGCCTGTCTTCTATTTGCTCTAGGGGAGCGGGGTGGACTGGGTGAGGAGGGAGATTGATTAGAGACTTCCATAGATACTTGAGTAGATGATCTGTTCTGAATCATGCTGGTTTGGGCTTTGGTGAGTTTAGCATTCTTGATTTTAGTGCCCGTTTTAAGGGGTAATGCTTTTACAGCAAGATTTTTGTTGCTGGAATTTTCTGCTTTGGATTTAAGATATTTTTGATGCAGTTGTTTTTTGTATTGACTCATTGAGACTTCAATTTCATTAGTGGGTTGGGGAGTGGAGGCAGTGTTAGTGGTAGCAGGGAAATCTGGTGGTGTATCATGCAGGACATGTGCGGCACCCTCGACAAATGAGGGGTCAACACATGCCCCATTAATAGTGGCTGCATGAGTGCTTATGTCACGAAGAAGTGACATTTTGCTGAATTAGTGGGTGGTGTACCAGATTTGAGTAGTCTTGTGCTCCTGCCTATCGCAAGCTCTAATTGCCTGCGTAGTGGACCAAGGGCCAAAGGCCGGTCTTGCAGACGAGGAGGGGGGGGGGGGTGGTCACACACCCGAAGGTGGACCTTTTAATTAAGTTTGGACCTGCTTGGCTTAAATGCGTGGCAAGTACAGTTTTTAAAGTGGTGTCTCCACGACGAGACACGCAATTCAAGCCCGAGCAGGACCAGCGCGAAGTACAAAAGACTATTGGTTGACTAGCAAGCCAGTCAACCAATCAGAAGGCCGGATAGCTCGTCCGATGGAGAGGGTGAGCTCTGACCGCAAGGGAGTGAGGATATCGCCGTCAATATCTTCTGGAAATACAGGGAACTGCGGAGAGGACACGAAGTGCCCTCTAACGTAGTTAATAGTCGAATACCGCTCACCACAGCAGCGTGCGCTCTTTATACAGCTGGGGATTCGGGACGGCAATCGTCCTGCAAGGAAGAGAGGCTAGCGCCACGACTCTGTTAATCGGGACGAAAGAACGAGTTTGTCATTGTGTGGTTCACGCGCTAACATCGTTTCTGTACGTAGTTTCGTTGCTGTTGTAGGCCATGCTTTTTTTTTCTTGCATTTCTATGTCAAAGTCGTATGTTAATAATGTATGGGACATTGTTTTGTATGTGGTAGTTTCGCGTATTTAAGTGCATGAGTTGAATGTTTTTAGGGGGATTGTGTCGGTGACAGTTTCTGGTATTTTCTCTTCTCGTTATGGCCAAAAAATATAACAAACGTTATCTCCAAGTGTTCAGAGATACCTATAAATTTCCGTTTATTTTACCGTCTGATAAAGGAAATTACCATATTCTCTCGCATAATTCACGCATCCCAATATTTTGTTTCCAAAGTGGAGAAAAAGAAATGTTCACGAATTTGACGCACAACTTCGAACATCCATCACGCAGCTCCAGATGCGTTTCGAAATAAAGATGTCAACTACTCAAGTAGCAGGCTTTTAATTGCGAAGGCGGGCATTCCAAATACAGGGCAACGTGCTGTTATTAACCGGCAGGAAATCCCACTGCACTAGTTAGGTGAGCGAATCAGCACAGAAGTGACTAGTGACGCTCTATTGCAGTCTGATACAAACAAATTTTACGAGTGTTTCGGGTACGGGACATTCTGTGATCTCAAAATTGTTTCAGTCCACAGTATTCGAGTAATAATGCATCATACAAACTCGCGGTGATCAGTTACGCTGAAACATACAGGAAGCGGGCAGCAAGTATTCAATGTCCAAATGAAACTTGCGCTACCGCGGTAACAGAAGTGCACTTCAAGCGGCCAACAAGTCTCGCAAAGCATTTCGCGGACCAAAAAGCGGCAAGTTTCCGCAAGTAGAGGAGGATCTGCTTAAATATATGTTTTTGTTACACAACGTTGGATAAGCCATTTCTCACGAAATGCTGTATTTTAAAGAATGGCCGCTGCACATGGAATCAGTGCCTCGGATTTGAAGGTTAACCGAGGTTTGATTAATTTTATGAAGAGAAATGTACTTTCTCTTCGACGAATAACAACATTATGCCAAAAAAATGACGAATGAGTTCAACCATTTTCATCGATTTGTGATGAGAAGCGTAAAGTGAAGGAATATTTGATCTCCCTTGTAGGAACCGCAGGTCAGACGCCAGTCAGTTTCCATATGCCACGAAGCAGTGGCGGCTGGTCGTATCTGAGGCTGGGTGTTGCATCAACATTTTCAATGTTGCAATTTTAAATGAGAATCTAATAGAAATAACAAGAATCCCTAGTATCCGTATGTAATGAACTGCATTCATATTAAAATTGAAATATATCCAGCAATTAAAACACAGGAAATAAGAGTATAACTACAGTTATTCTTACCTCACTTGAATTGAAAATTCGCCCTCCTGTTTTTCATTGATGCAAACTTGTCAGTCACCCGTTGATTGAAGTCTGCGATTTCCATCAGCAGATCTCTTTCTATGTCGCCTCTGTGGTGTAGTGGTTAGTGTGATTAGCTGCCACCCCCGGAGGCCCGGGTTCGATTCCTGGCTCTGCCACGAAATTTGAAAAGTGGTACGAGGGCTGGAACGGGGTTCACTCAGCCTCGGGAGGTCAACTGAGTAGAAGTGGGTTCGATTCCCACCTCAGCATTCCTGGAAGTGGTTTTCCGTGGTTTCCCACTTCTCCTCCAGGCAAATGCCGGGATGGTACCTAACTTAAGGCCACGGCCGCTTCCTTTCCTCTTCCTTGTCTATCCCTTCCAATCTTCCCATCCCCCACCAAGGCCCCTGTTCAGTATAGCAGGTGAGGCCACCTGGGCGAGGTACTGATCATTCTCCCCAGTTGTATCCCCCGATCCGATGTCTGAAGCTCCAGGACACTGCCCTTGAGGCGGTAGAGGTGGGATCCCTCGCTAAGTCCGAGGGAAAAGCCAACCCTGGACAATAAACAGATTAAGAAAGAAAGATCTCTTTCTATAGAAAGCATCGCCAAGGCCGACAATCTTTCCTGGGTCATAGAGTTCCTTAAGGAAGTTTTTATTTTATTCAAAGTAGAAAAACATCTTTCTGCTTCGACAGACGTCATAGGGATTGTAAGAATTAAACTTCAGCAGTTTCAAGCACTCAGTTCAGTGAACGTCCTCTCTAGGTTGTTGGTTATTATAAACTCCGCTAAACTAACAGGACCCGACAATGATCTGAATTCTTGTGCTAAACAGGGGCTGCATGGCCGAGGCGGTAAAGGCGTGCTCGGTTCGCCCGGAAGGACGTGGGTTCGAATCCCCGTCAGGAAGTCGTAAACTTTAAGAAACGAGATTTCCACTTCCAGAGGTGCATATGGCTCTGAGGTTCACTCAGCCTACACCAAAAGTGAGTACCGGGTTAATGTTGGCACAAAGCTCGTTTTACGGTTGGCAAATGTATAATATGAAGTTATGCTGATGAGAAAACGTTTCCTCCGAAAGTATATATCCTAAAAACAAATTTTGGGATTTAATAAAAGGTTATGATTGCCCATGAAGTACCAATGTTGATAACATTGTGAATGGTGCGGTGCAGCTTACCCTTACCCTAGTGACGTGGAAAAGAAATTACCGTTGCGAGTGGAGAGAAAGCAGGGATGAAGTCATCTCTGCAGAGTGGTGCAATCTAACGGGGACATTTGGAGTTGTTTTTCGATAGGGGACTTGCTGGTCTCATGCAACTCCCTAGGACCGATACTGGCGGGCTTGCTACCTGATGCTATACATCGTATACAGGCTTAGGCTTGACCCTGCTGAAACTAAATAGCGGCGCGCTGTGCGCTAGGGAGTTTGGCGTAGGAAAGTCAACCCCCTGAGTTTGATTTGAAGACGGCGGAGTTTAATGGTTCGTTACGAAGTATTAGTACATCGAACGACAAAAGGTGCTTGGTTTTAACACATTTTAGAGTACATGTTAGGTTTATTAAACTGCAAAATAGGAAGAAAAGACAATTGAAGCGTAAAATTACTGGGAGTTGTGCAAACCTGCAACAATACCACGCACCGCCCCTGCCACGAAGTCGAACAGTTTATGAGAAAGAAACATACAGTGTTATCGTTCGCGCTACCGGAAGCAAAAAACGATGTACTGCAATGCTTGCTGTAACAGCTGATAGCAGAAAGCTATACATTGTTCTAAAACGAACAACAATGCCTAAAGCAAAATTTCCGCGAGTGATCCACGTTCATATTTAAGAAAAAGGGTGGATGGACGCGTCACTCGTACAAGATTGGATACGAACGGTTTGTGGTAATCTAACAGGGTCCCTCCGACTTCCGGCCCTTCTCGTGTTGGACAGGTTTTTTTTTTTTTGCCGGTATGTCATTGTTATTACATGAAGTGTACGTTTATTAGTTAATGTTTAATTCACTTCAGGTCGTATTGTCAGCTCATGATGGGAAGAACAGTGTCGGTACTTCAAACCCACGTGTTTAACTTACCTGATGTACCCTATTTGGCTTCTCAGAAAAAATCTCCCGCCGGAATTTTACGCCAAATGACAATAACCGCAAATGAGTTGAATCAATTGTGTTTATATTATATTTGATGTGTCTTTTAAATATAAATGAATTATAAATATTTTGTAAATATCTGAATTCTTTGAATAATATACGCATCCGAAGATTTCGCCTTATATTTCGTCAAAAAGTGCGTTAATTACGCAAGAAATTACAGTATTATGCAATTTGTTGCGTGTGTCGGTGTGACATAGTGTCATAAATGAGAATGCTTTGGAACATTTTCTTGTAACCATTTTTATGTTTTCTTAGTTTAAGATTTGAAATTTAATGGTCAGCTCGCATTGTAATTGCAGATATGGATCACTTTTATCCTGACCTTTTTTCACCTAGATCGTGGTGGAATATATGTGATGAAATCCAAGAATTAAAAGATTATTTTGGTTTCTAAAAGTTGGCAGGTATGATTTATCTAAAACAATTTTGAACGATGATGAAAACTTAATTTTTTCTAAAGGCCTCAAACACAATTGGCCCAACCTCAATACTCTCAATTGAATCTGAAATAGCCATTAATAAAATGCCGACAGAACAACAAGGTGAAATCAGATATGATGTAAATAGAAAACTTGAAAAAATCTTCATTAATAATAGCAAAAACACTTCCCCCAATCATAGTTATAATAACGACAATAAACGTATCTTAGATCTTAAAAAGAAAATTAATGTCAGTAACCTCATCATTTTCAAATCTGATAAAGGTAATACCACTGTCTGTATGGACAAATCTGACTACATATCTAAAACTAAAGATTTCTTCAACACTACTTCACTACTTCTTTTTCTATAAAATCCAACGTCTACTTAAACGGACCTTAAAAAAGTGCCTCTTTTCTCTTCACAGATCAAGAAAAAACTGAACTGTTAAACATGAACCCAGGCCTATCCACTGCCAAAACCTTTCCCAAAATTCATAAAACTAACATTCCGATCCGCCCAATAATCAATTACAGACTCAGTCCCTTATATAATACTTCTAAATTCACCCAAAAAATTATTAAAAATTACTTATTTTTATCCAATAAATCTATCAGAAACATTTCTGAATTAATTGACAAACTTTGACATCCTAGCTATTTGCTTTACGTCGCACCGATACAGATAGGTATTATGGCGACGATGGGATAGGGAAGGCCTAGAAGTGGGAAGGAAGCGGCCGTGGCCTTAATTAAGGTACAGCCCCAGCATTTGCCTGGTGTTAAAGTGTGAAACCACGGAAACCATCTTAAGGGCTGCCGACAGTTGGATTCGAACCCACTATCTCCCGGATGCAAGCTCACAGCTGCGCGACTCTAACCGCACGGCCAACATGCCTGGTACTTTGGGATCCAACCAAATCTATCTCTCTCTTCTTTTGACATCGTAAATATGTATCCCAGTAAACCAACCTCCAAATTATTCCCCATAATTGATAACTACCGTACTTAAAAAAATTCAGTCATCTGAGTAAACCAGAAATATAGGACTTTATGTCCATCTTAAAATTGGTCGTCAACAATAATTTTCTTCACCTTTGATAACACCATATACCAACAGGATGGTTAGCTATGGGCTCGCGTTCCTCGGGCATCCTAGCTGAAATATATCTTGATTTCTTGGAAAACAAAAATGAATAATTATAATAATAATAATAATTTTTCTAGCACCCTTTTATAGGCCAGAAATGTTGATGACACTTTAGTAATTTTAAATGAAGAATCGACCAACACAGCCTCTACACTTCTTAACAACATCGGCGCTAATGTTAAATTCACCCTTGAATCTGAACATAGCAAAACTATTAATTTTTTAGGCTTAACTATTACCAGACATTCTTCTTCTTTAACTTATTTCTTTAGAAAACCAACCCAAACAGCAACCACAATTCGACAAGATTCTTCACACCCGCAAGCACATAAACGTGATACTTATAAAAGTATAGTTGTTCGTGCCTTCAACACTCCTATGTCTAAATAAGATTTAAATAATGAATTGAACACAATCTGTACTATCGCCAAATTTAACGGCTTTAACAACTCTTTCATAAACTAAATTATTAACAAATTCAAACACCTTCCCAAAACCACATTAACAAAAGATAAAAACAAAGCCACTGTATTTTCCACATTTATTTTTAGTCAAGACGTTTATGAAGTTACCAACGTTCTTTCAGAACCAATAACAGAAATGTTGATATTTTACACAACTCTAACTCGTTAAATAAATCTGATTCTTTTTCTGAATCTGGAGTATACAGATTCAAATCTAACAAATGTAGCTCTTCATACATTTGAACATTTGACAAACTGGACGTAACTTTAATATAAGTTACTCCGAACATGTCAACGCCATAAAATATAACAGATTATCTGTAATAGGACAACACATACAAGACTCTAAGCATAATTTCACCAAAATTGAACAGGACATGCAAATACTTAAAATTAATAACAAAGGCCCACTTCTAAACACAACTGAAAATTGTTTTATTCGCCTTGACCAACACTTCAACCGTAATTTCAATTTAAATGACAATTCTGAAGAACCCAATATTCTATTCGAATTTCTCATTTTCAAAGATGCTAAATTTCTAAACCCGAATTCGATTTTCCATGCCTTGCATGGTTCCTACCCACGTTTTCTACCACCATAACCCATCCACCTGCCCCACCTCAAAACACTACTCCTACTTTATTTCCCTATCCTTTCCTTTCCTTTCTTCTTTATTCATTCCACTTCCCGCTCTATGTATCATCTAACCAATTCAACCACTCGCTATATAAATAAAAGATATTATTTGTATTCTATTCCACATCTAGTTTATCTTCTATTAACATCTTTCTTTCTCTCTCTCTCTTTCTTTTCCGCATTGAAATGGGTACTATAATATCACTTACTGTTCAGATCATTATAACATTTAAATTTATTCCTTACGCTACTTCAAGAACTACCTGAGCTCTTATCTTCAAGAAATCACACGCTGTGTAAATGCGATTCTCAATTGTTCTAATATTGCACTAGTTAACATTTTTCATTTCACAATATTTTTATGTCATCTGTTCTGTATCTCCAAACTTCTAGAATCTGGCAATACAAGATTTTATAAACCTTACTATATATTTCAGTTGTCAAGTATATTACACTGTATTACACGATTTCACGCCTAGCAACGTTTACAAACTTGATCCTAGAGCTATTTAAAAATATTCATCGAATTTCATAAACATTTAAAAACACGGTGCCATTAGCACGTAAGCTTTACTGCTCTCCAAGAACTTACGTCTGGCTTCATTTACATGATTGATCCTCTACCTCTTCAAGATTTTAAGAACTTTCAACACGCAGTGCTCCTGCTAAAAGTATTATAATACTTAATGAACTACAACTAGCGGAAAATTTATACATCACCTATCATTTTCCAGTGCATTTTTTAAACATTTTATGTGATCGGCTGATGATGACCCGGAACAATGGTCAAAACCAGTACCGCTTTTAATCAACTAGTAATGTAACATTACAATTCTAATTCTACATGTATTGAAATGGTTGAACCATTATATAACTTCTTTCAATTTAATTGTGAACTCAGTTCAATACGGAAAAATAATGAAATTCTTATCTTTAAATTTCAGCTCCAGTGCCGATGCGCTATAGATATAGTAGAACAACATGCTCAGAATATATATAGTATAGGGATTTGAGGATTTCCACTTGATCAGTACAATTGCTTTCGATAGAGATGCTCGAGTACTTTTATGACCTCCTGATCCATTGGTTGGAGTTTACTGGTTGTGTTGGACAGCTGTCAACGAAAAATAGGATTTTGCGATTGGCCTTTACCATATTTTGGTCCAATTCATTGAACCAATAAACAAACAAGTCACTAGAATCCAGGCATGTGCTTGATATTTATATTCAAAAGGCCGACGTTTAATGATTTTGAAACATTGGTAATTAACTGAGGTGAGTTTTCATATCCATCGTCATATGCAGCAACAAGCACAGTTGCCCTTTGTTTGCTTAATTTCCCACTGTGACATTTCTCCCATTTGAACGCATATGGCTTGTCTGATATTAGCATAAAGAATAAGCCACATTCATCCCTGTTAAACATGGTCGCGTGGCATATAATTTTTAATGAGTCTAGGTAGCGCTTCACTTTGCCAGTCCTAATTGACTCTGATTCGCCACTGACTTGAGGATGTATTATGTCATGCTTTTGAATCTATCAAGCCAACCACTCGAAGCACCAAAGTCTATTTAATTTACCTGCTATTTCTCGTGATTTTCTCATATGATTAATGAGATCGAAGCAGGCCAGACACAGACCGAAGTCGCCGTATCCTTGAATGTGCCACAAAGTGTCATTTCCAGGCTTTGGAGACGATTTCTAGACGCAGGAGATGCTATTCGCAGGCCAGTACCAGGTCTACCAAGGGTAACCACCCCACAGCAGGACCGATATCTGACCTTAACCGCCCGACGAAATCGGGAATGCACCTGCAAGACAACTGTCGGCGGAGCTTGCAGCCGTCTCAGGGATTGCCGTTTCCCGGCAACCTGTGTACCGGAGGCTCAGAACAGTAGGGCTGTTAGCCCGATGTCCAGCGGCATGCGTCCCGCTCACTTCAGCACAGAGACGGGCCCGTTTACTGTGGAGCCGTCAACATCGAAATTGGACCATGAATGAATGGGGCATGTGCTCTTCAGAGATGAATCCCACTTCAGTTTGCAGAACGACTCCCGTCGCGCATTAATCTGGAGATAACCGGGTAGCCGATACAACCAAAGGAATATCGTGGAACGGGACCAGTATGGCGGTGGTGGCGTTATGGTGTGGGGCGGCATTATGTTGAATGGCCGTACGGACCTGCACAGCTTCATGGGTGGTCCGAGGAACACTGTTAACGCTCGGAGATACAGGGATGAGGTACTGAGACCTCATGTTCGACTTTTCAGAGATGCGGATGTTCCAGACTTCCTCTTAATGGACAATAATACCCGATCGCACCACGCTGCTGTGCTGGATGAATTTCTGGCTGGGGAAGACATTTATCGCATGGACTGGACAGCGAGGTCTGCAGATCTGAATTCTATAGAAAATGCCTGGGATGCATTGGGGAGGCGAATTGCATCCCGTCAGCCTCCGCCAAGGACTTTCCAAGACCTTCGCATTGCCCTTTCGGAGGAATGAGATCCACTGCCACAAGAGCTCTTGAACAATCTGATAGAGAGCATGCCACGTCACTGCGAAGCATGTGTGTCCGTTAGGGCTAACCATACACCCTATTAACAGCATATTTTGTTGTGGAAGACATTGTCAAGTTTCGTTACTTGTTGTCAAATGTGTACCTTAGCTATGAGAACCGTTCTGACACTGTTTTATTTTGGACAAGTTGTTTGACACATGGTGTGTGAATCAGCTTCCATTTGTTCCGTTTGTTCAGCAATCCGTGTGACATTCCTATCAGGCGATATGGCCTTGTTTATTGATTATGCTTAACTTTTGTTATACACACTAGGTTATCAGAGAAATTCAACAAACACCTTAGTATACCAGGATGATGGCTAATATGTCCCAAGCCCCTCAAAAGAATTAACTTCATTTATTTAAGGCGCTGTCCTTCTGACCCCAACTTGGCAAGTTCGAACCTAGCTCAGTCCGGTGGTATTTGAAGGTGCTCAAATACGTCAGCCTCGTGTTGGTAGATTTACTGGCATGTAAAAGAACTCCCACGGGACAAAATTCTGGCACCTTGGCGTTTCCGATAACCATAGAAATGTAGTTAGTGGGGCATAAAGCAAAATAACATTATTATTAATATATTCAAAGTAAGATGGTCGGGCTGAGTGGCTCGGACTCCTGAAGCCCTGGTCTTCTGAACCCAACTTGGCAGGTTCGATCCTGGCTCAGTCCAATGGTATTTGAAGGTACTCGAATACTTCAGCCTCGTATCGGTAGACTTACTGGCAAGTTAAAGAACCCCTGTGCGACAATATTTTCAAGACATGCAGTCCTCACGTTTTCACAACATTTCTGGGGAAGAATGGTGCATGATTTATGACTTATATGCAAATATTTGTTTCCTGCATTGTATCATACATTTATTGACCGGCTGTTTTGATGAGTTATATCCTATACGGCTTTCTGCTTTTCATCAAATTGTAAATTATGTTACATATTTAATGATAGTTTTGTGAATGGTACATCTCATTAGGCTTCTTTAACTTAGTTATAGTTCGATATAACTTGAGCATTTAGAAGTGTTGAAAAACTTGTGGTGTTTGTGCTTATTCATATATGATAGTGGCTGATATCCTAGATATGACGTTGTTGTGTCTGCCTTCACGCATGATAGTGGCTGATAATGCAGCTGTTAGGCCTTGTAAACCAATAATTATCAACGTGCATAACTGCATGTTACATCTGTAAACTAAATGTGAAGGTATGTGAATAAGTGTGATGGTGGTGTTGATAGCTGTTCTTAGGGGCATAACCTTGAGGTAATCAGCTACATTAAGTATTGGTACCTTCAAAGTTTCTTTGACGATAATTATTCTAGGTGTAATGGGGCTGACTGCGTAATTATCGGCCACGTTTCTCGACTTATAAGCCTTAACCAGCAAAATATCATCATTATTAGAAATACATGTGATTGGTACGTTTTGTCGACTTTATTATTTCCAGAACTGTAAAAGTGTTTTAAGACGAACTATTTTATATAAATATTACGGAGAAAATCTAACTTATGAAATTGTTTTTTGCTTCACGTCGCACCGATACAGATAGGTCTTATGGCGACGATATGGCAGGAAAGGCCTAGGAATGGGAAGGAAACAGCCGTGGTCTTTATTAAGGTACATCCCCAGCATATGCCTGCTGTGAAAATGGGAAACCACAGAAAACAATCTTCAGGGCTGCCGACAGTGGGGTTCAAACCCACTATCTCCCGGATGCGAGCTCACAGCTGACCGCATGGCCAACTCGCCCGGTACTTATGAAATTAGAAGACAAGTAAGTAAACTGGGTTAACCACGTAAGGCCTAATCACGCCACCGTATCGCTTAACTGATATATAAACGCATCGAAATATTCCACATATTTAGTGTTACTTAACACTTTTGATATAAAGGAAAGGAAATATTCCCAGGGAATTGCATTTATCACCATCTTCAATAGTTTAAATCAATTAATTATAAGGAGCACGTTTAAATTGGGATTTTAAAATACACTGTAATGCTCTTCTTATGGAAGACCGCTTTTTTGCCATACGTCAGCTGATCGCTCAGAGCTTGATGTTGGAACCACGCTTGGCCGGTAGAAACATAGGGAGCGCCCTCTCTATCTGTTTGTATGCTCGAAGGAACGAACATAGCCGGGCGAGCTGACCCGAGTGACTGCTTTCCCGAACAGACCTGAGTGGCTGCTCTTTGTCGCTCTTTGTCAGCCCTTATAACCAAGTAGGCAGGATACCGGTTATCGTGTTTCACTATTTCGTCAGTTGGCACAGGAAGTATATTCTATTAATTACAAAAAACTCTGTAATTTACAAAAAATGTTACAACTTACTTGAAATATGATACATCCGTTGTGATTTCTGCCAGGTTTGTGCGATTGCATGCCGCACACACAGCATAATATATGCTGTTAATTTATTCTATCTATTGTGTTAAAAGTAGCGCTCTGTAAGCGGATGATATTGAATGGACGGCGCTTAAAGTGTCGCTTCGCCTGTTAGCCACTCTACAGTCTTATTTCTACCTCGTTGGTCACAGCTTACTGTATCTGAAGTTCTTGTTAATGCCCTACTTATTCGTTTGGCTCGCCTTTAATACTTGAGCATATTATCTGTTAACTTGGTTCTTGCATTCTCCTATCTGCGTTAATGCACTGCGAGTATCCGTGCACTGGCGTTCTACCTTCTGGCCGCGGTACTATCAAGAACCGCCAGGCAAGGAAATTTATGTACTCGTGAATGAAAGAAGATTTCGATTAAGATTATTAGGATTCGCGTGAATGTGTGTGTGTATATAGTGTTCTTGGTAAGTTGTAACGAGATTTAGAAGATATGGTGCCTTAGAGATTCCTACGGAAAGGAAATTGACGTACGTTATAGGTACACAAGAATGTAACATTAATATTATCAAGGCAATAGTCGGGAGAAATTGGGGTTCTGAGCCTATTACCTCACTTATTTTATACAGGAATGCCTTAAAACCTAGACTAGCATACGGGTGCTACATTTTCTATATAACTTCCGAAAATCCCTTACAGCAGCTGTACCCATTAGTGTTGGCTACTGAGTGTATGATTCGAACAAGACCGACTCCAATCCTCAGACCGTAGTATTACTAAAAATGGCGGCTGAAGTAGCCGGATTGCTGGTATTGGCTAACAAGGAAATATCACGTACTATACGCGAACCTTTTCTTGAGCCCTGAGCTCCCTAGTGCTGAATCGGTAGACCTCAGTTATCTTCGATATCCATATTGGCAACCTTTGAAACACAAACTATTCATCGCTTATTCAACGCTGTGCGACATCTGGCGTACACTTTACGAACTAGTACTGTTGTTGTTTACACAGCAAAACCAAACTATATAATTCATGCTAGTAAGAAGATTCGCATCGAGAAATGTTAAATAATGTACGTGTGACACAGTTGTTGACGTAAGATAATATATGTTTAGAAAATTCATATCGATCGATCATATCGATTCAATTCAGATTTCATTTCCATCCAGTGGGCAGTATAACTGGAACCGGCTGCACTCCCTCCTTAATCCTCACCCCGTAAAAATCGGGCTCAAGGAAAGTTTCACGTATAGTACATATTATACAAACGGCGGTAATTTAACATGATAAGCGTAACATCATAGGAAAAATAACTTTCTCACGCATAAAAACGCTTCGCCAACAAGTATGCCCCACATATAATCAACTAGAATCACATATTCTACTAGAAAAGAGAACAGCAACCTGATTATTTAGAAATTTCAATTAGACAAATAACGTTTTCTGTTAGATTTCACTTCGCTGGATAAATTATATCATTTTCAATGTTGAAAAATAAAATAAGTTGCGAAAATCCTCGGTCTTATGGGAACTATGAAACAAAATTTGTTGCCTTGGTTTTGAAGTGGTGGACAATTTTTTATGTTCAGCGCCCAATAACTTACCAAGGGAGATGTTCAATGAATTTCCAATTTCTTTGCAATCATTTAAGAAAAGGCTAGGAAAACAACAGATAGGGAATGTGCCACCTGGGCGACTGCCCTAAATGCAGATCAGTAGTGATTGATTGATTGATTGATTGATTGATTGATTGATTGATTGATTGATTAACAATGAAAAGGAAGTAAACCCGAAATAATAATGGTATTGGCTTTACTTGCCAGTGACTAATTTTTACGGTTTTCGGAGACGCCGAATTGCCAGAATTTAGTCGCGCAGGAGTTATTTTACGTGTCAGTAAATCTACCGGCACGAGGCTGACGTATATGAATACCTTCAAATACCACCGGATTGTGCCGGGGTCGAAACTGCCCACTTGAGGTCAGAAAGCTAGCGCCTTAATCGTCTGTGCCACTCAGCCCAAGTACACCCGAAATGATTATGTTAACCCAAGGAACGGCCCTGGTAATGCTAACGTAATGTTGACATATGGTACAGCAGCAATTCACGCAATGATGGCAACTTTAGTAATGAAACGATGAGACACTAAAGATATAATAGGTTTACACCCATTAAAGAACATGAGTGCAAAAACTCTATTGACGAAACATTGATATTTAACCACATGGACGAGCTTCAGTTCGGCGCAGTCTGCTTGATAACAGGTAACCTCAGCATGAATCGGAAGGTATTGGTAGTGTAAAATCCTGCGATACAAACCCATCTATTCCTCCAAGTCACTACTTCTTCTTTGTAACAGTATACAGATTGCTCCATCTGTCACACTTATAAGTTTTGTTATACTCCAAGATCCAGCCAAACATTTCCGCAGGCAAGCACAGATCATTGTAAAATAAACTTGCATCTAAATCACTCGACACTTTGAAATACATAGACAGTGACGGAATATCACAATATCAATTATATTCTATCTAAATGAATATTTTTGCAGGAATACGAATAGATTCACCATTTGGAATTAGAGAAAAGTCTTCCCTAAGACTTATTCTCAAAATGATGTATGCATACAACAGTTTTGTCATCAACTTGAAAATAATCACAATGTATCATCCTAATCCATTTCTTTCTTAATGTTTTATTCCGTAGAACACTTAAGAATAGTTGTATGAGAGGCATTGCCATAGTTAGACTTAAACCTGGTTCACAACACGATCAAAACAAACAAATTCTCACATTACTGCGTATAATTACAGATCGTAAGTGTCCACTGACTCATACGAATACACTCGCACACTTATATTCTACAAGGAAACTAACATTTATCGCCAACTTTAATGAAATTACACCGACCACATACGATAACAACAAACCAAAACAAACCCACGTTTACAACATAACCGGCTACTAGAATCGCCATCCTTGAACGATCGAGAGTAGCATTAAGCTCTGAGCTGGTATGAGGATTGGAGTCGGTCTTGATTCGAAGCAGTGTATCGATTCATTCAAGTGTCCGAATTAATCGATTCACAGGAATGGCGAGCTCACAGCACACGAGTCAGCTAACTCGAAGCAGACAGTGTACACTCACGGATCAGAGATACATTCTACACACACGCCTCACTAGCGGGACACTGGACATTGGCGGGGAGCTGAACTTCCGCTGCAGCGAGACATACAGAGCCGTGGCACACTGAAAGAATCGCTCGCTATAACGGACTCTCGCGCTCAGTTGATTTGAAAATAATAACCACTAAATAATAGACGGCCTTATTTACAGTGTTAAAAAGGCAGTCAAAACATAATTCCAAAGTACCTAGCTTGTAAGAAGGTAGGCTATTAGCTTATTCTGTTTACCGTATTAGTTTAACCAATCAGTATTTTTATAACTAGTTGATATTCGACGATTTATTAAACTCAGCTCTCTAGCCTACCCGCCTAGCTGAGTGGCTCAGAATGTTGAAGCCTGGTCTTCTGACCCCAACTTTGTAGGTTCGATCATGGCTCAATCCTGTGGTATTTGAAAGTGCTCAAATACGTCAGCCTCGTGTCGGACTAAATTCCGGTACATCGGCGTCTCCGGAAACCGTAAAAGTAGTTAGTGGGACGTACATCCAATAACATTATTATCTAGCCCACCCTATGACTACGAGCCATGCTCATGACCACTCAAAAATGCCTGTTTTATATTGGAAAGAACCGCACGGTATTCCCTCAGTTCGTGTATCGAATCATTGCACAATCACGAGATCACCGGTGTAAATGGACAATGAGTAAGTGAGACGACTGATTCAATAGCTTAAATAAAAGAGATGTTTACCGGTAATCAGAAAACCAGTGGGCTACTGTATATCTTTGGTATCCTATACTTGTAATGCTATACAAAATATGACGATTTAAAAAGTTCTCTGCTGTTAGAAAAATACATTTTCAAAGAAGACCGAGCTATTTGGCCGTGCGTTTAGGGTCGCGTAGCTAGAAGCTTGCATTCGGGGGATGGTGGGTTAGAATACTATCGTCGTCAGAGGTTTAAGTTGGTTTTCCGTGGTTTCCCATTTTCACATCAGCAAATGTTGGCCCTGTACCTTCATTAAGGCCACGGTCACTTCCTATAATATATCATCGTCGTCATAAGACATATCTGTGTCGGTGCTACGTAAAGCAATTTATTTGATTTATATTCAAATATACGTAGTCTACTTATTGTGGACACAGTTATATTTTACATCTAATTCTGTATATATAATAGAGTGGTGACTTTCAGAGAACTGTGGAAAACCATACGGTAGTGTGTAAAATTTGAGTTATATAAATTATTATTATGATTATTATTATTAACTAAGGAAGTTGTGTGTTGTAATAAGTGTGTATAGTGTTGCACAATTACCTATTTTTTCCTGATTTCAATTTTTAACTTAATTATTTTGTATTATGAAGGCAGATCATTGACGATTGTGTGCACAATTTTTTTTATCTAACTCCATATACTTATTTAATGGAGTTGTCACTGTCGGGGGAAGGCTTTAAACATCAAAACTTGTTGCGAAGAAGTGGCTGCAGGAGGATCGTGAATCTGAAAGCTAGATGACCGCATTTGAACGTAGTTCATAGAACGAAGACCAGATGGCAGCAGCAAGCATAGAATATTGTCTCAATCTCTATATAGTGCCTACTCTGTCCTGCGAGAATTGAGTTTACAACTACATTAGAGATGGCAGCACTTACCGCACCCAGAACATATGTTATTTGAATGAGAGTTCGGCCGTAAGATCAATATAAAATGATAAATAATCCATAATATGCTACTACTAATTGAGAAAACAATGTACATACTGAAGCTAACATTTCACTTTGAGCCTGATTTAAGATACAGAGGCGAAAAATTTATATTAAAAAATCTTATCATTTATAGTAGGTATATAAGCATAACCCCACTGGAAGTAAGCAGCAGGAATAAATAACTTGTTTTGAAAGTCCGTTTACAACAAAACACAACAGTTTATTCGCGAGAGCAGGATATTTTCCAATATAGACCTATATGCCGTTAACACCCTCAGCACTGACCACGCCTACGAACTTATCACCGGTTCGGTCGCAAAGGAACCTTTCCTTAGTAGTCATTTGATCGGCAATCACTGTTACAATTCTCTCTGTTGATTGGAGAGTTTTACATTCAGATTTAGGTCCTTCCTTCAATAATTGGGAAATCCCGACAACACACTCAATATTTCCCGTTGTACAGTACCTGTCCAGAGTACTTCGCGATGGGGCTGACACTCGTAACCTTTTGGGGATATTATTCTCCACGCCACACAGTATCTTATATTTTTTCTGACCAAGCGGGTATTGTCTTACGAAAATTATCGATTTGATCTAAAAGATAAACGGTCTTTTGATCATTATCTTTAGCTGCTTCCTTTATTCCCTTCAGATGATCAATTTCTGGGTTTTCTTCAAATTTCCTCTGTAGTCTCAGAATTCCCGATCAGAGCTCCTGACGTATGATCTTCTGATGACTGCTGTCATCATTACTCGGTGGGATATCGACTTGGAGTGAGAAATCATTGTCCACATGGATTTCGTGCTCGATATCCAATGCATTTCCTGTGGTTATTCCCTCAAGGATTTGTTACGAAGAAATCGCTGTCTGGTCTTTCGTGGAGCATTTTTTTTCTGGTTTGAAGGTATTAAGGATAACTAGGAAACTGGCTTGGTACATCATCCGGCTTCAGTACCTTTCTCTTACTGATTTCTCGGCAATCTCTGACACTAAAGTGCAGGCTACTAACACGAGAACAATAGAATAGAATCCATTCACTACCCTTGTTTGGTGCTTGCCTTGAAATGCGTTAAGTCATTTTCTCTGAAAGTTCTTTACTTGAGAGAATTTCATGAAACCCCACACCTGAAGAGTTTGGAACCCTTTGCTTTGATATACAGAGAGGAACACAATATTCACTATTTTACAGCCGGTAACACACACACACATATTCGAAGTAAACGCGCGGGAACTCAAGAACATCGGTACGGAGATAACCTGGCAAGCTGGGTGCGTTAGCTGGCGCCCCTAGCGGAGGTTTTTGATACTGAGCACTCACGCTAAGTCTTGTGTTAACCGCATAGCATAGAGCAGGCAGTATATAGAGATTGAGACGGCGGTGCTGCTATCTTATCACAACTGACTACATAGATGCAAAAGGATCAATGACTCTAATGAGCCAAGACCGATTCCAATCCACAGACCGTAATATAAAAAACATGGCGGCCGAAGTAGCCGGATTGCTGGTATTGCCTAACAAAAAATATCACGTACATATTATATAAACGGTGGTAATTTAACATGATAAATGTAACATCATAGCGAAAATCACTTTCAAACGTATGAAAATGCTTCGCCAACAAGTACGCACTCCATATAATCAACTAGAACCACATATATTCTACTGGAAAAGAGCCCAACAAGGTGATTATTTAGAAATTTTAATTCGTCAAATAACGTTTTCCCTTAGATTTCACTTCGCTGGATAGTGATAAAACTGTTAAAATTATATTTCTAACATAAATTTGAATGTTTCAAAATAAATTACGGTGCGAAATTCCTTGATTTATTCGCTCTCATGAGAATTGTGAAACATAATTTGTTACCTTAGTTTTGAAGTGGTGGACAATTTCTTGAATTCAGCGCCCAATGAAAGGGAAGTACATCCGAAATAATAATGTTATTGGATTTACGTCCCACTAACTACATTTTCTACGGTTTTCGGAGACGTCGAAGTGCCGAAATTTAGTCATGCAGTAGTTCTTTTGCGTGCCAGTAAATCTATCGATACAAGGCTGAGGTATTTGAGCATCTTCAAATATCACCGGACTGAGTCAGGATCGAATCTGCCAATTTGGGCCAGCGCCTTAACCGTCTGAGATACTCAGCTCAAGTACACCCGAAATGATTATGTTAATCCAAGGAATGGCCCTGGTAATGTTAACACAATGTTGACATATGGCATAACAGCTCTTTACGCAATGATAGTAACCTTAGTAATGAAACGCTCAGACCCTAAAGATATAATAGGTTTTTACCCATTAATGAACATGAGTGCAAAAACTCTATTGACTAAACATTGATATTTAATAACTTGGACGAGCTTCAGTTCGGCGCAGTCTGCTTAATAACAAATAACCACAGCATGAATCTGAAGGTGTTGGTAGTGTAAAACCCTACGTTACAAACCCAGCTAATCCCTCCCTTCGTCACTATTTCTTCTGTGTAACAATATACACATTGCTCCAACTGTCACACTTTTAACTTTTGTTATACTCCAAGATACAGTCAAACATTTCCGCAGGCAAAGCACAGAATATTGTAAAATAGACTTGCATCTAAATCATTCGACATTTTGAAGCACATAGACACTGACAGAATAACACAATATCAGTTATATTCTATCTAAATTATATTTTTCGAGAAACACGAATAGTTTGGAAGTAGAGAAATGGCTTTCCTAATCTCAGACTTATTCTCAAAATGATGTATGCACGCTACAGTTTTCTCACGGACTTCCAAATAATCACGATGCATATTGCTAATCCATTTCTTTCTTAGTGGTCTATTCCACAGAAAACTTACGAATAGTTGTATGAGAGGCACTGACATAGTTAGACTTAAACATGGTCCACAACGAGCTAGAAAGAGGACTATAGAGTGGCTAACACGTCTGCTACAGCGCTCTAGGCGGTGCCAAGGCAAAATAGCGACGCCATATTATATCCGCCCGTGTTTTACGGTTTATTCTGGTTATTGTGTGTTCTTATCGTGGTTTATTTGCACTGAATCTGATAAATTAACTGCATAAATTATGCCGCCTATATGTGCAGCAATCAACTGCACGTTCCGTAGAGGCAGCTCAAAGGATATATCATATTTCAGGTAAGTTTTTTTTAAGTAAAGAATGCAATGTTTGGTCATTAGCAGAGTATGTTTCCCCGTTGTCAGTGTTTGTAAATCAATCTATGCTTTTCTCTCTAGGTTCCCTCTGAAAGATAAGGAACTCACGAAACAATGGGTAATAAATATGAAACGTGATAAATGGTTTCCGACAAAGCACAGTTTCCTGTATTCACGACATTTTGAAGAAAAATACATAGTGATCAACAATGATAGAAGACGCTTGCTGTCCAGAGCCATCCCTACAGTTTTTGATTTTCCGAGTCACCTTATGAAAATACAGCGTACTAGACCTCCACCTACGATACGATACAATATGAGAGCCTCCAGTCCTACGCCGCCACTATTCGAATCTTCGTCCACAAATATGGAATTGAACAATTCAGGTAACTATGCGATTTAACATAATTGACATTAACACAATAATTATTTCAAATGGTTTAAAGTACGAAGTGTTCGGTCTAGGCCTATCATCATTATCGCTATGGGATGGTTTGTTACAGTATTCGGTGTAAAACTTCTATAACCGGTGTGTAAAAGTGAGGTTAGAGATGGCACATGTAACACTCGGCAGGCTTGCCAACTTACACAATCTTAGTGACAAGACCATTGGGCTGGATGGGTTATGTCCGAGGAGCGACAAAACCATTGGTCTGGATTGGATAGGTCCGGCTAGTTACTAGACCATTGGCCGGGGGACGTGCAGGTTAGAGTCACTTACCAGCCCTTAGGCCTTTAGTATCCTGCGTGACACCACCATTGATCTGGATAGGTTACGGTAAGATAGTGACAAAACCATTGGTCTGGATATGTTAGATAAAAATTTCAAGAAGCGAGAGTGAAATTGATGGTTCTCTCACTTTTAGCGAATATGGCAGCCCTGTACTTGCACAAGATGTGAGCTCATCATTACTCCAGCCCGGTTGACAAGACTTTCACACCCGCATAACGACTGTCGTTTGTTTACATGCTCGCGGCCTTCTCAGGAAGGGTGTTGCCAAGCGGTGCTCTGTAGCCTACTGTCAACCTCTGTACTTAGGAACTGATGAGTGAGTGGTGCTTCGATAGCTGGTGGTAGTGATTATTGTTGCACGATTGGTGAGGAGTTGTTCTTGCCGTGCGGACATTAGGATAGGACCTGGACAAAACCAGTGATATAGGGACAGGCAAAGGGGATCTGGGGGGGTTCTTGTGTGCAAGTTTTATTTTTTCATTTTCTTCGTCTCGAAAAGCCAAGGGGGATGTAATACGCGAAGGGGTCTAATACATGAGAAAATACGGTAGGCTAACTATTTTAGTAATTACCAATATGTGGTCCTTTCGTATCATCATGGTTTTAATGTATTGTCTGTTAATACTTTCAAATGCTTTTGTAAAGTCTGAATACTGTATAGCTTTCCTTTAGCATGTTTCAAGTCATCAGAGATGTAGTCTCTCGGAATGCTGCTATATCCAGTAAATTGACAATTTTTTCCTTGTAGAAAGATCTAGTCCTTATTTGTCAATAGTAATGCTACTGGTAACAGTGGATTGTGTTTATTCGTTTGTTTCACTTTTACTTTTTTCTCCTCTTTTCAGGAAGTGCTGAACTGAAGATCATAGGAAATGATCATGCGTACTGTGTCCCTAGTCCACGCAAAATGAAAAGAATGTATGACAATGCAATGGAAGTAAATGCCAATTTAAAGAAAAAAATTAAATGTCTTCAACAGAACATTAATAGAAAGAGGAGTAAAATAATTAATTACCAGCAGCTAATTTCAGGACTTAATAAAAGACTGTGTGAATCTGGCTCTGAAATTTTAGACAAATGTTTTACAGGTGTACTGAAGGAACTTCTAGAACTTCAGATCAAGGGTTGTGGACAGAATTATACTGAGGAGATAAGAAGATTTGCTTTGACGCTACATTTTTATTCCTCACGAGCCTATCAGTACCTCAGGAAACACGTTAAACTTCCTCATCCAAGGACTCTCCGTCGTTGGGCATCAGTTCTGGATGGTAATCCAGGCTTCACAGAGGAAAGTTTCAGGAAAATTACACAGGAGGTAGAGGGAAGTGCCGAGCCTATCCTTGCATCTCTAATGTTTGATGAAATGGCAATAAAGAAAGATCTTGTGTGGGACGGTAATCAAATTTGTGGTTGTGTAAATTTAGGACAGGGTTTTATTGGAAGTGATGACTGTCCCTTGGCCAGGGAAGCTCTTGTTTTTATGGTTACGGCTTTAAATCGTAACTGGAAGATACCTGTTGGTTATTGCCTTGTAGATGGCACATCAGCTTCTATGAAAGCTAATTTAATAGAGCAGTATCTTAGGAAACTGCATGAAACAGGAGTCAGTATAGTAAGTGTAGTCTGTGATGGAACACCTACAAATAAATCTGTTATGCAGTAATTAGGTGTAACTTTTTCTGGTGATAACGTACAGTGCTGGTTCCCTCACCCATCTTTTCAGCAGAGAAAAGTGTATTGTATTTTTGACGCTGCACATATGTTAAAGTTAATGCGGAACTTGCTGGCAGAAAGGGAAGTTCTTGTTGATGGCACTATTCAAGGTGGTGACGAAAATAAGATTAAATGGGAGTATTTTTGTAGTCTAGTTACTCTCCAGGAAAACGAGGGTTTACATGCTGCAAATAAACTGAGACGGCGACATATCTACTATGAAACCCGAAAAATGAAAGTTGCCCTTGCTGCTCAGACATTTAGCAGGTCAGTGGGTTGTGCTATGTCTTTCTGTAATGCATTAGGGTTTCAGGAATTTGCAGGATGTGAACCCACTGTTAAATTTGTTAAGATTATTGATTTAATATTTGATATTTTGAATTCCTGTCATCCATTGGGTAAAGGCACAAAATCTCCTATTTCCAGAAAGAACAGAGTAACTGTCTGCAATCAAATTAAGGACTGTATCAATTATCTACAACACCTGAAACTTTCAGATGGAACACTTGTTTGCAACTCAAATAGGAAAATGCCAATTCATGGGCTCATTGTTGATCTTGTGGCTGTTAAGGAGTTGGCTGAGGCATATGTTTGGAATGATGACCCTATTATGAAATATTTTCTGACGCGTAGGTTGAGCCAAGATCATTTGGAATTATTTTTTTCTTCTTTACGCTCTAGAGGTGGGAACAGGAATAATCCAAATGCTTTGCAGTTTAGGTCGGCGTACAGGAAATGTTTGATTGCACGTGTGCAGCCATCTGAAAGTGCAAATTGTGAACTTTCTGACTGTGATGTCCTTGTCCCTGCCAGTGGTATCAGTTCTCTTCAGAATACAATCGACAACAGATTTATGTTAAATGCACTGGAACTGGATCACGACTATTTTAGTCGTAACTATGATTCTATTAGTATATATGTTGATAATGTAGTTGAGTACATTGCAGGGAGTGTAGTTCGTCAGGCATCTAAGAAGTTGAAATGTTTACAATGTTTGGAGGTTCTATTGGCTAATAGCAGTACATACGGAAGCAGATTAGCAGTAGAAAAGAATGTGAATGGTTCTCTTGTGAATCCATCTCAGGATGTAGTAAAACTATGTAAAATTGCTGAAAAAGTTTTTAGAAATAATTATGAACTACTGGGAAAGCATGAAAGAAAAGTAATGTTAAAACTTCAGACTGAGGTGTTAAGTTTGTTGCCGAATTGTTTATTTTTTGAATTTGATCATTTGTTCACTGCCGTGGAACCAGGTGAGGAATCTCATTATGCCTCGCTCATTAAATTAATTTTACATCAGTATTTTACCTGTAGACTGCATCATGTTTGTAGAAGCAGATCTGAGAAGGAAGGAGGAAAGCAAGTGAGACAGATGTTTACTAAATTAATATTATTTAAAGGGCAGTAGCTTGGCCTGTACCATGTAAAATGAGAGAGATTTTCTTTTTCTGTAATATCTTCTAGGCTTTTCCAATCTTTGTCAAAATACAGGCAAAGTTTATTAATTCTTTATGAAATAAACTGTTACCAGTCACAAGTTCTACAGAGGGATCCAAAAAAATGTAGACACTTTGATAGTTAATATCTTTGGAACAAATGACATATCATTGCGATTCTTGCACAGTAGCGTAGTCCATTGTATTCTCAACAGAATGGCGCAACAATCTTGGCTTGCGTTTTCCAGCAGATGACAGTGCAGCAATGAATGAAGTAAGATTGTCGTTTGAACAACGCAAAGCCATATTGAAGTGGTACTGGAAGTATGAAAACATGGAGGTACAGCGGCAATGGCGTACTCGGCCACCAACATGTACAGCAATTTATCTTATTTGGGATAAATTTGAAGCCGACGGTACTGTTCAGGATGTGCATAAGAAAAGGTCTGGCTGACCGAAAACATCAACAAATCCAGCTTCCAGCGCTGCTGTGTTGCAACATTTTACCAGATCACGTAAAAAATCTGTGAAGCAGGGTGCACGTGAAGGCAGGGTAAGCCGATTAACCATGCGATGAATTCTGAAGGCTGTAAAGTGGAAAGTGTACGTTCCAAGATCGTTGCACGCTATGAACGAGGACGACCCGGATCGAACGATGGACTTCTGCGAGTGGTTTGAAGGCATGCTTCATGAAGATAAACGGTTTGCAGGGATGATTGTCTTGTCAGATGAGGCGCAATTCAAACTGAACGGTACTGTAAACCGCCACAACTGCGTGTACTGCGCTTCTGAAAATCCTCACGTTCACGTGGACAACATGTTAATCTACCTGGTGTTAATGTGTGGTATGGTCTGTCATTGCGCGGTTTGATTGGCCTGTTCTTCTTTCAACGTACCGTAACTGGTGAGGTGTATCTTCATGTGCTACGAACATCAATTTTGCCTGCCTTCCAAGAGGTGTTTGGAAATGAAAGATATTACCTACAACAAGATGGCGCTCCACCTTACTACCACAGAGATGTCAGAGCCTACTTGGAGTATTGAGTACTCACCACGGCCTTCAGACCTTACAACTCTTCTGCATATGGGGGATGTTGAAAAATGAAGTTTATCGATAGAAGCCAACTATACTGAACGAGCTACGAGAAGCCATCGAGGCTTCCTCATCCTGTGTGGCTATCAGACTGGCAACCCTGACGGCCGTAGTTCGGTCAGCAGTTCAGTGGCATCGACGTTGTTTGGCTGGTAATGGGGGTCAATTTGAACCCGGAAAATGAACTTACCTCCATGCAAGGATTGTAAGGTGTGTCATTTTGTTCATTAATATTGACTATCAAAGAGTGTCTACATTTTTCTGGACCCCTCACTCTGAAAAGATTTGCTCAGTCTTTGAAATACATAGGGGAGTAAATCATTTAAGAAAACTTGTGGCTGGAAATAGATTTTATTATTTTATAAGAATAAATTCATGTACAAGGCCTTTCCTAAAAACATGGTTATGTTTATAACATTATTTATCTTTTGAAATACTTTTAATCAATAATGGCTCCATCAATTCAGTAGAGCGAATGTGTTTACTTCTCATGCCCTTTTTTAACAGAGACTCATGTTTTTGCTCACTTTCATCTTTGAATCTGTAGTTTCTTAAACCATACACATTAACACAGTACCTGTTCATTTCCTTGACCGTAATGTGTGTGAAATTAGAAACTGCTCTAGATTTCTAATAGTCAAACTTTGAGATTCAGCTGATTGAGAAACCGATTGTGTGTTTTCTTTGCAACTCTCTTAGCACTTTCATGCACTTTTATTGGCAATGTTCTGCGACTACTTTGGCATGTTTTTGTTATTCCAACAAGTTGATTTTCACACTTAAATTATTGTTGCCTTTGAGAGTTATACGGAGTATTATGCTGAGGATAAGTGGATTTAATTGGCTTTTGAATATATAGGGTGGTTGTTAACAAAGTGATCCAGGTGCATTAGCATTATAGTATTGGCCATACTGATAAATAATTCCATATTCCTCACTGTTGTCAGTTTAGCAGCTGCCGAAATTAGCAAATCAATCACGTCATGGGCAAATTCAAATGGGCTTTAGGAGAAGGTGTTACTAAATCTGCACATGGTTAAGACCAGTTTGACAGCACCAGTTGATGAATCGATGCTGACAGGACGGCGGTCGATACTGACTAGGTTTGCGTTACAGTGCGAGTCCATGTCCACTACTGCTTAATGAACATTTTCTATTGCCCCTCAGGTACCAATGATGAGAAATCATCATCAAAGACACACACACACCATGGATTCAGCTGGTGTCACTTTAGCATAGTTGCTATGGTGCGATACTGTCCGCTCAGAGTTTCAGGGTCTAATTCCTCCCCTAGCAAATTTTTTTCTTCGATTGGTGCTTTCAAGCAGTATCAAGTTGTGTGGAGATTTAGCGACTCTGCCTCGCATAGCCCATTTGAATTTGCTTGCGAAGTGACCTTCAACAGCTGATAAAAGGACTACGTGAGATACTGAATTACTTTTTTCAAAATATTTATCAGGTTGACCAACATTCAAATGCTCATGTTCCCGGTTCATGTTGTTTTCGACCACCCTATGGTGTATCTCATGTATTTACATCCCATAGGCATTGCCTGGCAGCAGTATAAAGTCTTACCAGAATGCTTGCAGGGAATGAAAAACATTGCACCCATGAGGAGCTGAATAACTGGCTATTGTATGTCTGTCACCACCTGACCTTTTCCTCTTTTTTCGATTGCCTTTGTCACACCGACACAGATAGGCCTTTTGGCGACGATGGGATAGGAAAGGGTAGAGGCACGCGGCTGTGAGCTTGCATCCGGGAGATAGTAGGTTCGAATCCCACTATCGGCAGCCCTGAAGATGGTTTTCCGTGGTTTCCCATATTCACACCAGGCAAATGCTGGGGCTGTACCTTAATTAAGGCCACGGCCGCTTCCTTCCAACTCCTAGGCCCTTCTCATCCCATCGTCGCCATAAGACCTATCTGTGTCGGTGCGACGTAAAGCCCATAGCAAAAAAAAGGAAAACAAGAGAAAAACCATCTTGTGGGCTGCCAGCAGTAAAGTTTGAACCCACTACCTCCCAAATGCAAGCTCACAGCTGCGCGCCCCTAACCGCACGGCCAACTTGCTCAGTCCCATTTTCCTTTTCGTGCTTCCTGTATTAGCTTCACTTATTAAAACAAGAGCAGAAATTTCAAGTAGCCTGGACACCAGGCACGTCATTGCCACAATGTGGTCATCTAATTGCAGTCGAAAAGACTGTTACCTCAAAGCCAAGTGTAACCGAAAACATGCCTGTTTGATTGAAATATTGCCTTTACTTGATTTTCTAGTGAAGAATCATGTTTAAAATCAAAGTAACCTCACAAGTTGAAAGTCCTTAATAAGCTGAAAATAATGCTTGCTGTACATTACTTTTTTTTTTCAAATAATATTTTTGGGAGAAAATATTATTTGAATGTTCGCTCCACGTGTGCATTTAACAGTTGGTTATTGGCAGGTGTAATATAATTTTTTGTTTGTAAATTTAGTGTATGTATATTTGAACTTTCATGTTTGCTGTAATATTTTCATTCTCTGTAAATATTGTATTGCTGAATGTACTTAATGCTAGAGTATTCTGATTGCTTTTGTAATTAATTATTATGTATATATATAGTTAACGTCTGTGTAAAAATACACACCAATCAAAAAATATTCAGTATATACCAGATTCTGTTGCTTTCAAGTAGAACCGATATCATATTGCTTCATGTGAAACATAGAATAATAAGTACAATGAAAATATACTCAATAACTTAGGATCCAGTGAAAATTAAAACACTTGGTCTGTAACTAAACCCCACAAATTAAAGATAGTTTTTAATGCATCCACAAGTCAATAGAGTGTTTGTCCTCTACAAACCCTGTGGCACTCTTGAATGCAGCGGGACATGTTCAGTACCAAATTATTGAACATTTCTTGAGGCAAACAATCCCACCTCTTGATGGCAGCATGTTTTATGACCTGAATCGTTAGTGGTGGATGTTGATGGTTTGAAATTCCTACTCTAAGAAGGGATCACGCATGCTTTATGCAGTTCCTGTCCAGGGAAGACGCTGGCCAGTCCATTCTGCCGATCACATATCCTTCCAGCTATGTTCACAGCTGCTGCACGATGTGGACAAGCATTATCGTCTTATAGAGTAAATACATCTCCTACAGTCTCTGCAAAATGACTTGCTATGGGTTGGAGTGTGTTGCATTGTACACATCAGCCGTCACGTAGAACGTGAACCAGCGGTGAAACAATGCCTGTCCAGGATAGCGCCGAACCTCCAAGATGTTGGTGACATTCTACCGAGAATCATTCATTGTAACATTCCTCTCTTGCCCTCCACACACGCGGGGAGGTATCATCAGGGTGTAAACCAATTCTCACTTCATCAGTGAACCACATTCTGGATCATTGATCTCGTGCCCAAGTCTGATGTGCTTTAGCCCATCGAATGCAATCCACCATGTGGAGGAGTCCTGAGGGGGTTATCTTGATTAGTTCCCCACCATGGAGTATTGTGCACAGTGTGGGTACTTATAATAACTCTTCTGTTGTCTCAAAGCTCGTGTCACAGAGTAGCAGCTGTGTGTATACGGTGTTTCCATGCTTAAATTCATATATATTGCTCTTGAGGTGGTGGTATTTGCATGAATGGCCTGCGCAGTGCCCATCTGTTACTGAATGGGGGTCTTGGAACTTTTCTCGCAACTTGGAACCAACACTTTGATTCATGTCAACAATGTTATCATCAGCTTATCTAGTGTGATACGATCTGCCGTAGACAGTGTAGGATGAGGTATTTCAGTTCATAGAAGCGAGTCACACTGACAAGTTTGCTTGTACGCCACTTCAGTTCTAGTGTACTGGGTTTGTTTACCAATTCTTAGTCAAATGCCCCTAGCTGTGAAGAAGGCAGGGCTGCCATGATTTAGAGGTGCCAACTATTTCGGATTGTCCGTAATTATTACGGATTTCACCTCACAATAACGGAGTTACCGTCAAAGGGGAAATAATTACGGAAAAGCTGATATTATGACGAAAAAATAATTTTTGACGGAAACAAAAGAAGAGGAAAAATTTTGAGTCCTTTCGAGCCTTTCTCCTAAATCGACTTTATTTCAGTGCTTGTGAGTTGGCAACGTTACTTATTCGATCGTGACTTCCTTTTGCTACCCATAAGCGTTGTAAAATTAATTGTGAATGAAGGAGCTCCTCTACAAATCCTTCAGTAATGTTGTATTTGCTGTGTTAAGTGTACCTGACAGTTGACAGAAAGATCTGCACTGCACTGGTATCGCTTATGGTTCAGAAAACGAAAATGTCATCACAGTTGGAAGGATGCTTCAAGAAAAACTACACTGAAAAGCAGCTGCTGCGTGAGAAACAAGCTACAAGGAATGTTTTATCATAGAACCAACAGGTTGCGTGCAAATGTTATTGTGTAATATGATATACTTTTCGATAGATTGCTAGAGGGAAGGGCAAAATGGGTGTGTCATTATCAAGAAGGAAGGCGTATGCTTTGGACTTGACTCGAAATTTTTCTTGGGGGCGGAGGGCAATTACTGATAATCCACTTCAAAGTTGGCACCTCTGATGATTTAAATAATGTACGTTATAATAATTATGTTGTGTGACCTCCGAAGAGGCCTGATGCAGGTCTTTTAACTTGATGCCTGTTAGGCGATTCGCGTGTCTGCAAGAATGGGGCCTTACCTATGATGAATTCTAATGCTAGAGATGGCACACACATGCCCATCCCCCGAATCATGGGAATTAACTGTTGAAGGTGAACACCCCGGACCCTTTGGACCATGCTAACTATTTAGTCATGGAGCTGGACAATCCATTGCCAGTCACAATTTTTACTGAATCTTCTTCACAATGTATTCCAGTCTAACCATAAATACAGCATAAATTGGTAGGTAAACTGCAAATATCCTTAACATTTTTGATGAGTATATTATGATTTTTTTCCTTTATGTAATAAGCAATTTTGTATTGTTACTGCTTTCTAAAAATATATTAGAGACTTTACTGTTTTCCTAATGAAGAAAATTTTGTACTGTTCATTTTTCCTGCACCTTGTGTCCTTGATTCATCACCACACCCATTTGTTTTAGGTCCTTAAAATACTGATGAGCCTGTGCGTGTGGGTAGGTTGTCAACTGTTTCACTGTGTCAGAATCAGGATTAAAGTTCATAACCTTCGTTCAGTAGATTCCAGTCATTTTACTACTGTTGTAATTCACATTTTACTTTGAAATAAGTTCACGGTCCAACTAACACCTGTCTTGGAATTTGCAATATGAAGCAAGCAAATATCTTCCTCTTTCTGAAAAGTACTTTTTGCTTGGACATTGACTGTCTCTGTGACATTCTCTATGTAAAACTAGCAGTATCTTGTTGAAGTACTAGATAGGTGTACCAAATAAAACTGCATCTCTTTATTAATATTTATACATACATGCAGACAGATGTGTCAGTTATAAGAACACAAGCTGACTGACTTACTTTCTCCTTAATACATTACATTAAAGCATATTGATCAACACAGAAAATGTAAAAATTTCACAAGACTCTAAATCTCATGATTTTAAGATCATCAAGCTACAGTTTCATTCAAAATCTTGCATGTTACTGGCTCAAGATTTGAAGGGCAGCTGCAAAGGTGAGTGAAAAACTTATGTCAAAACTGAGCCAACAGGCAAGGCTCAAAATGAGCAGCATGTCACTACGATAAACAGTGCCGGTACAAAGCTATAAAATATGAAATTATAAATATGTTACAATTATGGCCATCAGTCTGATGACTTCTGCTTAAGTGGTTTGGTATTTGCAGTTAACTAGGGTAAGTAGTAGGAAGGAAACAGTCAATGTATTAGCAGATTATTATAAAGGCACCATGCTTTCACTGGGGATGAAATTGGAATTCATTCTAATCCATTACATGATGTTATGTGGTCTCTGGAGAGGCCAGAAGCAGGCAGGACTTTCTAGCTTATGCTCATGGGCGACTTGTGCATATGCGTATGACGAAGGTAGGGATAGCATGAAACCCGGTGTTGGCACTTATCTTACTCCTATCAAGGGGTCTGAGCAAGCCTGACATCCCCATCCAACAGATGAGTCACCATCAGCAGAATCATATGCCCTCACTCAACATATAAACTGCTCTAAATGCAAATTAATGATGATTGAAATTAAGGTCTCCACAGCTAGCACACCAGTAGTTGGATTGGTTCATCATGATCTGTATTGCAATGAAATAAATGTAGCCTACCAAAAAGAACTATAGATGAAGGAATTTTTGTTCATGGCTCAAAATGGTTTTACATTGATTTAACATGGTAAAAATGTCATGGTACCTGGGACGTATTTACAGTATGTACTATAGGCCAATATCTGAGATACACTGAGAATCTAACCCCAGATCAGGTTTGATATTTGTCTGATAGGCATTTGTCTTGTCCATCAGTTCAACATCATCGCTTGTAAGGTTGGTGGTATATAGACAGCATGTGTAGGACTTGGGTAAGCATGGCAAGAGTACCCATTTCTGCTACTGATCATATTCAAATTGTGACACGGATGTGAAAGTGTGTGTCGCTAGTGTTCGAGTGAGTGAGAGTGATTTCTTCAAAATTTTAAAGTGTTTCAGGGAGAAAAAAAACTGTTGCTGGTCGACAAAGTGAAACAACTCGCTGGAAGAATCGGTATTTGTTGCTTTCAGCATGTCATATGCCCATGCTACTGCCACCATATTCCATCAGGATCATCAGAGATGCACGTGAGTGAAGGTGTTACATCGCCCAAATGGCAGCTTCCCTATCAATAGTATACCTAGCCATTTGTCCAATGTTTTCAAAAAACTTGGAGATTTATTGAACATTTCCCTTTTGCCCGAGTCCTAATGTGCCGCAAATTTCACAACTTTGAATGTATGAGCGACAAAAGGTTGCCTTTGTAATAAACCACCTAAATCATGACCAGGCAATTTATAATGTTTTAAAAGATAGGCCTATGTCTGTTTAATAGAGTTAAATATAAAACCATTTTTCTGGAGAACTTTAAAATGAACATGAAACGCCA
Organism: Anabrus simplex; assembly: GCF_040414725.1. Lineage (NCBI taxonomy): Eukaryota > Metazoa > Arthropoda > Insecta > Orthoptera > Tettigoniidae > Anabrus > Anabrus simplex. The sequence continues at coordinate 349,345,318 of NC_090265.1, read as the reverse complement.
GTTTTACTTGCGAAGAAGAAAGTATATTCCATATTTTGTAAAATAAAAATACATTTACGAGTCGGTTATTGACAGGCACGAGGTATCAAGAGGTGTCTTCTTTCTAAATCGTTGGGCTGGCCTAATGTACATTTAATACCGGTAATAGGTTTATTGCGGGGCGCGCAGCTGTGAGCTTGTATCCGGGAGATAGGGGGTTCGAATACCACTGTCAGCAGTCCTGAAGATGGTTTTTCCATGTTCACACTAGGTAAATGCTGGGCTGTACCTTAATTAAGACCACGGCCGCTTCCTTCCAACTCCTAGGCCTTTCCTGTCCCATCGTCGCCATAAGACCTATCTGTGTCGGTGCGACGTAAAGCCACTAGCAAAAAAGGTTTTATTGCAGCTAATGTACATTTAGAGTTTATCTATTTCGTACCTTCAGTGATTTTTTGTTCTATTATTTTCATTCTCCGTGCGTTGTAATGCTTAATGACAGTGTAGGCCTAATCTGATTCCTATTGTAATTATGGAACCGTACTGGAAATTCATTGATTTCTCTTCTTTGTTTAATGCGTAATTATGTATGCACTTGCAGAATACATTATGCTCCTTTGAGTACTTTCGCAATGAAGAAATTGTGACGATTACTTTTCGTGCACTTTGTGTTCTCAATCACCAACGAGTTGTAGCTCGATCGCCACGCCCACTTGTTTTGTTCGCTAATAATATGGCGGACGCGGCGTTCAAGAAGATTCAAATATGGCGGTCGAATAGCCACTCTATAGTCCTCTTTCTAGCTCGTTGATGGTCCACATAGTGCATTCATGTTCTTTAATGGGTACAAACACGATCAAAACAGGCACATTCTCACATTACTGTGTATAATTACAGGTCATATCTGTCCAATGACTCATATAAATACACTCGCACACTTATACTCTACAAGGAAACTAACATTTATCGTCAGCTTTCACAAAATTACACCGACTACATACGATAACAACAAACCAAAACAAACCCAGATATCCAACAATTCCGGCTACTCGATTCGTCATCTTTGAACGATCGAGAGTAGCATTAACGTCTGAGGATTGGAGTCGGTCTTAAATGAGCCGCGAATCGTCTCACGGTATCGATTCAGTAACGTGAACGTAATCAAGACCAACTAAAATATATCAGACTTTAATGCAGCTATCGATATTGGCTAAAATGGCACCGCAATCGGTTTGTTCAAATGTAAACATGAGCATGTGCAAAGCATCAGTGTAGTACTTTCTGTTAGTTTGGTTTGAATAGGAAGCGTTAGTGTAGTGGTGTATTTATTGTAATTTGATTCGAAATTCTTTTAAATTTATTAGAACGTGTCGATCGTATTTTGTGCCTGGAGGTAATTCATATTACCGCAGATGCACTTACATTCAGATCAATTGTACTTAATGCATCGTGATGGTTTCGTACTTACAGATAATTTATCAGGATGCGTTAAACATTCGAGGATAAATTTGTGAATAGAGAGGCTGTTTTCCATGTACTTGATGAGCTACTTTTTCCGGATGAGGCCCAAAACTCTGTGTTGCTGCCTATCCTAGTACATTTCTCAATTACTAGACCTTTAGAGGTTTTGAAATATACGGTTATAAAATTGGTAAACCTATTTATTTTATCTGTGAATGAATATTATATTTTCTCTGTTAAATTGGAGGACAAAGTATCAACTGATATCCTGTCACATACAGTAAGTATTTATGTGGCCAACTATTTTGGTGTTAAAGTGCTTTATACGAAAATGCATATCCCACCAGAGTACTTCAAATCGATTCTTCTTTTGATTATCTGAAATGAAACAGATGTAGCCTAGCAGTTTGGTGAATCATTATCAGAACCATTGCTATGAGAGAATTGAAATTCGAAACAAGGTTATGTTTCTATTAAATACCTTGAACGAGGTAGGCTATTATATTTAAAAGCGTATGGTAATAGAAAGGTCATTCAAAGAAATGTATTTCCTAAAACAGGTTTTGATTTATAGATAGAAGAATTACGGTCTGGAATAATTTATCAAGCGTGCCCCCTACTATATCTACATCAATGCGATAAATTTCCAACTTTTTTGAAATCATCTAAGAAAAGACTACGCAAACAATTGATGCGTAATCTTCCATTTGGACGACAGCCCGAAATTCAGATCATTGGTGATTTATTTATTTATTTATTTATTTATTTATTTATTTATTTATTTATTTATTTATTTACTTATTTATTTATTTATCAATTGAATTGAAACTGACACACATTATCAGATATTCTCCCAGGACTGTTATTTTAGAATGCAATCTTATATAACCTATTTCCCGGACCATACCGGTACTAGTTCATAGAAAATACTTCTTATCTAAATATAGACTGTTTGTAGATAGTATTAGTCTATTACCTAAAGTAAAGTATTCTGTTCGTTATTATTTACAACTTAGAAATTCAATACGATAATCAGAATGGGTCGGCCATGATGATTTTGTATTAAGGTATGATACTATTGTAGATGGCCTTGACGGAGTCAAATGAATCGATTCAGTAAGATGAATCGAATATCGCATCACTAGTACCTATACTATTCAATAGATTGTCTTAAGCTTAGTACTAGAGCTCTAAAAACAACGCAAGCTACTGCACTCTTAGTGGAAACAGGAGAAATACCCTTGCAGCCTAGAAGATACCTCCTTTCACAAAAAAATCCAGATTAAAAAGATCTCTCTAGTCCAATACATGTTGCTTCCTAATCTGAAATCTGTCTGAACATTTCCAAGGACAACATGTATGTATTTGGAAACCACCTACCTTATTAACTGCACATAAAACGATAATCCATTATCGCAGCTATATCATACAATGTCAATCCCTCCCTAACTAGTTATTCCCTTACGCCTTAATGTACTACAAGAATCGAATAATCACATCTATTTTTGGCCTTGTTAATCCCATTATTAAACAAAAACCGAGGACGATTTACAACACTATTCGTGTGTGTTTGTCCTTGAAGAGGCACGACACTCTTACCTAGACCGATGGTTCAGAAACTAAAACAGGAATGGGTGCAGCTTATTATTTTCTCTCTGAACATTCTTCACAAATTTATCCTAACATAAATGGTTTCCAGCTTTATAGCTGAGGCATTTGCCATCACACAAGCTTTATTATACCTCAAGTAACTTAAAATTGCTAAGGCCATTATTTTTTTCGCACAGTGTTCTGAAGGGGAGCTGGATTTTTTTAAAGATTAACATCACAATGATGACACTTTTTAGAGTAGTATATTACATTTACACTGATTAGCCAACAGTCACGGGAAGGGATGTCCTATTAGAAATTGTGCCGTGTATGACACTTGAGCATTGCGTCTAGCTGCGGCGAAACTGAGCGGTCTGTCACAGACACCAGTGTCGTGAAGATGGCATCACGTGGCGAGATAACCGTCTTTGAACGTGGGATGGTCATCGGTGCACGGCGCATGGCTCATAGCATTGCATAGATTACACGCAAATTCGCGTTTCAGAGGTAAACAGTGTCGAGGATGGAACTTTAATATCGAGAGAGAATGTTACCATCCGCGTAAACAGCCACCCGGGAAGACCACAGCTGTTTAACGAACGGATATCATGTCCCCTAAGTAGAAGCATTGTGGGCGCTCGACCGGCTACTGTGAGTCAGTAGTTGAATGTTGCGAGTCAGGAGCCCGTTTCTACCAGGACCGTAGGGATTCAACTGCACCGCAGGAGCTTCACCAGCTGAATCTGACGAGCAACTCGTGTCCCTTTGCTGACATTTCGACACAGAGTTCAAAGACGTGCATGGGCCGGCGAAAATTGGCAAGGACCATGGAACAGTAACGCCGTTTATTATGGTCCAATGATTCTCGGTTCCAATTGTATCGAGCTAATGGGCGCGTGAGAGTGTGGCGTATGGCCCATGAAGCTATGGATCCTGCATACCAACAAGGTTTTAACCAGGCGGAAGGTGGTTCTGTTCTGGTCTGGGCCGCATTCTAATGGTCACAAATAGGACCCATTGTTCGGCTACAGGGAACGCTGACAGGTGCACGTTATGTCGAAATTCTTTGAGACCATAGCATCCCTTTTTGATCCTAGAGTACCCTGATGGAAATTCCATGTTTTAACAGGAAAATGCGCCATGTCACCGCTCTGTGGTGGCACGCAGGTGGTTGGAGGAGCAATCCAGTGGAGTTTCGACCATGGATTGGCAGTCCAGATCACGCGATCTTATTCCAGTCGAACATTAATGGAATTCTGACGATGCTGGTGTACCCTCCATGAACCCAGCACCAAACTACACAAGACCAATATTGTGGGTAGCAGTGCAAGATGCGTGGGTCCAGATCCCCCCAAAACGATCCAACACCTTGTACAGTCGATGCCTCGTTGTATTGGTGCCTTTCTGTTTGCTTGCGGAGTAGCAACTCGTTATTAACATCACATTCAGTGTCTTCACATGACCTTGGTCACTCAGTGTATTTACCATCATGTACCATAGGAATTTCAATCTTGTTTTTTGCAAGAGTCCAACTCATTGGCTGAATGGTCAGTATTGAGGCCTTCGTTTCAAAGGGCCGCGGGTTCGATTCCCGGCCGGGTCTGGGATATTAATCGTCTTTGATCAATCATTCTGGCTAGGGGACTGGGTGTTTGTATTTGTTCCAACACTTTCCACTTCACATTCAGAAGCACACTTCTCTACCAACCAGCACAGAAACACGCAATAGTGATTATATCCTTCCGTACAAAGTTGACATCAGGAAGGGAACCCGGCCGTAAAACAGGACCAATTTCATATGTGCGACACAGTTCGCACACGCGGCCCGACAAGTTTGGGAAAAGCGGTAGAAGAAGAAGAAGAAGAAGAAGAAGTTGTTGTATTTGGAAGGATATTGTTTATTTTCTTACTGAAAATAATTGGCACATTTTTATATAGTATCTTTGACATGAAATCTGTCATCAATTAAATACAACAAAAGGGCAATCAGACAAGGTGTATATTGCCACTATTTACAATCTGTGAGAATTTGAGGTGTGTTTCTCTAATATTTTAGGAGAAAATATTTCTTATATGGCAAAAAAGTAAACTTTTAGAAAACGAGGTTAAGGGTTTAACTTTCTTGTGGAGACCAGTATCATAAGAGGGGTTTTCACTGTCAATAAACATCTGGTTATCTAGACTTGTTCTTATATCTTTCATTCTTTCCCTGGTTTGCTTCTCACACTCCTTTTCTTTCCTTTCAACATTCCGCTTCCTCTCATTGTCTAACGAAATCATAGCAATGACCGTGCCCGGGCATCATTCCCATCATCTGCAGCACATCAGACTTTATAGTGTTACCTTTGCTAAAATGAGCAATAGCACCATATACTCGAAAAAGAAGAATATACATTTCCAGGAACACCTTATTTGGGATTTTGGTCCAAATTACTTTATTCACACCCTGATTCTGATTATGAAGTCGTTTGTATCGCTTGACATTTAGTGACATACCGGTAGGTTATTTTTCAACATTCATTGCGCAATATTGAATTATCAATCACCTTTTATAGCAATAAAATTTTAATTAGTTTGTTCACATTATCATCAGTACACTGTTACAATAAACTGGAGAATTTTTCAGCTGATCCATGCAACGTCTTGCTTGTTCTAGAGGCAGAAGTTGACATCACTTCATGTACAACCTCACTATTTTCAGAATCAATAAGTACGGTACCAGAAATTGTCCAGTTCCACTACTGTACATCTTAGGAGGATTTTTCCTCTTATGAACCAAGACCGACTACAATATATCGGACCTTAATGTTAGTATCGATTGGGAGTAAAATGGCGCCTCCGTTAGCGAAAGTTTGAGATATGTAGTTGGTTCATAGCTATGTTCACATTGTGTTAAAAGTGTCATTTTGTTCGAGGCATTGAGGTACAAAGTATATATTTGGCAAAATAGTAATCTATAACGGTTTATTGGTATGGAGTATTGTTGGGAATGTATATGATGGTATTTTTAGTGTATAATATTGTTTATATTGCCGTGCTGTAACATATCACAAAATGGATCGTTCCTACTGCGTTCGTGGTTGTTGATCGAATTATACCTTTACGGGCATTTCAACTTTTAAATTCTCTGAAGGTAGATCTTTACGGGAGAAATGGACAAGGAATATTCGTCTGAGAAATTTGGAAGTCAATGATCAAACTGTTGGATGTGTGAATTCAAAATTTGGGGTTGTGGAAGATCTCTTTCCAACCGAAAATTGTGAGCCTATTCGTATTTGAAGTTTTCTTATTCAGTCGGTGTAATTTCATGAAAGTAGATGATAAATGTTAGTTTCTTCGTAGAATGTAAGTGCGTGAGTATTCATATGGATCAGTATAAACTTAGGATCTGTAGTTGTACGCAGTAATGTGAGAATGTGTTTGTTTTGATCGTGTTGTGAACAGGATTTAAATCGAAGTACGCCCATGCCTCTCATACAAGTATTCTTAAATTTTCTAAGGAATAAAGCATTAAGAGAGAAATCAATTAGGAATATACATCGTGAATACTTCGACAAAACAGTAGTGTGGATATATCATCTGAGAATAAGTCTGAGTTTATGGAAGACTTTTTTCCTGATTCTAAAAGTGAGCCTATTCGTATTCCTCGAAAAAACAATTAATTTTGATAGACGATAATTGATACGGTGATGTTCCGTAAGTGCCTATGTGCTTCAAATTGTCGCGTGATTTAGATGCAATTGTATTTTGCAAGAAAATATGCTCTCCGGCGGAAAAGGTTGGCTGGATCTTGGAGTATACCAAAACGTATAGTGTGACAGATGTCACTTAGAGACTTGCTCGAATTAGCTGCGTTTGTAACGCAGGGATTTTATAGAACCAATACCTTCCGATTCATGCTGTGGATATCTGTTACCAAGCAGTCTACAGCAAATTGAAGCTCGTCCATGTAGGATACACACATCAGTGTTTAGAATCTGTAGAGTTTTTATACTCATGTCCTTCAATGGGGAAATCCTATTATATCGTTAGTCTCAGAACGTTTCTCTACTAATTTTACCATAACTGTTGGAAGTACAGCTATACCATATATCAACATATGTTTCAAGAGTTTACAATAAGGAGGGCTTAACATAACCAGGGGTGTCCATTGGGCTGGTATAATCATTTCGGGTAAACTTATCTTTCACTGAGTGCTGAATATGAGGAATTCTTTACCACTTCGAAAGTAAGGCAACACGTTATGTTTCGTAGTTCTCATGGCGGTGAATACATTGAGGAATTTCGCACCTTAAATTATTTTTAAACATTCAAAATTGACGTTTAACTATCATTTTAACAGTTTTATCATGTATTTCTATCTATTCAGCGAAGTGAAATCTAAGAGAAAACATTATTTCACGAACAACCTATTAATAACCTGTAGTATAAGTCTGAATGTAGTTTGAAGTTATTGCAGTGTATTGTAGTATATGAACGTAGTTTCAAAAGTTTGTAGTGTATTATAGTATCTTACTAGAAATTAGTGTGTTTATTCTATAACTATAAAATATTTGCGTTAACTATTAAGTTAAACGAAGGTATATAATGGGTCCACCTTTCAATAATATTAAAATAAGGAATGTAAGTTTACATTCTTATTTAATTAAAATTGGTACCTGTTTCGACCAGTATTCATGGTCATCACCAGCCAATTACAAATAAGTTTAAAACGATGAATAGTAAAATAGATTGCGAAGTTTAAGTAATTCTGTTTGGTTTCTGCTAGTGAAGCACTAAAATCTTTAAGGGGCACTGTGCGTTGAAATAAGCCAAAAACAAATAAAATACACAGGCAAAAATAAAATTTAGACACTGTCAGATGCAGTTTATGGAGCACTATAACACATAAGGGAGAACTGTGCGTTGAGATTTCAAAATTATGTAGAAGTCGAAAGTCAAATACGTATTTTTACTTGTAGTTTATTAGGCACTGTATAATTTCAAGTATCAGTAATGCGTATCTGTGAAGTAGTCATAGCTCAAATACGTTATTAATACATATATGTTAGAGAGCACTGTGTGTGAAGAAGAATAAAATACGCGCTTAAATGTAGTACGGAGTAAGTACTTGAAGAGATCAGTTGCAGTTTATGAGGCACTGTATAATTATAGAGATTAACACTGAGTATCAATAGACTCCAAAAATAATGAAGGCAACGTATATCAAATACGTATTTAAATGTACAGAGTAAGTTTTTGAAGAGTTCAATTGAAGGTTATGAGGCACTGTATGATTTTTGATATAAGAACTGCGTGTTGATAGAACCAAAAATTATGTAAAAGTCGTAGATCAAATATGTACTTGAAGTACGGAGCAAGTTCTTGTAGAGTAGTTTGGCACTGTGCTTCCAAAAGTTACGTAAGTTAGATTAATGTTATTGAAACATATGATATAGAAGAAACAATTGTGAAGAGAAAAAACTAAAAAGCGCAATATTGGAAAAGTTGAGGAGCGTAAATGAGCGTAAATCTTGAAGGTCGATCTTAGAATAGCGTAAAGTATACATTTGAAAGTTACAGAGGTCAAAATCATTAAAGATTTTAAAAATGTGAATCAATTAGGAGAGTGGTAAAAAGCATGTAATAAGGAAAGAAAAGGTTGAGGTAGAAAATTAAAGGAGAAATAAATAAAGGGAAGGAAATGGAAGTAAATGAGAAAGTGACGTAGTTTAAGGTGGATTAAGAGGATGGGTTATAGGAAGTGGAAATTGTTGGTAGGAACTATATAAGGTCTGGAATATTGAATTTGGGTTTGTAAAATTAGCATTTTGGATGAAGCGGATACGGAAGTCGAATAAAATATTAGCTTCTTCAGAAATATCAGTTAAATTTAAATTGGGTTTGAAGTATTAGTCAAGATGGATAAAACCATTTTCAGTAGTGTTTAGAAGGGGGCCTTTGTTAATAACAAAAAGTAGTTTTAAGTCTTTATCAATACTGGTGAAATTATGTGTAGAATCTACAGTAGTGTATGTTGTCCTATTTCAAAGGATATGTTGTACTTTATGGCATTGATGTGTTCAGAGTATCTGATATTAAAGTTACGTCCTGTCTGTCCAATATACGAAAAGCTACAGTTATTGTATTGTAATCTGTATATTCCAGATTTAGGAAAAAAATAGATTTATTAATTATTGAGTAGGAGTTGTGTAATACAAGATTTCTGTTATCGGTTCTGAAAGATATTTTCATGTTTTGTTTTTAAGAATGTTAGATATTTTATAAGGTTTTTGGAGAAAGTAAATGTGGAAAGTGCAGTGGGTTTGGTTTTATCTTTTGTTAGTGTGGCTTCGGGGTGGTATTTGAATTTATTAACAGTACGGTTTATGAAAGAGCTCTTAAAGCCATTTAATTTCGCAATAGTACGGATAGTGTTTAATTCATTAAATCTTTTTAAACACTGGAGGGTTAAAAGCACGAAAAATTGGGCTGTTATATTTATATTTCTACCGCAAATTCCTCTTTCCTTATTATATTCTTTTACCCCTCTCCTAATTGATTCACATTTTCTAATATCTCTAATGATTTGGACCACTCTAAATTTCAAATGTATACTTTACCCTATTCTAAGATCGACCTTCAAGATATATCATGCTACGTCATTTACGCTCCTCAAATGTTCCAATATTGCGCTTTTTAGTATTTTTTCTCTTCATAATTGTTTCTTCTATGTCATATGTTTCAATAAATTCATTAATCTAACTTACGTAACATTCGGAAGCACAGTGCTGATCTACGACTTTTACATAATTTTTGGATCTATTAACACGCAGTGCTAATTTCTAAAATTATACAGTGCCTCATAAACTTCAATTGAACTCTTAAAGAACTTACTTTGTACTTTTAAATACGTATTTGTCGTATTTGATCTACGACGCTTTCATTATTTTTGGGTCTATTGATACGCAGTGCTATTCTCTAAAAGTATACAGTGCCTCATAAACTGCAACTGAACTCTTCACGTACTTACTCCGTACTACATATAAGTGCGTATTTCATTCTTCTTCACACACAGTGCTCTCTAACATATATGTCTTAATAACATATTTGATCTACGACTTCTTCATAGACACGCACGACTGATACTTAAAATTATACAGTGCCTCATAAATTTCAACTAAAAATACGTATTTGACTTTAGATTTCTACATAATTTTGAAATCTCAACGCACAGTGCTCCCTTATATGTTATAGTGCTCCATAAACTGCATCTGACAGTACCTTCTAAATTTCATTTTTTCCTGTGCATCTTATTCGTTTTTTTGGCTATATTTCAACGCACAGTGCTCCTTAAAGATTTTAGTGCATCACTAGCAGAAACCAAACAGAATTATTTAAACTTCGCAATCTATTTTTCTATGCATTATTTTAAACATATTTGTAATTGGTTGATGATAACCATGAATACTGGTCGAAACAGGTACCAATTTTATTTAAATAAGAATGTAAACTTACATTTCTTTTTTTAATAGTATGGAAAGGTGGAACCATTATATACCTTCTTTTAACATTGAACTCACTTCAATACGGAACAATGTGAAATTCTTATCTCTTAATACATATTTGTGTAGTATAGTATCTGTAGTATGTGTGGTTTCTCTAGTAAATATCTTACCAAAATTCTGTTGTAGTGATTAGTGTAGACTTAACTGAAGATTAGAATTGTGTAATTCTTTGTATTACTATCGGTTTTAAGTAACAAACAGCAATTTTCTTTTGTTAGAGTGTTGTAGGAAAAAATCGTACCACTAAGTAGTATTGAAGTGTGGTAGTAGTAGAAGCCTATATAAATTACCTTCTTGTCGTGTGATTTTTGTGAACTATCCTAGACAATATTTCTTCCCTTTCATTTTTATTTTGCACAGAATAAGTTCTTTTATTTTTTCTTTCCTTTTCATTATTCCGTAAAGGACGGCTAAAGAGTGCAAGTGTAGGAACTGTGGGTGTGACCAGGAATTAAGGAGTATGAGGGAGAAGTTCCAAAGTTTGAGGGAGATAATTAGGATTCTCTCAGAAGACAAGGAGAAAAGTTGGCTTCTCTCAAACAATGTAAAGGATACAGTAGATGTAAAAGAAAGATGGGAAGGAAATGGGAGAATTGTAAAAGACAGGTGGCCTAATGTTTCAAGTTGAAGGAGATTGCAGGCTGAGGGCTCTATTCAGGATCAGAATTCAGGACATGTGTCTGTAAGAATTCGGTACGAGTCACTGCAGGTAGAACAACCGTGGCAAGATGAGGAACAGGAAACTGCTGCTGAGAAGCGTGGTAATAGGAGGAAAGGAAAAGGTAGGAAAGGGAAATGTGGAGCAGTGGATAGGAGACTGAGTAGGAGAAATAGAGTTAGAAATGGCTGTGGAAGTAAGAAGAAATTGAAGAAAATTGACTGTAGCAAAGAAGTCAGCTAAGGTTAACATGATGGTAAGCACAGTAGGACAGGGTCATGGGAGGGAGAAAACGGAGAACGAAAGTAGCTTCTGCAGCTTTCAGGAAAGATAAGGGGGAAGAGGAGGGGAGGGGATCAAATGAGGCGGGTAGTGCTGAGGCTCTGGCCATGGGGTTTTCCATTGTTTGACATGTGATGAAGGTGTGTGGAGGAGAGGGAACCAGGATAGAGTTTTATGCAGGAATTAGGCTGCAGCAAATGGTGAGGAAAGTAGAAGAGAAGGAGCTGGTAAAGGAAAAGGTGGTAGTGTTTCACGTTGGTACTAAAACGTAAGACAATTTGCATAAGTAGCAACATAGATGGGGATGTGTGGGATCTGGTAAATGCAATTTAAGGAAGCGGAGATTGTTATCAGTGGAATACTGTGTAGGAAGGATATTGACTGTAAGGTAATTGGGGATTTAAATGAGACTATGGAGTGGGTATGTGGGAAACTGGGAGTGAGATTTCTAGATCCTAATGGGTGGTTTGGAGATGGGGATCTGCGCTCAGATGGCCTTCAATTAAACCGCAGTGGTATATATAAGTTAGGAAATTTGTTTAGAAGTTTTACAGGGAGGTACATTCAGCGAAATGGTTTAGCCTAGGGAGTGATGATAAGGGTACAGAGGACTGGAAGTCAAGTAGATGTGACATACAAATGTTATTGCTCAACTGTAGAAGTATTGTAAAGAAAGGAATAGAATTAATTTATTACATATACACTTTTCAGATATTGTAATATGAGTTGATTCATGGCTGAGAAATGATATAATGGATGCAGAAATATTCTCACGGAACTGGAGTGTGTATCGTAGAGATAGGACAGGAATGGTAGGACGGGGAGTATTCAATCTGATGAAAGAAGGATGTGTAGGAACGAACATGTTAAAGATGACAAACACTAAATACATGAAATTCTGTGTAAAAGGCTCATCTCTAAGGATAATAGACAACTTTATGCCTTTGGAGTGCACAGAACGGTAAAAGGTAGCATTGACGCCGATTTACAATTATTTCATAATATAATCAGCTATATGGGAAACGATTTGGCAAGGAACGTGATATTAGCGGGTGAACTTAATTTACTAAATGTGAATTGGGAAGGTAATGCGAGCGACAGGAAACATGACCTACAAATGGCAAATAAGTTAATATGGGATGGGCAGCTGATCCAAAAAGTGATGGAACCAACTAGAGGGAAGAATATTCTAGATGTGATGCTGGTAAAACAAGATGAGCTCAATAGAGAAACTGAATTAATAGATGGTATTAGTGATCACGAAGCTGTTTTGTCATAGTTTAAATGTGAGAAAAGGAAGGTATTAAAGTAAGAACTATTAGGCAGTACCATATGGCTGATCAAACAGGCATGAGATAGTTTTTAAAAAGTAAGTATTTTCGGTGGAGAACGGTAAATAAAAATGTAAACGGAAACCGGGATGGGTTTAAAGCAATTGTTGAGGAATGTGAAAATAGGTTTGTACCTGTAAATGTGGTAAAGGACTGTAAATGTCCACTATATTATAACACAAAAATAAAGGGAATAAGTAGGAGAAATAGAGTTAGAAATGGCTGTGGAAGTAAGAAGAACTTGAAGGAAATTGACTGTAGGAAAGACGTCAGCTAAGGATAACATGATGGCAAGCACAATGGGAGGTCATACAAATATTAGTGAAAATGGAAGGGTATGTGTAGGTACTTTAAGGCAGAAACAGGTTCCAAAAAGGACATTCCAGGAGTAATTAGTGAATAAGTGGAGTGTGTATGTGAGGATCTTCAAAAGGCAGAAGTATTCATTCAGCAGTATGTAAAGATTAGTGGTTACAAGGATAATGTCCAGATAGAGGAAACTAATTCTAAAGAAGTATTAAAATTTACATATGATAACAATAACATTTACAATAAGATACAAAAGATGAAAACTCGAAAAGCGGCTGGAATTGATATGATTTCTGGGAATATACTAAAGACAATGTGTTGGGATATAGTACCATATCTGAAGTAGTTATTTGATTTTTGTTTGGTTGTAGGAGTACCAAATGAATGGAGAGTTACTATAGTAGCCTCTGTGTATGAAGGAAAGGGTAATAGACATAAAGCCGAAAATGACAGTCCAGTAAGTTTGACATGCGTTGTATGTAAGCTTTGGGATGGTATTCTTTCTGATTATATTAGACATGTTTGCGAATTTAATAACTGGCTCGATATAAGGAGTTCGGTTTTAGGAAAGGTTATTCCACTAAAGTTCAACTTGTAGGATTCCAGCAAGATATAGCAGATATCTTGGATTCAGGAGATAGACTGACTGACAGAGCAAATGCAACACCAAGAAGGAGTGGTCAGAACTTTATGCCAATTGCAGGGTAGACTGACGTCACTGAGGTATGCTCATGATGTGAAATGCGCCGCTGTGCTGCGCACGTAGCGAACGATAAATGGGACACGGCGTTGGCGAATGGCCCACTTCGTACCGTGATTTCTCAGCCGACAGTCATTGTAGAACGTGTTATCGTGTGCCACAGGCCACGTGTATAGCTAAGAATGCCAGGCCGCCGTCAACGGAGGCATTTCCAGCAGACAGACGACTTTACGAGGGGTATGGTGATCGGGCTGAGAAGGGCAGGTTGGTCGCTTCGTCAAATCGCAGCCGATACCCATAGGGATGTGTCCACGGTGCAGCGCCTGTGGCGAAGATGGTTGGCGCAGGGACATGTGGCAGGTGCGAGGGGTCCAGGCGCAACCCGAGTGACGTCAGCACGCGAGGATCGGCGCATCCGCCGCCAAGCGGTGGCAGCCCCGCACGCCACGTCAACCGCCATTCTTCAGCATGTGCAAGACACCCTGGCTGTTCCAATATCGACCAGAACAATTTCCCGTCGATTGGTTGAAGGAGGCCTGCACTCCCGGCGTCCGCTCAGAAGACTACCATTGACTCCACAGCATAGACGTGCACGCCTGGCATTGTGCCGGGCTAGAGCGACTTGGATGAGGGAATGGCGGAACGTCGTGTTCTCCGATGAGTCACGCTTCTGTTCTGTCAGTGATAGTCACCGCAGACGAGTGTGGCGTCGGCGTGGAGAAAGGTCAAATCCGGCAGTAACTGTGGAGCGCCCTACCGCTAGACAACGAGGCATCATGGTTTGGGGCGCTATTGCGTATGATTCCACGTCACCTCTAGTGCGTATTCAATGCACGTTAAATGTCCACCGCTACGTGCAGCATGTGCTGAGGCCGGTGGCACTCCCGTACCTTCAGGGGCTGCCCAATGCTCTGTTTCAGCAGGATAATGCCCGCCCACACACTGCTCGCATCTCCCAACAGGCTCTACGAGGTGTACAGATGCTTCCGTGGCCAGCGTACTCTCCGGATCTCTCACCAATCGAACACGAGTGGGATCTCATTGGACGCCGTTTGCAAACTCTGCCCCAGCCTCGTACGGACGACCAACTGTGGCAAATGGTTGACAGAGAATGGAGAACCATCCCTCAGGACACCATCCGCACTCTTATTGACTCGGTACCTCGACGTGTTTCTGCGTGCATCGCCGCTCGCTGTGGTCCTACATCCTACTGAGTCGATGCCGTGCGCATTGTGTAACCTGCATATCGGTTTGAAATAAACATCAATTATTCGTCCGTGCCGTCTCTGTTTTTCCCCAACTTTCATCCCTTTCGAACCACTCCTTCTTGGTGTTGCATTTGCTCTGTCAGTCAGTGTATAATGGACTGTATCGCGATTGACCTGTCTAAAGCATTTGATAGGGTAGATCATGGGAGACTACTGGCAAAAATTAGTGCAATTGGACTAGACAAAAGAGTAACTGAATGGGTTGCTATATTTCTAAAAAATAGATTTCAGAGAATTATAGTAGGCGAAACTTTATGTGACCCTGTAATAATTAAGAGGAGAATTCCTCAAGGCAGTATTATTGGACCTTTACGTTTTCTTATATATATCCATGATATGATTAAACAAGAGGAATCAGAGGTAAACTTTTGCGGATGATGTTATTCTGTATAGAGGAATAAATAAGTTACAAGATTGTGAGCAACTGCAACGTGACCTCGATAATGTTGTGAGATGGACAGCAGGCAATGGTATGTTGATAAACGGGATTAAATGTCAGGTTGTGAGTTTGATAAATAGTAAAATTCCTCTCAGTTTTTATTACTTCGTTGATATGGTGAAAGTTCATTTTGGGGATCATTGTTATTACATAGGTGTTAATATAAGGAAAGCTCTTCATTGGGGTAATCACATAAATGGGATTGTAAGTAGAGGATACAGATCTCTGCACATGGTTATGAGGGTGTTTAGGGGTTGTAGTAAGGATGTATGGTTACAGTGTATGGGACCCTCTCCAGGATTACTTGATTCAAGAAATGGAACAATCCAAAGAAAAGCAGCTCGATTTGTTCTGGGTGATTTCCGAAAAGAGAGTAGCGTTATAAAAATGTTGCATAGTTTGGGCTTGGAAGTACTGAGAGAAGACGAGCTGCTCGACTTAGTGGTATGTTCCGAGCTGTCAGCGGAGAGATAGCATGGAATGACATTAGTTGGCGAATAAGTTTGAGTGGCGTCTTTAAAAGTATTAAAGATCACAATATGAATATAAAGTTGGAATTCAAGAGGACAAATTGGGGCAAATATTCATTTATAGAGGAAGGGGAGTTAGGGAATTGAATAACATACCGAGGAAGATGTTCAATAAATTTCCAATTCCTTTGCTATCATTTAAGAAAAGGCTATGAAAACAACATATAGGGAAACTGCCACCTGGGCTTCTCCCCTAAATGCAGATCAGTATTGATTGATTAATTGATTGATTGATTGATTGATTGATTGATTGATTGATTGACGCTAGACCTAGAGATGTTTAGTTCACTACAGATCAGATAGTGGTCTGAATCATAGAAAAATCCCGTAAATTCCTAACAGACTTCCTGAATTCGAATTACCACTATCCTATCGTAGATGTTGACCCTGACTACAATGTCGCTAAATGCTTCATAAAACTTGTCAACTTCATCCTCACATGGTGAATACTCAGAGACAATTTTTCCAACTGCCAAATCTACCCATATCATTCGCACATTTACGTGCCTTGCAGAAACTATGTTGCGTGCTATAGTATTCCTGACGAACAGCCCTACCCCATACTCTGCCCTTCCCTTTTAACACCTGTCAAGTACACTTTACAGTCTCCTATCTCTTCTTCGTTATCTACCCTTATCATATTATGATTTACTCCTAGCACATACAGATGCAACCTCTTTGCTGATTCAGCCAGTTCTACTTCCTTCTTCGCTAAGTCCCACTAATATTGAAAGCTCCATATCAAATTCCATTTCGTTCGCCAAGTTGTTTCCAAGGAGTCCCCCGTCTGTCAAATGGAAGTTGGACTCCGTTACTCCCATAGGGCCGCTGCTTGCTTAAAATGTTCTGAGCATCGTAAATTAATGAAGCAGAATGCTACCCTACTTACACATAGTCCAAGTGAGGTTCTTTCCTCTAACGGTTTAGGGACCACTGGTGGATTGTATAGTCCTAGCTGCCTGAGGACAAGGAGGGCCCTGATTCAAAATATGTCCGAGATGCCCACTCCCATTCTATATCAACTGGTATTCCGACACTCAGGACCACTTACTAAGCCACTCAGCAGTTGTCCAAGGTTCACGGACTAGGACGTGAATACAGTAACCCACACCATGAAACACACACACACACACACACACACACACACACACACACACACACACACACACACACACCGTGACTATAGAAAATAACTGTCCTGTGATTTTACCTATACTTGCCGAATACTTCATTCTCTCGTTCAACGCCTACCTGGAAGAAGTTATCAGTTACATAAGCCTCAATTTGTTTCCTCCCATACCCCTCTACAATTATGTGACTATGAAGGTATCCAGGAGAAGCAAATAACAATCACGAACCTTACTGGACGAATGCATGTTTGCACAACGTACCTGTGCACCGCTTATGCGTAAGCATAGAGAAATGAACAGAAAAAGAATCGTTTCGAGGACTACATAACCACACGCGGCTGAGAGGCGTGAGCAGTCTCAAAGGAAATAATGGATAGGAAGGGGATTATCAGGTACGTGGCATTGTTAGTTAACAATATTTCGGTTATTCGTACACTAATAATGCTTCCTTTATAGGGGTCTTCAACATCCCTTCAACATTACAATTTTATTTCAATTTTCCACCTATAGTGCACCATTAGTGGCTACCTTTCTTCTGCCACTAAACCCACGCTGGCGTTCAAGAAAGTCTGAAGCTAACGTTGGAGAACATCTCAGGGAGTATGTTATACCAGATATTTTAACGTGAATTCGACTGAGAATTACCTTTCATCTCCTTCATTCACAATATATATATAAATATATTGGATCATTTTGTCATAAAGATGCAACTGTAAATTCATTTACTCATTATTAAATATGAAAATATCGTAAGTAAATCCTATAATCCATAAATAATAATACTGAATTAAATTCTTAATTACTAATATTTATTCAGGATAATATGGTATATCTAGATAAGTTAAATCAATTACCAACATTTTAATATTTACTTTGATATTTCCTCGAAAGATTTGTTTTGAAATCATTGTCTTTATCTCGGCTCTTAGTTCGCAATCATCAAATATCCTTTCATCTTCCAAGGTCTTGTCTTCGTGGATAAAAGGAATTCTTCTCCAAGTAGTCTATACAGATTAAAAATTACTCAACGAAAATTATCCTGACCTCGCTTAAATTACAACTCTCATCTCCTCTGCTTCTTATTAAAAAATAACATTTGTAGAATTCTTTATGTTGACGTTGACGTTAACTAGCTTGAAATTAGAGAAATGTAAAATAAGAATAAAATAAAATTACTTGGGAATAATGTTCTTAAGAATTACCAAATTCTAACGAAGTATCAATTTCTGATTGAGTATCAAATTCTGATATAATATACCAAGAATGTTTCTTTAAAAGAGAATATTTCTTTCGTTTTTGTTATTCACGGCAAAATTCTATTATTAAACATATCAGAATAAGATTTGTTTCACCCCTGTAGCTTTCAATGGCTACTTATCATAATATTAAAAAATATATTATTAATCATGAATAGATATACTCAAAATATCTCCTAAGAAATAGGTAAAATTTTCCAAGATAATTTCAACAAGTATGCTAATATTTTGTATTGAAGTATCGCTTCATAAATTCAATCATATGGTTGCAAGTAGTCAAGGGATACCATAGATGAAACTTCCTAATTTCTTAATAGTGATAAGCTATTATTTGGTGACACTAAGTTCGCGTACACCATTAATAATCTGCTATTACAGTTTAAATCAGTTTAAACTTAAATAATATATGAAATTCTCTTTGAAGTTGCCATCAAGGTCTTAATTATAGGTTACTTGAAATTATTTTGGATGATTATAATCTATTATTAATCTGTAAGTCCATTATCAAATTGCTATCAACTCATATTATAGGTTATTCCATATTTCACATCATAACTAACGTCCATTATAACCTTGATACTTATTTGCGCTACTTATTCTTACATTAATTAACATTACAAAAATGATTTCCTCATACGACGTCATATTTATCATAATCTCTCAACTAGGATGTTCGAGAATATATTACTCATTACCCTCACACTCCTTACCTCATATTTTCATCATATCTCTATATCGCCGCATATGCAAATATTATTTAATCTATTCAATGTAACGTTCAACTCACATAACTTCACAACTCAATAAAATTAATGATTTATGGATCGTCAACTACCATATTCTTATCAATATGCACTTCAATTAATAAAATATTCACATATTTAACCTATATTGTCTTACGTTTGGCAATAAGTTGACGTTATTAATAACCTCTTTAACCTATAACTTGATATGCACCAATGTCGCACTTAATATGCATCAGAACACATTATCTATGGCATAGCTCTTTGAGAATAAACTGAAATATTGTTATCATAACACTTCATTTATGTACGCAACTTCTCTACACATGGATATGCTTACATATATTGGAATCATTTAAACATCACTAACAATACACTCGCTTTGAAACTACATATTTAAGACACCTCTCGAAGATATTACGACCTATTCCTTAAAAATTACACAATCAGCAACTCACTATACAATAATATAAACATAATTAATTTTGAATATACTGTAAATGGTAAAGCTTATCTTTTTCTGCGTGTGTTTGTGGGCTAGGATTGTTGTTGTTACGTCCTCCTGCGGGGACGATCATCATCTGTGTCATCTCCGCGTCGTGGTAGCTGGACATGTGTTCTCGGGAAGAGTCGGCTGGATTTCCGTCAGTCGCCAACCCCATCTCCAGTCTAGCAGGCCATCACGACGTTTTCATAGATATGCATGAAGAACATATTCAAAGACATCGTTAATTTCATGCTCTTCTTATTTACAAAGCCTTCTTGCATTATTACTACGTTCTGATAAGTAGGATATCGCAGTTGTAATCGTGCAAGCGACGGGGAAGGTTGTTGAGTGAGTGAGTGCTCACATGGGGATTTCAATAGAATTATACCGGGCGACGATAGGTCGTTGGCACGGTAGAGGCAGGAATACGAGACGCAATAAGAGTGGGAGAACCGGACAGCAGGTGAGTTTGATCTCAATTTTGATGGCTGCATCAGTGATGGCAGTGTTGTTGGTTATTGGATGGGTCGAGATGAACCCCGGACCTGATCATGAGAATGTGGTTGGTTGGGAAGACATGGAGAAGATAAGGGAATTTAGTAAGGTCCAAACTGAACAAATGAGAGATTACGAGAGCAATCTAGTGATCTACGAGAAATGGTGAAAGAGGAGATAGGAAAAGTGACAGAAAGGGCGGTCCAAAGTAATAAAGAAATATCAAGTTTGAGGGATAAGGTGAGGAGAATGGAGGAAGAGATAAAAGAGTTGAGATGGCAGGAGAAAAAAGACAAGAGGAAGCCCGAAAGAAAAATATTGTTATATATGGGCTACCGGAGAACACTAAAGAAGACCTGGTATTGAAAGTGCTGGAGCTAATTAACGATAAGATGAAGATTAGCTGCAGAGAGGCCGATATAGAAGAACTACAGAGAATGGGGAAAACAAAAGGCTAGAGACCAGTGAGAGTGAGGTTTGTATCAAACCTACTAGTGAGAAAGATTCTGCATAGTACAAGCCGGTTGAAAGGTGAGAACATATGGGTCAAACAGGAGATGGAAAAAGAAGCCCTCAGGAACCAGAAAATGATACAGTTTCACCTCGGGAAAGCTGGACGTGAAGAATTAGGGGCCTACATAAGGCGCAACAAATTAGTGGTGGGGGACAGCAATTGGACGAGAACTTGGGGGCTAGAGAAGCTAAAGAATATGTACAATACAGCGAGTACATTGGCCGAGGAGGAAGCTGAGACCAGCAGAATGCGGAGCAGTGAGTGACAACCAGCTAGCGATGCGACAAGGACAGAGAGAGGAAGTAACAGATGCTGAGACAACGAATAGCGAAGGCAGTCCAGGCGACCTTCAGCGGCAGCTGAGTGCGGACTCTATGAAGGAAGCCACATCGAAACGCAGACGTGTGAGTATCAAGGACTTCTTGCTCAGAAAATGTAATGTAAATGAGGGTGGCCTTGATAGAGAAGGTGTTAACAATCTAGATGGGAACTCTGAAGATCTAGGTGTAACAAGGATTACGAGATCCAAGAAGATCAGCCAGAGTGAGGGACAAGGGTGAAAGACATAACTAGAGATAAGAGTAGTGTGTATCAATATTGAAGGCCTTAGGAGTAAGTTACAGAATGAAGCTTTTAAAGAGTTATTACATAGCTTGCATATTCTCGCATGTGTGGAAACCTGGATTCCACCGAAAACTATTATAGAAATAGGAGATTTCACAGTCTACTATATGTCGAAAGAGAGACGAACCGAAAGGGGCAGATACCCAGGTGGGATAATGGTGATGGTTAGGGAGGATTTGCAAGCTAGAATAATTCAGATAGAATCAGAAATGGAGGAAATTATGTGGGTCAGAATAAAGATGTATGATGAGAATGAGTCGGACTTATGTATTGGTTTTGTCTACAATCCTCCTGAAACCTCCCCATTTGCGAAAAGGGTTTTCTTTGATGAGCTGGCATTAGAAATCAATAGAGTACAAAATATTTTTGAGGATACAGGCATTCTAATAATGGGAGATTTCAATGCGAGGGTTGCAGACCAGAAGCCGGTGTACGACAAGGAGACAGAAGCTGTTTATGTAAAAAAGAGAGTGAGCCAGGATAAGGGTTGTAATAAAAATTGAGAAAAGTTGCTAGAGCTATGTGGTACGATAGAACTGTATATTTTGAATGGATGGTGGCATGGCGACGAATTAGGGAACCTGACATACATAATGGAAACAGGGGGTAGTAGCATAGACTTGGCGTTATGCTCCAGGAATGCGTTGCCTGTGATTAAAAGTATGGAGGTTAAGGAATGGTGTGAGCCACATCATCTTCCAATTATTGTCAGAATAATGGAGAGAGGAGCTAAAAAACGAGTTTATGAATTATTATGATGGAGAAATAGGACAGATAGTGAAAGCTGGAATAGATTCAATGATCGAGATTAACCAAACGAGTACAGCAGTTAAAATAATTGAAAATTCTGTAAAGATGGCAGGGGAGAAGATGAGGATAGAGGAGGGGCGGAATATAATAGGAAAAGGCTGGTACAATGACGAATGCAGGCATAAAAAGTATGAAGTGATGAAAGCATTGAAGGAGTTTCGAAAGCATGGGGGAGAAAACCATAGGATGGGATTCTGTAACTAGAGAAGAGAATATAGGGAATTACTGTATGCAACTAAGTCCGAATGGCAGGAGCGGAGAGTTGTCGAATTAAATAGCAATGCAAAACAGAATGATAGTAGAAAAGTGTGGAGTACAATTAAGGGGATTTGTGGAATGCGGAAGCTGCCGCGGCAGACGGTAATAAGTCAGGCTATCTGGGTGGAGCACTATAAGAAACTATTAGAGGCTGAAGATATGTGGAGACCGAGATTAAACGATACCGGTATATTGGTTGGGCTAGGGTGTACTTTGCCGGCATTAGACAAGGAAATATCGAAATAAGATATAAGGGAGGTACTAGGGAAAGCCAGGAAAGGCACATCAGGAGCGATTTCGGGTATCACTAACGAATTTTGGAAATAGCTGGCGCAGAATAAGGATATCCTAGAAAGTATGGCGAAACTATTTAACAAAATATTTGAAGGAGGTGAGTTCCCAAAATCTTGGCAAGAGGGAATGATCTACCCAATCTATAAGAAGAAGGGAGATAAAAATAACCCTAACAACTACAGGGGTATAACGTTGCTATATACATTAATTAAAATACATACAGGTGTGTTAGCAAAAAGGATAATGAAGTGGGCAGGGGGGGAATTGATTCTGGAGAGGCTGCAAGCAGGTTTTAGAGAAAGGATGAGGCCAACAGATAATATTTTTGTATTGAAAACAATAATAGATAAGTATGTAAAAAAGAAAGGAGGAAAAGTATACATTACTACTATTGATTTGGAGAAAGCATTTGATTATGTGAGCAGAGGGGCGGTCGTGGCCAAGATGAGATGGATAGGGGTGTCCCATAAGATGATAACAGCGGTTGAAAATATATATTCAGAAGTAAGGTGCGCAATCAAAACAAAGGAAGGCGTAGTATTTGGAGAAATATTCCCTAATGTAGGACTAAAACAGGGTTGTAAGTTGTCACCAGTACTGTTTCTACACTTTATAAATGATATCTTTCAATCGAAAGGCTTCGAGTCAGGGGTTTACCCAAGTCTTGAGAACCGGGATATTTCGGGCCTCATTTTTTCTGACGACATCCTTCTCCTCACTTTGACACCCAATAGTATGCAGGGTAGTATAATTGTGGTGGTAAATTACTGTCAAGAATGGAATTTAAAAATCAATGTACAGAAAACCAAGGTAATGGTGTGCAAAAAGGGACATAAATTATCAAAGAATGAAAAATGGTGGCTGGGCGCGACGAGGTTAGAAATTGTCAAGAAAGTAGAATACTTGGGTGTGATTTTAAGTGGAAATGGAAAATGGTCAGAGCAAATAAAAAGATCAAAGCTAAAAGGCATGAGTGCACTGTCAACCATTAGCATACTGGAGAAGAAGATGCCCAACACAGACTACAGAGTGTATAAACATGTTTTAATGCAGTAGTTAAATCTAGAGTGTTGTACAAAGCGGAAATTTGGGGAGTTGATGAAAGGGTTGATTCACTTGATACAATTACGAGTAGATTTGGGAAAATAATTATGGGTCTACCCAGCTGTACAGCTAATTGTGGAGTGAGAATGGTGTGCAAAGGTATAAGTCTGCGAGTGGACATTATTAAAAGGATAATAAAGTATTGGTTGAGAATGAAGTTGCGAGAAGGGGGCGAAATTTTACAGATAGCATATCAACACCAAATGAAACATCAGAACCACGGATACTGGGTGGATGGGGTACGGAATATTTTAGAAAAGATTGGAATGGGATGTTACTGGGAAAAAGAATGTATAGAGAAGTGGAAAATATGTAAAAAAAATAGTTCTAAGAATGAAGGATATTGAACAACAAGGCATTGATGCACAATGTAGAAGTAAGAGGTCATTAGAAGAATTTTGTAATATAAATGGGAGAATGAGAATAAATGTAGAGTTTATAACAAAAAAGAGAATGAGGGGTATAATATGGTGGTTAAGGGATTTAAATGAGACTATGGATTGGGTATGTGGGAAACTGTGAGTGAAATTTCTAGATCCTAATGGGTGGGTAGGAGATAGGGATCTGCGCTCGGATGGCCTTCATTTAAACCGCAGTGGTACGTATAAGTTAGGAAATTTGTTTGGAAGGGTAATAGGGAGGTACATTCAGGGAAACGGGTTGGCCTAGGGAGCGGTGATAAGGGAACAGGGAACTGGAAATCAAGTAGGGATGACATAAAATTGTTAGTGCTGAACTGTAGAAGTATTGTAAAGAAAGGAATAGAATTAAGTAATTTAATAGATATATATTTACCAGATATTGTAATATGAGTTGAATCATGGCTGAGAAATGATATAATGGATGCAGAAATTTTCTCACGGCACTGGAGTGTGTATCGTAGAGATAGGATAGGAAAGGTGGGAGGGGGAGTTTTCATTCTGGTGAAAGAAGAATTTGTAAGCTACGAAAAATTTAAAGATGAGACACATGAAATTCTAGGTGTAAGGCTCATTTCTAAAGATAATAGGCAACTTGATATATTTGGAGTGTACAGATCGGGAAAGGGTAGCACTGATGCGGATTCGGAATTATTTGATAGGATAGTCAGCTATGTGGGAAACGACATGGAAAGAAATGTGATTGTAGCGGGAGATCTGAATTTGCCAGATGTAAATTGGGAAGGAAATGCGAACGACAGGAAGCATGACCAACAAATGGCAAATAAGTTAATATGGGAAGGACAGCTGATTCAGAAAGTGATGGAACCAACCAGAGGGAAAAATATCCTGGATGTGGTGCTGATAAAACCAGATGAGCTCTATAGGGAAACTGAAGTAATAGATGGTATTAGTGATCATGAAGTTGTTTTTGTGGTAGTTAAAAATAAATGCGATAGAAAGGAAGGTCTTAAAAGTAGGACTGTTAGGCAGTACCATATGGCTGATAAAGCAGGTATGAGGCAGTTTCTAAAAAGTAACTATGATCGGTGGAAAACGGTAAATAAAAATGTAAACAGACTCTGGGATGGGTTTAAAGAAATTGTTGAGGAATGCGAAAACAGGTTTGTACCTTTAAGGGTGGTAAGGAATGGTAAAGACCCACCTTATTATAATAGAGAAATAAAGAGACTAAGAAGGAGGTGCAGACTGGAAAGAAATAGAGTTAGAAATGGCTGTGGAAGTAAGGAGAAATTGAAGGAACTTACTAGAAAATTGAATCTAACAAAGAAGGCAGCTAAGGATAACATGATGGCAAGCATAATTGGCAGTCATACAAATTTTAGTGAAAAATGGAAGGGTATGTATAGGTATTTTAAGGCAGAAACAGGTTCCAAGAAGGACATTCCAGGAATAATTAATGAACAAGGGGAGTGTGTATGTGAGGATCTTCAAAAGGCAGAAGTATTCAGTCAGCAGTATGTAAAGATTGTTGGTTACAAGGATAATGTCGAGATAGAGGAAGAGACTAAGGCCAAAGAAGTAATAAAATTTACATATGATAACAATGACATTTACAATAAGATACAAAAGTTGAAAACTAGAAAAGCGGCTGGAATTGATCAGATTTCTGGGGATATACTAAAGACAATGGGTTGGAATGTAGTACCATATCTGAAGTACTTATTTGATTATTGTTTGGTCGAAGGAGCTATACCAGATGAATGGAGAGTTGCTATAGTAGCCCCTGTGTATAAAGGAAAGGGTGATAGACATAAAGCTGAAAATTACAGGCCAGTAAGTTTGACATGTATTGTATGTAAGCTTTGGGAAGGCATTATTTCTGATTATATTAGACATGTTTGTGGAATTAATAACTGGTTCGATAGAAGGCAATTCGGTTTTAGGAAAGGTTATTCCACTGAAGCTCAACTTGTAGGATTCCAGCAAGATATAGCAGATATCTTGGATTCTGGAGGTCAAATGGACTGTATCGCGATTGACATGTCTAAAGCATTTGATAGGGTGGATCACGGGAGACTACTGGCAAAAATGAGTGCAATTGGACTAGACAAAAGAGTGACTGAATGGGTTGCTATATTTCTAGAAAATAGATCTCAGAGAGTTAGAGTAGGTGAAGCTCTGTCTGACCCTGTAATAGTTGAGAGGGGAGTTCCTCAGGGCAGTGTTATCGGACCTTTATGTTTTCTTATATATATAAATGATATGAGTAAAGGAGTGGAATCGGAGGTAAGGCTTTTTGCGGATGATGTTATTCTCTATAGAGTGATAAATAAGTTACAATATTGTGAGCAACTGCAACGTGACCTCGAAAATGTTGTGAGATGGACAGCAGGCAATGGTATGCTGATAAACGGAGCTAAAAGTCAGGTTGTGAGTTTCACAAATAGGAAAAGTCCTCTCAGTTTTAATTACTGCGTTGATGGGGTGAAAGTTCCTTTTGGGGATCATTGTAAGTATCTAGGTGTTAATATAAGGAAAGATCTTCACTGGGGTGATCACATAAATGGGATTGTAAATAAAGGGTACCGATCTCTACACATGGTTATGAGGGTGTTTAGGGGTTGTAGTAAGGATGTAAAGGGGAGTGCATATAAGTCTCTGGTAAGACCCCAACTAGAGTATGGTTCCAGTGTATGGGACCCTCACCAGGATTACCTGATTCAAGAACTGGAAAAAATCCAAAGAAAAGCAGCTCGATTTGTTCTGGGTGATTTCCGACAAAAGAGTAGCGTTACAAAAATGTTACAATGTTTGGGTTGGGAAGAATTGAGAGAAAGAAGAAGAGCTGCTCGACTAAGTGGTATGTTCCGAGCTGTCAGCGGAGAGATGGCGTGGAATGACATTAGTAGACGAATAGGTTTGAATGGCGTTTATAAAAGTAGGAAAGATCACGATATGAAGATAAAGTTGGAATTCAAGAGGACAAACTGGGGCATATATTCATTTATAGGAAGGGGAGTTAGGGATTGGAATAACTTACCAAGGGAGATGTTCAATAAATTTCCAATTTCTTTGAAATCATTTCGGAAAAGGCTAGGAAAGCAACAGATAGGGAATCTGCCACCTGGGCGACTGCCCTAAATGCAGATCAGTATTGATTGATTGATTGACAAAGGAAATACGAGAGAAATTCATAGACGATGAGAATGTAAAGAAAATTGAGAACGAAAATCTGTTGTGTACAATTGTAAAGTTATTGAACAGAGAATGGATGCATCCGGATAGAATTGCAAAATTATTTAACATTATTAGGGGAAGGTGGAGCAGGAAACTGAAGGAAGGAAAGGATGTGATACATGTCAGCCAGGAACCGAATTGTGCCTAAGGTAACCTAGACAATATAACTCCGTTGAAGTCTAGAGCCATTAGGTACATAGGCTTCAGGGATAGCATGGAACTACCTCGTTAGTAGTTTCATGTATTGTCGAGTAATAATTTCCGTTTTCTCTCTTTTCTTAACAGCCTGCAAAGGCAATATTATCTTTGATAATCTGAAAAGATATCACTATAAATAGATGTTTTGGTTTTTTTCTGCCATAATGCTATATGTGAATGTAACTCCAACATTCAGTTTATATTATTCTTTCTCTGTTCAATCTCTAAGCACCTGCTTTATATGAACATTCATCGCATGTACCAGTTATTAACACAATTCCCAATAGTTATTTAAGTTACTCCTTCTAATTTTGTATACGGCATGTATCACAAATTATGAAATTATGAATCGATTACAATAAATAATACCCTCTCCCTAATGTATGGTTTTCGAGATTAAGAGAGACGGGTATCTTGAATCTTGATAAGTAGGATATGATGTCGGAAGTTCTGCGACTATAGCTTCAATTATAACAATGGTGGCTTAAAAATTGTCTTATTTTACGTTAATATGCTTTAATTTAGCGTTTTCTTCATGACCTTTCTAATAAACTCTCATCAATCTTTAATTCAATCCTAGTATGCTCTGAGGTATTTTCTTTATCTCCTTCTGTATATTACGCGTATGATCTTATATATATATATATATATATATATATTTGAGAAGTACAGTGTTAAGACTTCGTATTCTGACTGATTTTCTCGATAAATCTTTAAATTTTCCTCTTGAAATCTGTTATTTTCTTTACGTAACTAGTTTCTCGTTACTCTTCGTGTCTTATTTCAGTGGAATGTTCGATTGTTCTTACTGTTGATTTAACAATTTGAAATTAATGCATTTATCTCAGTCACGGCCACTTTGATACCACTTGTCTGTATCTTTTACCTCGTATTTACGACCACTTTGTTTCCACTCGTCTGTATCTTTAAACTCGTGCATTCTGCCGCTTGATATATGAAACATTTAGCGTTATTCACGGGAAAATAACGATTTTAACATTTCGTTTTAAGTCATCAGGGCAATGAAATGCTACAATAGATTAAGTAATGCAATCATCTATTAATAAACATTGCAATAATATTCAAATAAAACAGAATTCAGTATTTTGGAAAACTTAAAATAGGACAATTGCTGTAAACTGACAACGTTTGAAGGGACAAACTGATACGGTGGGATTTTGGAAGTATCAAGAATTCAGAGGTTGAATAACAGCACAAATCACATACAGATACATGTGTTATTATTATCCATTGTTAAATCTGAATTTCTAACATACACTTTGATTCAAACTTGACAGAGCGAGTGGCTGCGTGGTTTGCGCCATGCAGCAGTCAGCTCGCATTCGGAAGGTAGTGGGTTTGAACCCCACTGTCGGCAGCCCTGAAGTTAGTTTTCCGTAGTTTCCCATTTTCACACCAGGCCACAGTCTCTTTTTAACAGCCCCACATGTTTTCCTATCATCGCCATAAGAGCTAATCTGTGTCAGTGCGACATAAAGCAAATTGTAAAAAAGCTTATTTTCAAACTTTATACTTTACAACAATTGCAAAGATTCTCAAACTGCTTAAAAACAAAAATGCCAAGAATTAGTTTCTATAGTTGAAGAGTTAAATTTTAGCACAAATTTAAGTATAATATCCACTTTGTTCATATGGGAGAAAATCCTTTCAACCGGTAAACAAATTACTACCTATAATTTTCTTTTTTCAATTTGCTTTACATCGCACTGACACAGATAAGTCTTATGGCGATGATGGGACAGGAAAGGGCTAGGAGTGGAAAGGGAATAGCCGTGGCGGTAGTTATGGTTAAGCCTCACCATTCGCCTGGTGTGGAAATGGGAAACCAGCATCAGGGCTGTCGACGGTGTGGTTCGAACCCAATATCTCCGAAATGCAAGCTCTCAGCTGCGTGACCATAACCGCACGGCCAACTCTCTTGGTAAATTACTACCTACCTCAGACTGACTGTTTGCAGTAGAACAGAATATGCGATCGAACTGCTCAAGAACAAGAAATAACTGATTTGTTTGACAGCCATCGCTGGAGCAGTGATGTTTGGAAACTAGACCTCAGCAATTGTGAAGCAAACCTTTATCTTCACTGAAAGGACAAAACGTCCAGACACAGGATTGTTGTGTGTAGTCTGTGACGTCTGGTCAGTTTACCCATAGTTACCAAAATACTTATCAAGGACACCCGTTTTACACGACCAAATTTCCTGGTTCACCCTCGCGCCATGACACTACTGGTAATGGAACAGGAAAAAGTTAAAAACAAAACACATATTTTAAAATTACCCACACATGTATTCAAAACTGGAGTTTTTAGTTCCTGTTAGGCAAATGTTTACACTGGAAAGTTACAAATCAATTGAGTGTCCAAATACCCAAACATCTTTTTCATCCGGCAGCACATCATCACTTGTCAAGGGCGACGATTGTCAAATAACCGACACCTGAAAGAAAACGTACATTAATATCAAAGGTGGGAGTTCCCATTGGAAATGCAAGATCTTTCTGACAATTATCACCGAAGTAATACAAACTTGCAATCTTCTTCAGTTAGGTCTCCTCCTATGAAGCCTACGAGTGCTGAGGTGAGCCAACTGGTCACATATATTTTAAATAATTTCATTTTCGACAGGAGTTCATAATAATTTATCGGGCCATACCAGGGAAAACAAGAAAGCTTAAAGAAGATAATTATTATGATTATTGATTTCTTTATAGATTTGGACTTCATGGTAATGGGTACAACAGGATGAATAGTTAGGCTACAAAGGGTTCACATTTAATATTGAGCAGGAAGATGACTTAAAAACGAGGATAGAAAGGAAAGTAATGCAGGATACAGTATGGGTCCCTGCCAGCAGCATACGTTTCTCTGCCTGTTAGCCTGTGAGTGGTAAAAAAACCCACACGCTTCTTAATAAGTAACAAATATAAATTTCTGTTGCCACGAATAAAAACCACTTACACTATAAAGATTATGTGAAGGAGTGGCTTACGAGGAATTTAATCCCTTGCCAGTGACCATGAGTCAAAGAAGTGGTCCCTTCGAACGTCACAGTATAACAAATGTATTCAGTCATCGATGACCTCAAGAGTTTATCTTATCACCGACTTCGAACTGTTCCGAGAACAGGATGATCTTCCCTTCCCGCGCGCATGGTGTCCATTCTATTTTGCCACATTTCTTGAGTTTTGAGAGGGTAGAGTATGCACACAATTTCTCGGCATGGCGGAGGATCTCCAGCATTCTGCGGTACACCTACATTTGAGTCGGTTCTCCCTTCCACACTGTAAGGCAGCACAGGTAAATCAGCATTTCACAATACCCCAACAAGTTTTAAATCTGAGGTAACAGTAGCACACAACACACGCTATTTTTGCAGTGTTAATGCTGGTTTCAAATTCTACATCTGAATACCATTCTTGCATTAGCCAGCACCCTGTGCTCTTGATAGTAGCAAGCTTCGGCAGTTATATAACCTCTCCCAGGGGATAGAGGAAGATGTATTTCCCACCAATATCCATCTCCTCCTGTTAGCCAACATCACAATCATTATGAATTTTTAATAACATTTTTACGCTTTTACCTCCTCCCAGTCTCTATTAACATACAAAAACCATTTCTTGAAAATTAACAATTAAGAAAATAAATATTTTATTTAATAAAATGTTGAAACGCGGACAGTTCAATTGGCACAATATAATGGGTTGTAGAACTCTTAATTATTATTAAGATTGGTATTTTACACTGACACAAGTCTTAATGCATAGTTCGTATTCTCACTTTTGTTTATCGATGCTAAATACGTGACTTAGAACATCACAGTCTCTGCCATAGTATGATTCGTAAGTCAGGTTAATGCCGTGACGATCTACAGTCGTTTTCAAAATGGAAAGCACAGTCTTTCACTCACAGTTTATGGAATAAAAATTGAACACTGTCACAGTTCATAATAGTCACTGATTATGTCTGAAGTTCAATAGTAGAATAATCATTACATTCATGAAACACTCGAGAAATGCCATTAATATCACTCTTATAACAGTCTCTGGATTACAATTGTTCATAGTTTAAGAAGTTTTTATGACTTAATTTGCATGACACGAGTTCGAGTTTTATGACCTAATATTGCCATAAGAAGTCCTTAGCATTCAGTTAGTTTTTCAGGGTAATAATCGGAAGTTCGAGAAAATACGTGAAATATAGTCACATTTAGTCCTGTTATTTGTTGAATATTTCGTGGAATAGTATTTCACACAGTTCCTAATCGTACTAGTATACGAGAAATGCGTCTCAGGATAAATTAAATTGTCATAAATTTGATGTTCAGTTTATCACACGCTATGTCCTAGTGTGCTGTTACTGTCAATGACAAAGTTCAAAATTACGAGAGAATGACAAAGTCCACAAATACCGTCAACTGGTAAACTAAACACTTGAATACCGTACCCAATTAGACTTCAATACACAGTCTGTATCGTAAATTCGTTTGGTTAAGACATTCGCAAATCTTATGCAATGACGATTTAGTCGGAGAAAATTTTACATTTCACACGTCACGACGCGGCTGAAAATTCACTTGCGACGTTCTCGTACGCCTTCAAAGTTCCAAAGTTTTATGTCTCTCGCAAAGCGCGACGGAGCATATTGAAGTCTTGTCATGATCGTAGGTTTTAAGATACACTGACTATACCCTCGGTTCGTCGACCTATTTATATCCGGCTGGGAGCCGCACTCTGTGTCAGGTGACTGAGGGGTGATAATACTTCCGAATCTTCAACTCGTCATATCCTTGAAACTACTGGACGGATTAGTCTCAAATTTGCAGGGTTGAACTTTTAAAATGTGAGCTTCAATTTTGGTGTTAGTCTCATATTTATTGGTCCAGTCGTTGAGAAGCTTAAAAAGTAATTTCGAGACGTTTCTGCAGGGAGGTGAGCTACAAGCAGTGCTGACGTCACTCGACCTTGCCCAACTCATGCTGTCTTCCTCACGCAGTTCAGTAGGGACGAGAACATTCTCTCGCACAGCTGTTCGTACGTCATAACTTAGCCGTTCGCTCATGAATAAAGATTGTATAACTTATATGTGCCAGAGCCTATGTCTTCCTGGTACAATATGTGCAATATTGTTGTGTTAGGTAAAATTGCCAGTGATTACGTATCCGTGATATACCGTTGTCTCCCTCGCAGCTTGCCAAAGTGTAGAACCTGTTGGTAGAGGGAAGCTAGGCGAAAGGTGTGTATGTGTGTGGCACTGTTTAACCGAGAGAGAGAGAGAGAGAGGGGCGATGTGTGGTTATAGACTGTCTGTCTTTACGTGTAGTAGAAAATGAATACACCGAGAACAATTCCGGAATAGCTTCATGTGCGGTAACGAATTAAAAATGAGTACTGTACTTGTATGACTTTATGTTTAATGATAGAATCATACCATAAATAACGGTCGTGCCCAGCATTAACACTGGGTGCCGGTGCCCAAATTCAAAGAATTCGCTACGGATAAGTAGAACCTAACCCACTTTACAGACCTTTAATTCAGAGATTACCTACGCTGGGATTCATTAAAAGCTAAATTTTACAAGAAGAATGAAATAATCGTCTCTCTCTTTTATTAATGAGGATGCTTGCTGCTTATTGTTTAAAGGGGCATAACATCTAGGCCATTGTCATAGTCATTTCCTCGAGAGACTATTGTACTCGCTGTAGTGTTAATTGCTTCTGGCATAGTCAGTGCCTTGGAAGTTCTTTTTTACCTTTAAATTTATGCCTATCGTCGCCACAAGACCTATTTGTGTCGGTGCGACGTAAAGCCCCTAGTAAAAAAAATCTATGCCTTGTGCATTTAAAGCGCCCCTGAAGTTCAATTTTCTTACTAACATTGCGATTGGTCTGTGATAAATTTGCAATATGCTGTTCCGAAGCATTCAGAAGAGGAACTAACCGTTTCAGACTTTGATTGCAGATGTTATATTGTTATACATTATTAAATTTAAGGTGAACATTATTAAATTTCCGAGTCAAGCCTGTTCTTAATCTGGCAATATCGACTACTGCAGGCCTACTTATTAATTTACCATTGCCAACTTCGTTTAAAATTGCATTTCTTTCGGCAGCTGCAATATGTTCTTCACCCACATTAGATCTTCCTGAAGACTGAATGGTACATTCAGAAGCTGCTAATGTATGACATAATAAGTGTATATGCTTGCACATGCTCCATTTAATGCTTACATCAATGCATATGCATCTAAATTTGTGTATGCAAGCCTTGCAGTGTGTACCTGTAATGGAACAACTGCAGCCTGGTTGCACAAGCCTCACAGTATAATATAACTTCGGAACATTTGACGAGGCAATAGCCCAACCACCGTCTTCATTTTCCGATACCAAATCGGACCTCAACTGTAATGATTTCTTATGACGGTCCCTAAGATTCCTTAACTTTGTAGTCACTTTTTCTTTCTATATAATAACCAGACCCCTCAAACAGTTTAGTTTTAACCATTTGCATTATAGCATGAATTGCTTTTTTCTAGTCATTTTACTGGTTGTCCTGTCAATAACACTGTTTCAGAGTTTTATGTATTGCCTTTAAGTGCATGTTAGTATTAATGCCTGAATTCAATCTATGACAATAAGCCCACGCCTTACAGCATCTCGCATACCGCTGCTGGAAATACAAGCCAAAATCCTTTGTCTTCTCATCCTCCATTACCTGACGTGTAATTGTATCTATCCCAATGTTAAATGCGGCTTCATCTGTCTCGTACAGAAGAGATCTCAATCTCTCAAAAGTTAGTTTTTGCTTTTCCGTGTCCATTTTGGACAGATTTCTTTTCCATGCCCGAATTACATGCCACGTGCAAAACAAACGCATATTCGATTCACCCATAACTTCTTGCCATGCATTATAGAACGATTCCGCCATGTCCGGCATGAATACGTTACAACTGATCACTCCAGTCCTCTCTTTGATGCAACTAATATACTCGGAGCGTGACAGAATCTATTTTTCTACCTATAAAAAGGCACACGGCAGCCTTTGCCTAAGATGATCTAAAACAAGTACCGTAACCATCTCGAACCTATATGCAGTCAAACAATGAGTGCTGTCTATACAGATACAGTCTGAACCAAATTTCTGCAGAATCTCCTTCTGTGCCTCCGTAAATATGGCAAGAACGAAATCATTTCTCGACAAAAATGGGTATTCAGGTAGGACTACCTTCTGAAGCTTGTAAATCGGAACACTATTAGATCCCAGCTGCTTTTCAGTTTCTACCCATGCATCCACACTTACCGCATCATTAGCATGTCTAACCGCATCACTATTTCGATATTGTACAGGTCTTGTTTTGTGATTAAGTGCTCCCTTTTGAGTTTATCTTTACTTTTGGACGACCTTACTTGATCTAAAACAGCGTGAGGCACTTTCATTGCAATTTTTGTTGCTAAATCACTGCGTTCATCTGGGCCTAAAGAAAGTGTTGCCAGTTCATTTTGGTGTCCTATATGAGTACTGCAAAATTCTACTGTTTCTTGCCCATTTAAAAAAAAATGCGTTCATTTTAGCAGGACAATAACAACCTGTTTTTTAAAATTTTCCTGTATTTTTAATTCTCTTTGTCTACTTTCTGGCAAAATGTTTGTCCTATACTTCCCCGATCGACGGAAATAAAATGTTAGAACAAAAGAATTATCGCATAGAGTCTTGCCCAGTCTGTGTATCACAAAGGATGCATTGTCCTTGTGCTCAACTGTGTGCTTCCACATATAAAATTCCGATTCCGACAGAAATTCGCGACTTTTTGTCTCGATTGTAATACCATGGGCCTCACACACATAGTCCTTGTAAATGTCAAGGTCTTATCAATCGTGCTGGCAAAATGCACACTTAAACAGACACAATACAGTTTCTTCTGGATTATATTCATCTCCGAGATGAATATTAGAAATGTGTCTTTTTAAATTGAACGCTCTGGTGAAAGATTTGTCAAAAAATTGACAGCTATACGGATTAACTGGCGGGTTCCTTATAAGGCTAGTTTCTTGTGAATTATATTCCATTCCGGGATGCATTATAGAAATGTGTCGTTTCAAATTGTACATTCTGGGAAAAGTTTTGTCACAAATTCGGCAGCTAACGAGAGGTGGCATTTCGTTCACGGAATTTTACCTCAATACAAAAATAAAATCGCCATGCAGACACAATAGAGCGCAGTAAGTAATGCTACTTACCATCCCAGTGTCAATATTCGGAACGTAAACACACAGAACGTACAAAACACGAAAGAAAGTACTTCCACTGCATTTTCCTACAAAGGAGGGAGAAAAATGAGCTGTTCAAAAGTCAGAACACGCCGAGTACCTGCAACAGAAGAAAGCACCACTATGTGTTAAATTACATAACTGGCAGCTAATACGAAGCATTTCAATCTCTGGATTTTACAGCAAAATAAAGGTTAAAATAGACACGCTCAGAACATGTGGAAAACTGCGAAACGCTAATTCCACCAAATTAGAACAGGGATGATCAGAACACGTGGTGTAAAACTACTTACTCAAAACCACACATTTACTGACTTTTACCAAAAATAAAAAATATAGGGCTTATACATCAGCGCCCATACGACTGTTTGTAGGGGGCCCGGACCTGGGGGTGCGTAGTGTTTTTAATATTTTGGAAGAAAAATGGCGACTGGTATTCTGTGGTAGAATAACCCACGGTGTTCCCTGCCTATTGGTAGGGAACGGTACTACCGCTTCAACGTAATACTGACTTTTATATCTTTTTGTTGAAAGGAAAGCACTGACTAGACTAGATTTTTGCCTTTCTCTGAGAGCTAGGGGCGGGGGGGGGGCACCTTGCCCCCCGGGTTTGGGCGCACTTGGCCCTTATAGTAGAGCAATTTAAACACGTGAAACTTTTCTTTGTGAAAAATATGAAGTCTGCTCCCACTAACTACGGATTAAGCACAAAAAATATCGATGTTCGAAAGTCATAACCTGCAACAGAAGAAAGCATCACTATACGTTAAATTAAATAATGGGAGGTAGCACGAGGCAGCGTTAAAGGAGCTACGCTCAGAATATGTGGAGTGCAGTGAAACGGTACTGCCACAAAATAAAAGCACTCGTTAATGCGAATTTTACCCAAAGGTACAAAAATGAAAACAGAGATGGTCAGAACACGATGTGTAAAGCTACTTAATTACAACCACACATTCAGTGAATTTTACCAGAAATAAAAATTAGACCTTCGTTCATAGAACACTTGATCTAGTTGAAGAAGAGTTACAGTGCACACAGCTTCTTATTCTTCTTCTTCTTCTTCTTCTCCTTTATAATTTAATGTCCTTCGCTTCACAAAATTTGAATTGCTGCTCTCACTACCTGCGCAGTACTGCAGATTTTCGCCCCTCCCTGCAGTCGGACTCCGGCCAAGTCGTCATGATTACAAAAAATATCACTTCTACCAACACGAAATCTGAAGTCACCATAGAAGATAAAGAGCGGGTATATAGGACTACATCACAGAACTTATATTGCTCGTGGGTAACGGAGCGGGGATTTCGAGTAATGTCACATAAGAATCATGAACCCACATGCCTATTTGAATCTATTACTAATACTGTATAATGCGAAAAATCCTTACTAATGCTTTTATCGCAGACGATCGTACCGTTGCTCTAAGAACAGGTTGCACATTCCTTACGAGGTTTAACCTTTGCGACTGTAGGTAACTCGGATATTCAGGGAAAATACTTGGTATGACACCTGGTTTTAATTTTTTTCGTTTTCTTTGTAGTCCGTGTTGTGAAAATGAAAGCTGCAGACACGACATTAACCTGAGGGCATCCATCTACTTACATTATTAGGACCTTGCCTAGATATAGCTGATGACCACGTTTCTCTTAATTCCTTACCAGACGGTATTTCATGGAATCTTATCTCTTTTGGCTGCGAACCACCTTGCCAAGATTTGCAAAATGGCACACAACAGTTGACCATTTCGCAAAATATCATTCAGCATAACAAGTTTAATTAATAATGACTCAGTTCTACACAAAAATGTAGACCAATTTGCACAAAGGGTTAAGGTATCCATAAGCACAACACGATTGATTCATTTCACAGTTCTACACAGCATATCACTAGCACAAACGGAAGAAAACAGTTAATCTATGTTTACTGTTTGTACGAAGTAACTTAGATTTTTACACATAACATGCGCCAATAGCACAATGGAACACTCAAATTTACCGCGGAGATTGTGCATCTACTACTGCACTCTTACGGCAACTTGAAGAATGTTGGTATTCGAGCCTTCCTTTGTTAAACCACAGCTGACTGGATCCCTCGCTCCGCTCTTTATACCGGCCTTGACAATCGCTTGTGAAGCCCAGCATAAAGCCTGGCCATGCATGAAGCTGTAATTGGAAAGTTTCACCATAATGCCGCTGGAGCGCTGGCCTCCTACTCACTGACAGGAACTAACAACTATATATACAGATGCCCAAAGTGTACTTTATGCATTAACCTCTCCTAAGCTCTATTATAATTGGTATCTATACAATGTGAAATATTTGTTGTATTGTAACAGTAAATACAGTACTTTGACGAGCATGAGTTAGACGCAGGGCGTGTACCATTCTGATTGAAGCACTTACAGAGGAAGAGGGGTTTCTTGTAATGATTCTTAAGTTCTTTTATTTAAAAAATCTGAATTTATTGACAAAGTTCAAAATTATATCACCTTCATACAGCAAATATACAGGAAATGGTTCTTTGCTCATCCAGGCCGGTGATGTACTCGAAATCTGGCTGCTCTCCTCGTACTACCATCAGTCTCCTCTCGCCGCCATGGAACCATGATTTCTCCCAATATGGAAATTCTAGAAGTTCTGGAATATCCATACGACGTCCAGAAGGTCGGGATAACGTAGTAATGTGAACATTGAGATTTGGTTGCACGGAGAATGACTTATGACTGTACGCATTAGCACCTGGGACACGGGAAGTGTTTCTTGAATAACAGATCTGAATGTTGAACAAAAGAATCACTCGTAGTGTAACGTAATCAAATGTCAATAAAATTGACTAAAGAAAATGAGATACCTACTTGAAACTGTTTGAAATTATTACACACGAAATATTCGTTTAGGGTTACGTGCAATTTTCACTCATTCACTTGAAAAAGGAAATGTTTCTTTTCTAAACCAATTTGGTTCATTAATTTGAAATTAGATGAAATGGGATTCACTCTTCCACAGTCCGTGGTTTGATCGCACACAAAAAATCTGTCTATTGAAACCCATAGTTTAAATGAACAGTTCATTGATAGTCATGAATAAACAGTTTAATTTCAAGGTAAATGTGCACCTTAAACACAGTCTAATGTCTACCATGAATGTAAAGTTCGAATACGTAATTCACTTCTTAACACAGTTCAATGTCTACCATGAATGCATAGTTCAATTACGTGTTTCATCTCTAAACACAGTTCAATGCCTACCATGAATTCGCGGGTTAAATAAATATCCATAGTCAGTCATTAACACACGGCTCCTTGAATATAGCGAATGCACAATTCAAATAAGCGTTTCACAGTCTATCATTAACTCACAGTTCAATGTATGTACAAATTAAATGCGTAGTACACGGTTTGAAACAAATCACAGTCCAATGTCTACTCTGAATGCACGAGATATTGGAAAATTCCACGTTTTCTATAAGTCCGATGACACAATCATAGATTGAAATTAATTCATTAATTAATCACTTGTCACAGTCTGAAAAGTTCTGACACACAAAATTTGCGAAATATTTCAATTAGTTGGCAATGCGAATATCGTTCACAATTTATCACTGTTCGGGTTTTTTCATGAATCATGGGTTATAAACACTTGTACAAAATGTAAGTTTGAAATATCTGTCCGAATAGATCACCATTAAAGTTTAAATCAGTCTTAAATGAGGCTAGATTCTATCACTCGTGAATCACGGGAACTCGGCAATGTAAAATTATCACTTGCAACCCGCTGAAATATTTATAAGTTCAAATGTGGAGTATAAGACTTGAACTCGGCAAAATAAGACTATCACTCGCGTAGCGTCGCGGTCCTCACGTGCCGACCGGCTGTGGCATAGAGGATCCGTGTTCTCGCCCGCTGCTCGCCGCACGAACTCTACACACACTCTGACACACACTGTTCTGCTGAGTTTTTTTGAATACGGGGGCCCCCCTTAGCCCGCTCCCCCGCCGTGACCATCGACTCAATCTACATGGCCTCCGACATGCTATTAATTTCTAAGAAGAAAGAGATAGCTGGGAAGAGGGAAGAATACAAGGAGTATCAGCCTGTTTCCATGTCAGACACGCTACCAGGCAAGGTTGTATTGGTTGGATAGTGTTAAGGTATGGTATTGAAGGGTCAGGAAAAACCACATAGGCAGAAAGAAGAAAGAGCCTACATTTAAACCTGACAACTTTTGATAGCACATGCAAGGATGTGGGCTGGAAAAAGACCAGAAGTTGTGTTAGTTAGGAACAGGTAACATGCACAAGTCATAAACCTATTCCTTGCCATTCCATCTGCCGGGGGGTCAGTCCGTCTGGGCACTGCTGTGACTAGCGCGGGCCTTGCCGGGTGCGGAGCCATGCGTCGAATGCCACTAGGGCCCGCCGCACGGTACCACCTCCTTGGGGGCCCTCGTACCCAGTCTCCGATCCGGGTGAATGAGGCCGAGCCCGCCGAGGCGGTGGCCTCCTGGAAGGGGGTGGGTCATGGCGCCGGGCCTCCTTCCTCTCTGCCCGCGCCATGGCCCGGTAGACAGGGCAACTGCGATGGGAGGCCGGATAGCCTCCCGCGCAGTTGGCGCACACCGGCGCCTCCTTAAGTGTTGCGCAGGCCGTGTAGTGGTGATCACCACCACATCGGTTGCACCTTACTTGGAGCCCACATCTGACCTGCCGGTGGCCCCACCTCAGACAGCGGAAACACTGCAAGAGCTGCTGAGGGGGACGTTTCAATCTCACCTGACTGCCGCTACCCGCTGAGGCCCACCCCTGGTTGGCTCCTCGATCGGTTGCTGTCCTGGGAGCAGTCCTGGGTTGCAGCTAGGCATCCCTCTCCTGATGGGCCAGCGTCGTCTTCTTCTTCTTCTTCCCGGGGGTTGCTCCTCGGCTGGGGAAGAGGCCTCGTCCTGGTGGCACTCCTCCCGGCCTGGTGACCCCGGTGTAGCTGGTGGCTCCGTTGCGTCGCCATCTACTTCTTTCTCCTGGTTGGCGGCGGCGGCGTCGGTCGGTGCTAGCACTCGACTGCGTTCCCGGTCCTTGGGGGCGCACATCGAGGTCTGCAGCACAACAGACGTGCTGGCAGGCTGGGCCTGGACAGCGGCCTCAGAACTCAAGGGGCGTCCTTCCCCAGTGCCTTGCTGCCATCCACCATCACGGGCGATTTCCTGGTTTGCGCCCGGGTAACAGGCCCTTCCTGGTAGGCCTGCGTCTGCGACCACTTCCCCTTGGTAGGTGGTTGACGATCCTGGTTTGCGGCCTTGTTGGTCTACGTGTACTTCGTAAAGTACAGCTTTTCAACTGGGGTCGCGCTGTCGCGGCGTTCGGGAGCGCCGCCGCCGTCCTCGGCCTCGGTCCCCGGCTCCAACTGCATGGCTGCCTCCTGGTAGCCTGAGACGTCCAGGTGCTCCCTGAGTATTGGTAGCCGGGCAACCTGGAACTGCTGGGACGCCGGTTCCTCGCAGATCCGGAAACAGGTTGCGTCCTTGGGCGGAGGATGACTGCCCAACCAGGTATTACATCGCTGATGGTCTCATAGTACCCCTCTCCGATGGACAAAGCGATGCGCTCGATGGTAATGGCCACGTAAGCCGTCTGCTGGTAGGCGAGCTCCCCCCACCGGTTGAACACCACTAGCGCCGGAAATCTGACGTCGGGGGCAGTCACTGTTCTGAGCGCCGCTTGTGCTGTCTCTAGAGTTACCTTGTAGTCGTAGTTGTCCGGTATATCTACGCCGATTAGTTTCTCCATCCTGGTCCTCCTGAAAGAAATCCTGAAACAGAAGAATAGAAAGAGCGAACACTGAGAAGTGCTACAGCTCAGACAATGCTCCTTCGAAGATGTACTACTAAGTACAAGTGCCTGGCTGATACTTGAAAAGTACAGAGCGCCTGACAAGGAGAGAGAAAGCGCAGCGAGAGGCACGTACGTCCTTCCGCTACGACTGTCAGCTCTGCCCTTGGTTCTGCTGAGGGTGAGCAGCTCTCAATTTATACACGATCCAAGGCAAAATATGTCTACATTTCGCTCAACGAATTCGTAGTCTCTTGCCGAATTTTTACGAAACCTTGCAGGAATGGAGATAAAATGTGGGGCTATATGATGATGTTGTTGATTTTATCCAACTATTGCTATGAGAAAGGTTATTAGCCGAATAACTTTTCGAACACTCCATACTGACGTAGGCTCCCTCTGTGTCACGGGGAGGCAGGCTGTGACGTCAACCCGCTCTAAGTCACACACACAGGTTGTTCGCATTCGCTGGCTGTCTTCTGCTGCTAAGCCGGCGCGTAGTACGAAATTTAAGTTTTAATTGCTGGGACTTCGTTCCGGACCGCCGTTCCCGGTACAGTATCAACTCGAACAATCAGGAGTGTTCATAACAGTAGTATGGATCACAGGGCATTCTGGTATTTTTTGAAATGAGCGAGCTGATTCCGCATCTAAGGCAGCTAGTACTCAAAATACAGCACGAACTCTTGTGGACCGTCCACCCCTTGACTTCCTTCCTGAACTTTACGATGTATCATATAGATCGTAAGGCAAGAGGATTGGCAATATTCCACTCATACAAAGACAAAT
Source organism: Anabrus simplex (assembly GCF_040414725.1). Taxonomy (NCBI): domain Eukaryota; kingdom Metazoa; phylum Arthropoda; class Insecta; order Orthoptera; family Tettigoniidae; genus Anabrus; species Anabrus simplex. Next base: position 349,302,796 of record NC_090265.1, on the reverse strand, counting down.
TTTATTATCAAATTCAACCGCAAATTCCTCAAAAACCTTGGTTTTTTATGGATCATACACTCGTCGGCATATGACAAATATCATACGTCTTCGTTTCGATCACGCACTTACACCGCATTATAAGTACCGTTTCCACCTTTCTAAACTCTCTACCTGCGTGCGTGGCCAAATACATGGTGACAGTAATAACATTTTTTTTCAGCGTCCAGAATTTGATTCTCCCCGTCGTCAATTATGCAACGCCTTGTAAATTTATCTATTCCCCATTCTACTAGTGTTTCCTGTTTATTGTCAACCCTCACTCCCACTTTAAGTGATATAATAAATAAGTTTATTGATGAGCCCAAATTGCAGTTGTAAAAGATGAGCAATTCCGTCCTTCATATTCTCAAAATATGCTTCTTGTTTCCACTGTAAAATTCATTCCAACCTCTACGGGTAAATACAAGCAAGTCATAACAAAGCGTGTGAGTTTTTTTTACAATAATCGGTCCCATAACATATATTATCCATCTCACATTCTAAGTAGAAGACATATAATAAATTTCCGTATCCAAGCCACTTGTGTTCACACCACAGATATAGTGACTGGACGAAATTCATAGAGTCCAACCCACACACCCTCAAGAAGAAGAAGAAGAAGAAGTAGAAGAAGAAGAAGAAGAGAAAAACCAAGGCAACTGCTAAATAGGAACATAACATTTTTAAAATAATATACCTGGTAGTAAAAAATATCCAACAAACTGAACTCCACATAATAGGCCTATAAGAATAATATAAATGAATGCAAAATGCAAGCTAAAATAACTGTACTATTTGCCCAACCATTATCCCGTTTCTCTGCGGAGTCGGGTAGTTTTTTTTTTACAATTTTACTTTACGACGCACAGACACACATAGGTTTTAACGGGTCTTAAACGGTGTTAAAAGTCAGTTTGTGAGTTTCACAAATAGGAAAAGTCCTCTGCGTTTTAATTACTGCGTTGATGGGGTGAACGTTCCTTTTGGGGATCATTGTAAGTATCTGGGTGATAATATAAGGGAAGATCTTCATTGGGGTAATCACATAAATGGGACTGTAAATAAAGGAAATAGATCTCTGAACATGGTTATGACGGTGTTTAGGGGTTGTAACAAGGATGTAAAGGAGAGGGCGTATAAGACTCTGGTAAGACCCCAATTAGAGTATGGTTACTGTGTATGGGACCCTCACCAGGATTACTTGATTCAAGAACTGGAAAAAATCCAAAGAAAAGCAGCTCGATTTGTTCTGGGTGATTTCCGACAAAAGAGTACCGATAGCGTTACAAAAATATTGCAAAGTTTGGGCTGGCAAGACGTGGGAGGAAAGAGGCGAGCTGCTCGACTGAGTGGTATTTTCTGAGCTGTCAGCGGAGAAATGGCGTGGAATGACATTAGTAGACGAATAAGTTTGACTGGCGTCTTTAAACGTAGGACAGATCACAATATGAAGATAAAGTTGGAATACAAGAAGACAAATTGAGGCAAATATTCATTTATAGGAAGGAAAGTTAGGGATTGGAATAACTTACCAAGGAAGATGTTCAACAATTTTCCAATGTCATTGAAATCATTTAAGAAGGGTAGGGAAACAACAGAAAAAGGATCTGCCACCTGGGCGACTGCCCTAAATGCAGATCAGTATTGATTGATTGATTAATGCGACGATGGGATGGGAAAGGGATAAGAGAGGGAAGAAAGCGTCCGTCGCCGTAATTAAGGTACAGTCCAATCATTTGCCTGGTGTGAAAATGGGAAACCACGCAAAAACAACTTCTGGGCTGCCGACAGTGGGGTTGGAACTCACCATCTCCCGGATGATGCATTTCACTGCTGAGCACCCCTAAAAATACGGCCAGCTCGCCCAGTAGTGTCAGGTATGAAGTGAGATGAAGCTTTGTAGAAATTTTTTACGATCGAGCGTCCTTCCTGGCGTCAAATTCATCAGGGGGCTTAATGAGAGTTTCGATATTTACAGGCAATATCAGCAGATAGTAATAATATTATACCGAGCGAGATGGCTACTTGGTTTAGGGCACGTCGTCGGCAGATTGAGAGTTCGAATCCGACTGTCGGTATTTCTGAAAGCAATTTTTCGTGCTTTCCCAATTTCACACCAAACAATTTTTTTGCTATTGACTTTACGTCGCACCGACACGGATATATCTTATGGCGACGATGGGACAGGAAAGGGCTAGGACTGGGAGGGAAGCGGCCGTGGCCTTAATTAAGGTACAGCCCCAGCATTTACCTGGTGTGAAAGTGGGAAACCACGGAAAACCATCTTCAGGGCTGCCGACAGTGGGGTTCGAACCCACTATCTCCCGAATATTAGATACTGGCATCACTTACGCGACTGCAGCTATGGAGCTCGGTACCAAACAAATTAATATCACGGTCACTTCCTTCCCAGGCCTAGCCGTGCTCTATTCCATTGTCGCTATAAGACCTCTCTGTGTCGTGCGACGTAAAACAAGTCCACTACTACTACTACTAGTAATAATAATAATAATAATAATAATAATAATAATAATAATAATAATAATAATAATAATAATAGGATTTTTCTAATCTTTCTTCAACTGTTATAGGTTTTTGAGAGACGCCGGGGTGGCAGTATTTCATCCTGAAAAGAGGTTCTTTTCTTCTTTAATTTACTGACATGAATCTTAAATTGGATTCCGCAACACTGAGCAAATAGAGTGAGAGTGATATTGTACGCGCACCTTTTAGCTATACATGGACACCCCAGTGCTGAATCGGTCGACCTCGGGTAATTTCGAGATTCAAATTGTCAACCTTTGAAACACAAACTATGTATCACTTATGCATCGCTGTGCCACATCTGGCGTACACTTTACGTACTAGTACTGTTGTTGCACGGCCGACTTGATGCGTCACTCTAGCTAGCTCCTTACCGGCCTTGAAAAACGGGTCCACGCACTGAAATCGGAGTAGTTACACAGCTCGACACGTGGCGCTACCGGCCGACCTATTTGCGGTAGAAATGCATACTCCTTTATGGAAAATATATTGACTTTGGTTGCCGATTTATCGTAATTTAGAGCTATGGAGAATGTTACATGGGTTAATACTGTTACAATTGTACCATTCTGTTAATTATAATAATGGATATTTAACGCTGATAAAATAATGCGCAGCAGGACGCTAACTGCAAAGGCGTGATGCTATACCAAGCGCGGGAACTGAAGGGGATTCCCGAGGCAAGGCGTGGTCATGTGTGACGAAGAAGGAATATGTGAGGAAGAAAGAAAGAGAGATGGGATTTTGTCTGGGGGAGAGACCTGCCATCTTAACAGAGATTTTCAGCGGGAACAGACAGGCTCACCACATTACGGAAATTGAGTCGTAATTCCTATATTTGAAGGTTTTACAGGAAAGTAAAAGGATGGAAATCAGTGCCAGAGTTTTACGAAGCCATAGGTACATCAAAGTCTATTAATATATAATCGAATAAATAACTACGTGGGAGGCCGACTGCCGTGAGAAAATATTTCGAGGCCACATGCCAATCTAAAGTTGTTTCTCGGGACTTCCCAGCGCGTCGCGTGGGTTCCTGGATTCTATAAGAGCAGAGAAAGGTGGAAGGAGGTGTTCAGTCCATGATAAGATCGCTGTCCGTGCGCGTCGCGTCTCTGCTGATATTCGCGCCAGAAACCTTTGTCTAAGACAAAGATTGTGACTAATAAGTGTTGTGGCGATATTTTGATTCAGTAGCTTCGAGATTTGTAAAATTCCCGGTAGCAATGTAAGTAAATGACCATATATAGACGTGTGCAGTGAGACCGCGAGTGTTTTAGTATTTGACGCGAAGAGTGCTACCTGTGTAGACTTTCATTATGAGGCGATGAGAGAGGACTGGCGACGGGCGAAGGAACGCCAATAACAATATGCTAGGATAGTTGGTATTATTCCGGTCAGACGTAGAAGACTAGATTAGTGGAGCAGGAATAGTAAAGTCAGTTTCGAGATTCCAGATATCCAGGACTGATTCCCATGTCAAAGGGAATAAATAGATCGGGAGGTGGTGTGCTGTGAATAAACTGAGTCTTTCATTTTAGTGAAGAGCGGTGAGGTGTGCAGGAGACTGGTGTTACGAACTGCCGTCCACGACCCCAAGAAGACGACCAACGGGCCGCCCAGGCGGAAGAAGACGTCATGAACATGGAACACGGGAAGACTGGACCTAAGGGATCGATCTGGGACAACGCTGCCGCCATGACTGCTTAAGCATTGACAGTCAACCCGGACGGTGAGGAAGAGGTCTCCAATATGAGAAATAAGTGAACTATAATTAATATATATGTGTAGGGTCGGGGGGTTGTTATGCAGAAATACGGTGATTAATTTGTAAATATAGTAGGGAATATGATTACGGCCCATTAGGCCATTTATTGAGGTATTTTCTTTATATATTTTAGGGTAAGGCATATACATTTTTATTTTATTTTTATAGAAAGCAAGGATTAAGGTAGTTTAAATGATAGTGTTGCTGTACACATAGTCGTAGGGAAGCTTAATTACGAACTTAGATCAATGTTTCTTAGTGCCCGGCATCTGACGATATCTGCTTGTAATTATGGGTTATTAATGCTAGAGTACCATTATGTTGGGAAGGGAATATGTCTGCATAATGTAGAGCACGCATGCGGCCTGGATTTAATTGTTTACTTCGTGTTTGTATTGAGTTTGATTGACTGTGAGTGTAATGAAACTACACCTAGGCTATGTCACGTATATTTGCGACCCCTCATACTCTGCCTAGTAAAGGTTTGAACCCAAGACTTGAGGGTTAATAGGAACACGTCGCATTGGGTTGACGGCGAGGTTGATGTGTATAACAGAGTGTAATACTCCATATGGTATAATCGAGACCCAGGGTGGTCTGTCACGGGTGTTGGGCAGTTAAAGAAATGTATGTGATTCCTCACTCATTATGTGGCGATCTTCGTCATGTGTAGAAAAACGGTTGAAGCAAGAGCAGAGCTCTGCACGCTTGGAAACTAGGCTATGTTTTTATTTTGTTTGTCGTGAGGGTGCGTTTCACGGCCAAGTCTTGGAGGTCGTTTCCCCTGCCTGCACAGCAGGGAGCCTCGCCGCCATTTTTAAATGGACGGTGGTGTGAGGAATTCTTTCTCGCAGGCGAGACAGGCATGCGACGGCGGTTTCATTCATTCATTCTTTATTTCTCTCTTACTTTCTTTATTTTGTTTGTTAATTGTGTGTGTTAGGTAGTAACTGGGCACTAAGGAAACTAGCTTAATCAGTACATTTTGTAAATGTAACGTTTGTTTTAATGGACCTTGGTTCATACCCATAAAATATATATTTTCATGCGAGATTAGAAAGGATATGCCTGTAATCGTAGGTTCAAACTTACTATTTTGTTGTGTGCATTTTCCCAAATATGAGTGGGGACCTTTTTTTTGTGGCTTTATTTCTGCAGGACAATTTCTCACCCTGGCATCATATACTCTATTTGTAGGTACAACGATGCTGTTCCGTGTAAGGACACATTTGTTTCTTTGGTTCACTTATCGTCTCCCGCACGACATCAACCAGCTATTTTAATTTTTTCGATGTTTATCTTTGGATTTATGATGGGAGCCTTTGGGGCATCCATTTTAGCACTATTAGTGCAATCAATTGTAATATAAAATAAAAGAAAATGTTGGTTAAAATACACAACTTTGGCTCAAAATGTTAGTAAATGCGTTTGTGTTCCTCATTTCTTAAGCATACGTATAGAACAATTTTTTTTTATCTCCCTACTCTCGTTCGCAAGAACCCTGTAAACGACCTTTTCCTGCCGACTGCAGTTGGGCTGGCGCATTCATCAAATAACAGGTAAGAAGGTAAGATCGACCATGCAGTGTTGTTTATGCCCTATAGGGTACACAATGATTGATCTTAAAGGTTACTTTCGTTGATATTTGCCAAAATGATGTCGTGAAATGAAACTGCGGTGAGATGACTTAATCCAGCTGACGTTCTGATATTGACTCTGTTTGCCGATGTTTCTTAATTTAGGGAATAAAATAGTATGTTACATTGACTAACATTGTTAAAATGATTAATCCTAAAGGCTACTTTCATTGATATGCGCCAAAACAACGTCGTGAAATGAAACTGCGGAGGATGGAGTAGTCCAACTGACGTTCCTTAATTATGAGGAATACTAGTACCGTAATCGTTTTTATTATCATGGCATTTAGATACATAGCAGAACTTACCACAGTGCTTTTGTCTTCTGATGTTAATATTGAGATTAAGAGTCATTGTTCAGTTAGAGTTTTCAAATTCTTCAAGCGCTGCTCTCAGGAAGGGGGCTGGACAAAACATAACAGTCTTACTTTTTCCATATTCGTTGTATGCAGAACATAAATATTTTGACTCAAACATGTTTAAATGTTATTTTCAATATATATAGTTTCAGATTACGTTTCATTCATACCTTTCACTAGAATATTAAATACCGGGCAAGCTGGCCATGCTAAATTCAGACAATTAATTTTACTTGAAATGCAGTACGGTGGAACAAGTTGGCCGCGTGGCGTGCAGCTGTGAGCTTGCATCCGGGAGATAGTGGGTTCGAACCCCACTGTCGGCAGCTCTGAGGATGGTTTTCCGTGGTTTCCCATTTTCACATCAGGCTGTACCTTAATTAAGGCCACGGTCGATTCCTTCCCACTGCTAGCCCTTTCCTATTCCACCGGCGTCATAAGACCTATCTCTGTCGGTGCGACTTAAAACAAATAGCGAAAGAAGAAGAAGAAAAATTTTAAATGAAAATTCAGTTAGAGAAAAGTATTTTGAGTAAATAAATTGTAAACTGTTCTCTGCTCGATGATGATGATGCTTGTTGTCTAAAGGGGCCTAACATCTAGGTCATCGGCCCCATTGCTCAAGTAACAACCCTTCATACGTTGGCCTTACCGTCATAGCAGTAGTGATTCTTACTTGTCAATGTTTAAATGTTAAAGTTCAGATTATCTTGAACAAAAATGTGTTGTGTTGGTGTCATATGGCAAATACGACACAGCCTAAAGGATTATTCTATGAAAGAAAATTGATGGGTAAAAATACCTGATTAGCGTGATTAGCGGCCACTACCAGAGGCCCGGGTTCGATTCCTGGCCCTGCCACGAAATTTCAAAGGTGGTACGAAGGCTGGAATGGAGTCCACTCAGCCTTGGGAGGTCAACTGTGTAGGGGGTGGTATCGATTCCCACCTCAGACATCCTTGAAGTGGTTTTTCATAGTTTCCCACTTCTCCTCCAAGCAAATCCCGGGATGGTAACTAAAGGCCACGGCTGATTCTTTCCCTCCTCCTTGGCTATGCCTTCCAATCTTCTCATCCCCAACACAAGGCCCCTGTTCAGCATAGAAGTTGCGGCCGCCTGGTCGAGGTTCTGGTCTTCCTTTCCAGTTGTATCCCCCAACCCGCAGTTTCACGCTCCAGGATACTACCATTGAGGCGGTAGAGGTGGGATCCCTCACTGAATCCGAGAGAAATGTCAACGCTGGAGGGGAAACAGAGTAAGAAAAAGAAAGAAAGAAGGAAGGTAAATACCCGACATACAAACGAAAAAAAATAGACGAGAGTGTTATCTGCTTTTAGCCACTCCGTAGTTTTGTCCTGGTCTACAGAGAATTCGTGAGTGTCCCTTTGCTTTTTTCTTCCTGTTCGGTATACGAAAAAGGCACACAGCAATATACATACATACATACATTATCATTATAGACTGTTATGCCTTTAAGCGTTCAGTCTGCAAGCCTCTGAGAATTTACTAAACGTCGCCACAATCCTCGATTTGCAACTAGTGTTGTGGCCTCATTTAGTTCTATATCTCTTATCTTTAAATCGTTAGAAACCGAGTCTAACCATCGTCGTCTTGGTCTACCTCTACTTCTCTTACCCTCCATAACAGAGTCCATTATTCTCCTAGGTAACCTACCCTCCTCCATTCGCCTCACATGACCCCACCACCGAAGCCGGTTTATGCGTACAGCTTCATCTATCGAGTTCATTCCTAAATTAGCCTTTATCTCCTCATTCCGAGTTCCCTCCTTCCATTGTTCCCACCTGTTTGTACCAGCAATCATTCTTGCTACTTTCATGTCTGTTACTTCTAACTTATGAATAAGATATCCTGAGTCCACCCAGCTTTCGCTCCCATAAAGCAAAGTTGGTCTGAAAACAGACCGATGTAAAGATAGTTTCGTCTGGGAGCTGACTTCCTTCTTACAGAATACTGCTGATCGCAACTGCGAGCTCACTGCATTAGCTTTACTACACCTTGATTCAATCTCACTTACTATATTACCATCCTGGGAAAACACACAACCTAAATACTTGAAATTATCGACCTGTTCTAGCTTTGTATCACCAATCTGACATTCAATTCTGTTGAATTTCTTACCTACTGACATCAATTTAGTCTTCGAGAGGCTAATTTTCATACCATACTCATTGCACCCATTTTCAAGTTCTAAGATGTTAGACTGCAGGCTTTCGGCACAGTCTGCCATTAAGACCAAGTCGTCAGCATAGGCCAGGCTGCTTACTACATTTCCACCTAACTGAATCCCTCCCTGCCATTTTATACCTTTCAGCATATGATCCATGTAAACTACGAACAGCAAAGGTGAAAGATTACAGCCTTGTCTAACTCCTGTGAGTACCCTGAACCAAGAACTCATTCTACCATCAATTCTCACTGAAGCCCAATTGTCAACATAAATGCCTTTGATTGATTTTAATAATCTACCTTTAATTCCATAGTCCCCCAGTATAGCGAACATCTTTTCCCTCGGTACCCTGTCATATGCTTTCTCTAGATCTACGAAACATAAACACAACTGCCTATTCCTCTCGTAGCATTTTTCAATTACCTGGCGCATACTGAAAATCTGATCCTGACAGCCTCTCTGTGGTCTGAAACCACACTGGTTTTCATCCAACTTCCTCTCAACGACTGATCGCACCCTCCCTTCCAAGATGCCTGTGAATACTTTGCCTGGTATACTAATCAATGAAATACCTCGATAGTTGTTGCAATTCTTCCTGTTCCCTTGCTTATAGATAGGTGCAATTACTGCTTTTGTCCAATCTGAAGGTACCTTACCAACACTCCACGCTAATTTGACTACTCTATGAAGCCATTTCATCCCTGCCTTCCCACTATACTTCACCATTTCAGGTCTAATTTCATCTATTCCTGCTGCCTTATGACAATGGAGTTTATTTACTATCCTTTCCACTTCCTCAAGCATAATTTCACCAACATCATTTTCCTCCTCCCCATGACCTTGACTGTTTGCAACACTACCATGATGATTTCCTTTTACATTGAGAAGATGTTCAAAATATTCCCTCCACCTCTCCAGTGATTCCCTGGGATCTGTTATGAGTTCACCTGAATTACTCAAAACACTGTTCATTTCCTTTTTCCCTCCCTTCCTAAGATTCTTTATTACTGTCCAGAATGGTTTCCCTGCTGCTTGACCTAGCCTTTCCAGGTTATTACCAAAATCTTCCCATGACTTCTTTTTGGATTCAACAACTATTTGTTTCGCTCTGTTTCTTTCATCTACGTACAAATCCCTGTCTGCCTCGGCCCTTGTTTGGAGCCATTTCTGATAAGCCTTCTTTTTACGTTTACAGGCTGCTCTCACTTCTTCATTCCACCAAGATGTTCGCCTTTTCCCATCTTTACACACAGTTGTTCCTAGGCATTCCCTTGCTGTTTCTACTACAGCATCCCTGTATGCCACCCATTCACTTTCTATATCCTGAACCTGCTTACTGTCTACTGTTCGAAACTTCTCACTAATCATATCCATGTACTTCTGTCTAATTTCCTCATCCTGGAGATTTTCTACCCTTATTCGTTTGCAGACAGATTTCACTTTCTCTACCCTAGGCCTAGAGATACTTAGTTCACTACAGATCAGATAATGGTCTGTATCATCGAAAAATCCCCGAAAAACTCGTACATTCCTAAAAGATTTCCTGAATTCAAAGTCTGTTAAGATATAGTCTATTATGGATCTGGTACCCCTAGCCTCCCATGTGTAGCGGTGAATAGCCTTATGCTTGAAGAATGTATTTGTAACAGCTAAACCCATACTAGCACAGAAGTCCAGCAAACGCTTCCCATTCCCATTAGCTTCCATATCTTCCCCACATTTACCAATCACCCTTTCGTATCCTTCAGTTCTATTCCCAACTCTCGCATTGAAATCGCCCATTAGCACTATTCTATCCTTGCTGTTGACCCTGACCACGATGTCACTCAATGCTTCATAAAACTTGTCAACTTCATCCTCATCTGCACCCTCACATGGTGAATACACGGACACAATTCTTGTCCTAATTCCTCCCACTGACAAATCTACCCACATCATTCGCTCACTTACGTGCCTAACAGAAACTATGTTGCGTGCAATGGTATTCCTGATAAAGAGCCCTACCCCAGACTCTGCCCTTCCCTTTCTAACACCCGTCAAGTACACTTTATAATCTCCTATCTCTTCCTCCTTATCTCCCCTTACCCGAATATCACTTACTCCTAGCACATCCAGATGCATCCTCTTTGCTGACTCAGCAAGTTCTACCTTCTTTCTTCCATAAGCCCCATTAATATTGATAGCTCCCCATCGAATTCCATTTCGTTCGCCAAGTTGTTTCCAAGGAGTCCCTCGCCTGTCAAATGGGAGTGGGACTCCATTACTCCCATAGGTCCGAGGCTTGCTTAAAGTGTTCTGAGCTCGGTAAATTCATGAAGCAGGATGCTGCCCTACTTGCACATAGTCCAAGTGAGGATCTCTCCTCTAACGGGTTATGGACCACCGGTGAATTGTGTAGTCCTGGCCGCCTGAGCACAAGGAGGGCCACGACTCAGAATATGTCCGAGATGCCCACTCCCATTCCATAGCAACTGGTATCCCGACTCTCAGGACCACTTACTAGGCCACTCAGCCGTTGCCCATGGTTCACGAACTAGGACGTGACTACAGTAACCCACAAACATGAACCATCAATATATATTCGAATATTTCCTAACACAATTAAAGAAAAGCAAATCAACACACCATTAAAAATGAATTAGCACATAAATTAAAATCCTTGTTCAGGACGAATTTACTTCGAGAAATCACTTTGTTCTTGTTTCTATCAAATTACTGCTCAAAGTACGAAAAGGTGCACAAGAATGTCTCAAATTACAAGATTTGTAAACACAATTTTAAAAATATAATCACCACACTACACAATAAAAAATAAACTCACTAGCGCATAACTATCAGATCTCATTATCAAGCCAACAAGCACCTCATTGCGAACACATTGCCAACATTTACGACAGCAAAACCAAAAAATAAAACTGGAAATGCGGCAATTTGCGGTATGCAGCCTCCTGTCAGTGGGTAGTAGGCCAGCGCTCCAGCGGAATTATGGTGAAACTTTCCAATTACAGCTTTATGCTAGGCTTCACAAGCGGTTGTCAAGGCCGGTATAAGGAGCGCAGCGAGGTATCCAGTCGGCCGTGGTTGTTGTTTACCCTTGCCTACGAGATATACAAGGCCGGGACATAGCTATTAATTTGCTGCTGAAAGGACGGACCAACCGTGTTCACGGTTTGGCCGCTAGATGTCAGGTTTCTGTTCTGCTCTTGGCGGACATTAACATTGTGATGTACGGAATAATTGTGATGTTGTGCTGATTTTATGCAATTTATTGTGCGTGTTGTCCCTGTCGATGAGTGTCCGTGAGGTTGAAAGGCGTGGTGCACTGTTGTGTGCCTCTGTATACTTCGGATACCGCTAAAAAGCAAGAAAATGTAACGTTCCATAATTTTTCTCCGGAGTACGGTTTAAGAGAGAAATGCAGGCAAGCTATTTCGAGTCACGAGTATGTAGGTTGCATTTTAATACATCAGATTTCAGTGTAAGCATATCAATCAAACGAATTCTCCCCAACGAAGTTCCTTCTGTTTTTAGTGTATATCCTGTTCACAACAGAAAGTTTCAAACGCACGAAGGCTCCAGCTCCATGAAATGACGTATTGCCATCAAAATTTAGAAAAATTTCTGATTCAGATAAGGAACATACCATATCTTCAGCATATAACTGATCTACGTCAGCCACAAACCAAAAAGTACGGTACCTACAAAATTCGTTTCTATATCAAGGAAAGGCTGCGAGTATTTTTGTAAAATCTAAATATATATTAATGAGATTTCAAATGCCAGATTACCGAAAACAGTCTTTATATTGAGAATTTCTGGAATTGCTAGTTAAAATGAATTTCTATAGGTTTTCTTACTGGAACGTGTTACAATGAGCGGGCTAGACAGCTCAGTAAAGAGAACTCTAGCGGCGGTTATCGGAAGTACCTCGAGGCCGAGTCTCGTGTGCTGAAGAGCAAGACCAACTCCAACTCCAAGTATTGGAGTTGGTCTTGTCGTGCTGTATCAAATACGGTAGTCTCTACTGTATTGGCTGTATTTCCCGGCCTTGTGAATCTCGTAGGCAACGTGTTTACACAGTAAAACCAAACTGTAGAATTCATGGTAGGAACAAGATTCGCATCGAGATATGTTATACAATGTGTGTATGACACAGTTGTTGGCTTAAGATAACAAAGGCTTTGAAAATTCATATCGATCGATCGTATTATCGATTCAATTCAGATTTCATTTCCATTCTGTTTGCAATATTACCGGAACCGCGAGTGCTCCCTCCTTACTCCTCATCCCGTACAAAGAAATATCGCTAAATGGTGCGCGGACTATACAAAACCCATAGAACACTTATGCACTGCTCCCTTTCACCTTGCCTGGTTACATTAAAAACTATGAATACAAAATTTACTTAAAAAAATACTTATCTCGACTGCTGGCACTGCTATTTTAAAATTAATTTTTGGATTAATACTTTCCACATGCTTTTTTAAATTTGGTATGGAAGACTTGTAAGAGCATTTCTTCTCGCACATAGAACAGTTCGCGAACTCGCCATCTATTACGTAAAAAGATGACCACATAGACCACGCCTTTGCCATCTGAATAACGTTGACGATATAAATGCACGGTAACAACTCAATACTGGACAGTAAAATACGCGTTAAGTGTAAAATACTAGTTAATAGAGGCGGTTACTGCTAGCGTGTATGGTCACGCGCTGCCGGTGTTAACCGAGTTCACCCGAGTATTGTCGAGTTGCAGTTATTTCGGTAACCGGATATCTCCTCTAACCGTTAAAAATGCGTACTTGTTAAAATACTCGTTACGATATTTACCAGCCATCACTACCACACACAGAACGTGAACCAAGGATCATATAAGAGAAATAGATCCGTCACTCCTGTATAATAAAGATCACTGAGAAAACAGGACATGGAAGCTATAGTGGCCCCTTTTTCTCCGCCAACATAAGGAAATAAATTCCACGATAGTACCTCGTAATAAATTTGATAATGACAATTGTTATCTTGTTAAAATTTTAATTGAGATAGACACAATGATTGCATTTCGGTGAGAAAATTGTATCACAAGCTTCTCTCGTCTTTTACTTGAAAAATATATTGCAATTGCCGTATTTGTATGTTCGCAATCCTGTTATTACGTTAGCTTGTATCGTTGTTTCACCGTTCGCATTTTAATGTAAATTTACTTCTATTAAATAATAAATGGAACATTAATTCCTAAAAATGTTAATGCAATTCATAAAAACCCCAAAACGCCCATAGTTACCTAAATATCTATCTAACATAACCTCATTCATTCCCTCGTTCGTTCGTTGAACCCTTCCGACAACTTTCATGCATGGGAACGGAAAACAGGGGAAGGAAAGGAAGAAGTAAAACACAGCATAATGCACACAGTTTATATTTTGAATTTATTTATTCCAAACAACACGTAAGAAGCACAAACACATACAAGCTTACTCGCAACAACTAGGTAGTTCAATGTGAAGTGAGTTCATGATCATAATACTATTACTTCACACTAAGAACGCGTATAATTCTAATTTCACTTCATACTCTCAAAAAAATGGATCAAAAATCTCGTTCAATGCGAAAGAATCTCAACAAATTTTCGTCTAACAAGCACTATTACTTGCCGTACGACCATGTTCCCTGTGCGCGCAACGATAACGGTGTTGTGTTATGAATTTGCTGTACCGCGCAACTGCATATGTAATGTCAACCACTGCCTAATAAATTAACCAACCAAAAGGGAATTTTAGTTTTCACTAGTTGGCGGAGATTGAGGGACCTATCTAGGAACTGCTTGGGACGCTCCCTATGGTTTCACCCCGGGGTATGGAGGGGTGCTCACTTTAATTGCATCGCATATACAATACACTAACGTCTTTCTGTCTTATATGATTCCTAACACATAATGTTTGGCTGTGAGAATACAACATTGCCTTATCGTGAACCTCTATTATCCGCCTTCCATACAAGGTAACGCCCTTCAATGGCATCAATATTTTTCACAGTTTTCCTCTCAAGATCGTTTAATAATAGCCGGCGATCTTAACGGGCATCACACTGACTGGGGATTTGTAGATACTACTACAAAAGTCGTAACATTTTTAATGCAGCATTAAATATCCACCTATTTATTTTAAATAATGGCTCCCCTACGCGGTTATCTCCACCCGGGCACAGTATTAGTACAGTAGATCTATCAATTTGTTCTGAAAATATCGTCTATAAATCGGTGTGGAATACGCATAAAGATACGCATCAAAGTGATCACTTTTCAATCATTATTGATATTAATACTCAATTTCATCCGCAAAGCATGGTTGTAAAATTTCGGCGTAGAACGCGAAATTTGCAAGCTTTTGATTTCGGCCTCTTTCAAACCACATTAAATCTGCATCACAAACATCTTTCGCCTATACTTCCCTATATCAGCATATTCAAAACTATCTAGATATATATCACCCTTTTCATTTTCGCAATCATAGCAATACTACTAGACGTCTTAATATTCACTGGTGGAATAAGCAATGCGCCGCTATGGTAAAACGTAGACGCAGCCTGCTCAAAAATTTAAATAAAAATTTCACACCAGCCAATTATTTGCAATATAAAATGTACACTGCCCACTTGAGAAAATTTTGCAACGAAAGACGAAGAGAATCTTGGAAATGTTTTATTAACTCTTTCAATAGAAACATCTGTATTAAGGATATTTGGGCAGCTATAAAAAACTAGCCCATACGATATGCAATAAACTCCACCAACCACACTTCGAAAGTATCTCTCTACTTTATGCTGCCTTAACACCGGATTTTGTTGTACAAGAATATAGGCAGTATACTACAGTACTCATAAATGTCTCACTCTCTCCCAGGCTATATCTTACCTAGAATTCTTTAAATACTCTGCAAGAAACCTACTTCTGCTCTTTGACCGGATTATATCACCTATAAAATGCTCACCCATCTTCCTTACCATGCATATCAAATCAAATCAAATCAAATCAAATCAAATCAAATCAAATCAAATCAAATCAAATCAAATCAAATCAAATCAAATCAAATCAAATCAAATCAAATCAAATCAAATCAAATCAAATCAAATCAAATCAAATCAAATCAAATCAAATCAAATCAAATCAAATCACATCAAATCAAATCAAAATCAAAATCAAAATCAAAATCAAATCAAATCAAATCAAATCAAATCAAAATCTCTTTATTTGCAAATGAGGTGTCTACCTCGGTGGCAAATGGTACACTAAAATACATTATTGTCAAGCACTAAATATTAAATTAACAAGAAAATTTTCCTATAATACAATATTACACAATTTACGCTAATTTTTTCCATTAAACGCACAGCTCATCCTTAATAAATTTATGTTTACAAAATTCTGCTTATAATATCTCCTGTACTACTTACAAATATAGTCAACAGACATACAGTATGTGGAATTACTATACAACTGGTATAAGATTAAAATTTACATTGCATTTATTTACTTATTATAATTCTTTTTACCCATTCGGGAACCTAAGTTGCATAACGACCTTCTGCGTCTTAACCAGAGCCCCTTTTGCCACCACTTTTCAGAGTTCCTGAAGGCATTCACAGCTACCGTAGCGGTCCCAGGTCCCTCGAGGTCCCCACTTTACTTCACCTCTACAGGCAGTCCCCTACTTTGGCTGTCCAAACTCCTTAGACCAGGGGATGGAATTAATTTATTCACACACATTTTTTTATTTACAATAACCTGCACTGGTCGAATGCCCTCTAACACTTCATTTATTTTCTCTGTTGCTGTTTATTCTCTTCTTGAATATCTGTACAGATCTTGGAAAAGGATCAAACACTACCCCTGGTAAACTGTTCCACTCCTTCACACCCTTCCCAATGAATGAAAATTTACCCCAATCGCTTCTGCTAAAATTCCTTCTAATTTTATATTAGTGGTCAGTCCTGCCGATATAATTATTTTCCAACTGAAGCCTCTCACGGATATCTCCCCATGCTGCTTCTCCTGTATAGGCTCTATATAAACCTATAAGTCTAGTTTTCTCCCTTCTCTTACTTAAAGTTTCCACCCAAGTTCCTTTAACATTTCTGATACACTATTCTTTCTCCTGAAATCCCCTGTTACAAATCTTACTGCTTTCCTCTGCACACTACCTATTTCTTTTATTAGGTATTCTTGGTGAGAATCCCAAACACTGTTTGCATATTCCAATAATGGACGAACCATACTTAAGTAACTTTTCTCTTTTAACTCTTTGTTGCATCCTTTAAGTAGCCTCATTATGACATGTAACGATCTGTATACTTTCCCAACAATGTCATCCACATGACCCTTTCAGTGCAAATTACTTTCAAATCTCACACCTAAATATTTGCACTTGCCATCTTTTGGGATAACTACGTCATCCAAAGTATATTCAAATTCAGTTTTAAAGCCCCTGTTTGTAAAAGTTGTAACAGTTGAGCTGCCTCCATTAATCTTCATATTATTCTCTTCAACCCATTGTTGGATACTCTCAAGGTCCCTTTGTAATTCTGAACAATACTAAGTGTTATTTATTTCCCTATAAACAATTATGTCATCTGCATACAATCTTATTTTTGATGTTATATTATTCCCTAAATCATTTACGTATATTAAGAAAAGTAACGGACCGATTATACTACCCCGTGCAATTCCCTTCCAAATTTTCTCTTCAGGCGATACATTATTTCCTACTTTGACTTTCTGAACCCTTGAATTTAGAAATGTTTTTATCCAACGCTAAACCCTTACGTCCAGTCCTATTCCCTCCAATTTCTTGAATAATATTCCATGTTCCACTCTATCAAAGGCTTTGGAAAGATCTGAGGCTATGCAATCTAACTGGCCTCCTGAATCCAATTGATCTGATATGTCCTGCTGAAATCCCATCAGTTGTGCCTCACAAGAAAATTTCTTTCTAAATCCATACTGGCTCCTCATGAACCAATTTTTATCATCACATATTCCTCTGATGTACTTTGATATTAAACTCTCCAGTATTTTACGAACTATACTGGTCAGGCTGATTCGTCTGTAGTTCTCTGGTTTCCTTTCATCACCCTTTCCTTTATAAATTGGTATTATTATAGATTCCTTCCATTCCTTTGGTATTACACTATTATTTATGACATAGTCAAAGAGAAATTTTAAATAAGGCATTATATAACACCCCATTGTCTTTAATACCTCCCCAGTAATTTGATCACTTCCTGCTGCTTTTCCTTGCTGAAGCAGTTGAATTTCTCTGAAAATATCTTCATTTGTGAATGAGAAGCTTCTTGTTTCCCTCTGTCTCTCTCCCTCTCTATCTTCTGTTTCGGTTTCCAACTCCTGACAATCATCTACTGAATCTCTGAATTCCCTACTAAATAGGTTTACTTTCTCAGTATCTGTTAAATAGTGTTCACCCCCTTCTCCCACCATTGTAGGAATTTGGATTCCTTTTCCTTTTTGATTCCAAATATATGAATACAGCTTTTTCCATTTCCCTTTGTGGTCATTACCCTCTTGATGTATGCCATTCATATAATTCTCTTTTGCTTCCTTTTTCACTCTATTCAGTTCCCTCATTAGCTGTTTTCTAGTTTCTCTACTCTCCCTGCCCTCTTTGATTTTCCTGTTTACTATTCTACATTTTCTCTTTAATTTTGTTATTTCACTTGTATAATAAACAGGGTCTGAGGTCATTTTACCCTTCTTAACAGGTACAAATCTCTTCTCTCTTTCCCAAATAATCGTAACGTATTACAATCAAATCCTCAACTTAGCTATCCCTCCTGCTGCATGGAATACATTTAACCTCGTACCCATCCAGAAACAGAAACTCTCAATCTCAAATCTCATCGAATATCTAGGAATCTGTTTAGGGTCATGTTTAAGAAAGGTCTTCCTCAGTATTATGTTGGAAAGGCTTCTATGGTGTCTCTCTTATCACAATTTGTTACCCGTATATCCATGTGGCTTTATCGAAGGGGGAAGTACAGCGGACCCCATTAATATATTATTAACGGATCTATTGCTAGCAGAACAACGCAAACACGGCACAGTTGCTGCTTTTATTGATATCAAAGCTGCCTATGCAACGTGCCCGTACACATGTTACTATCACAACTTCATAATTTACACCTCCCCAATAACTTTCTTAAATTGCTCCAATATCTCTTATATTTTCAACGAATGGAAATCACATGCCAGACCTTTACGTCTAATGTACGGTAAGCGTAAAATGTGTTGCCTCAGGGCGACATTTTAAGTGTCCTTTTATTCGCTCTACAGTATATTTAAAGGAATTAGAAGTTATCATATCTCGCTATGCAAGAATATTACTTTATGCAGATGATATAGTCATTTATTCTTCTAATGAAAGTTTGGAAATCTGTGGAAATAATATCCCTAGAGCATTAACTAACGCTAAGACATGGCTGAATGAGCATGGCTAGGAATTATCGTCTATCAGAAATGTGGCAATGATTTTTACGCATAAACGCAATTATAATATAGACTCTATTAGAATCGCAAATATTACAATTCCGATAGTAATTGTGCACAAATATTTAGGTATTTATTTAGATAATTAATTGTCATGGAAAACCCATTTTGAATACCTTTCGAAGAAGACTCAAAAATTTACCAATGTATTGAAACTGACAGTTGGACGGAACTGGGGGCTGATCCCGTAACGGCTTTATTGCTTTACCGGCATACAATACGTTCACTTCCAAATTATGGATCCTTTTATTTTGATATTGCTTCTTCCACGCTTATTCGCAAGCTCAACGTAATTCAACATCGTGCACTAAGATTATGTATAGGAGCGTTACCCTCAACCCCGACTAATGCGTTACTTGTTGAAACACGTAAAATACCTCTAAATTATCGCCGCTTGTATTTAGCTGCTAAATTTTTACTGCAAAGAAAGGCGCTAGCTAAACATCCTATCTTCCCCAAACTACAATTAATGACGGAATATCGGCTCCGTTATCACCAGCAATCACGAACTCCAGCTTTTTTAGACGCTTTCCACTTGACGCGACAATATCATACTAGTATTCAACAAAATATCTCGCTTCCACACAATGCAATGCCATATAATATTATGCACTACAACCCTCATAATTATAGCGTCTCCGCACATCTCCTTTAACAACAGCTCAATTCAATCTTCCGATATATTTAACACAATACTTAAAGTAGCGATTAAAGAGCTTAATCCTCCTTTCATTATATACACATATGGATCTAAACATAATGCAGACACGGGAGCCGCAAATTACAATCCGCAGTTACACGTAAGTGACCAATATATTCTTCCAACTCATGCCTCAATATTTACTGCTGAGGCTTTCGCTATTCGACAAGCCTTGTTATACCTAAAACATCACCACATCACCAAGGCGATCATTTTTACATATTCCTTAAGTGTGCTACAAAGGTTAATACCACGAAAGTCCTATAAAATTTGTACATCTGCAACATTCGGCGCCTATTATTTGAACTCAATGAGAATGGAGCTGATATAACTTTAATATGGGTAAAAGGACATTCGAACAACGCCGGTAATGATCAGATTGATAAAATGGCAAAACAAGCCGCATCAGGAACAGGCATCAACGCTTCCATTGCCCTCCCTTACACAGATTTCGCCCTGACCATACAGCTTGCTATTCAACAAAAATGGCAACAGAATTGGTCACAATCGGCGAAACTAAAGGGTAAATATTATTATCAGCTGCAACCGAGCATTGTTGGTCGGCCATGGTTTTCAAAAACGAACTATTCACGTAGACATATTATTACTATTATCAGATTACGCTTTGACTCCGACTTATAAATTCAAATTAAAACTGAAAGATTCGCCGATGTGTTCGTGTAATAATAGCCTGGCCGATGTTAATCATATTTTCTTTAAATGTTCCCATTTCACCCCACATAGAAAAAGTTTCTTCCACACTTTACACTCGCAACGAATCCCAGTACCCACAAATGTAGCTAGCCTCGTTCAACAGCCTACACCTTCAATTGTTCTTGCTATTCAAGAAATTTTGGATAACTGTAACATTAAGCTCTTAACTTCGTTTGACTAGTGAGTTTGTATGTGGTTCTTCACTTGCATTCTTCTCTACATAACTGCAACCTATGACGTCGTTACGTTCTCGTTCGATAACTTCAGTGTTTCTAAAAGTGTTGAACAATTCCATACATCTCCAGTAAAACTCAAAATTTGGTTTCCTTGAAAATTCACGACAGCATGTGCAAAGAGTTTAATACCAAATACAGTAGAGACAATACGCGACACTGGGCGTAATATCGAGGGACAGCTATTGGAGCTCTCTCTAGGGAGTAGATCTGAAAACTACTGATTCTGTCATAAGAGCACGTGTATTTTTGTGTGAAGTTTTTGGTGTTATTTATGCGTTTTCAGTAAGTTGACATAATTAAATAGTATAGTGTGTCATTCCTTGATATCTCCTCTCAACATGAGGGGAAAGGTATGTGCTGAGTTTGGCTGCAGTAACTATGAAGTAGAGAAGAATGCGCGGTCGTTCTTCAGGTTCCCTCGTGACAAGAAAATGTAAGTAATATTGTGCTTGCATATATATTCTTCCCGTGACAGAGATTTTTATAGTACTTCATAATCTTCTGACCTGCTCGACCCATATTTTAACCGGCTTAAAATGTAATACGCATATTTTATTGTATAGCGCAACAGTTAACTTTCAATACCGATGTGTTGTTGTAGGTGTGATCTGTGGGTTTTGAAATGTCACAGAATGATTTTTATAAGGTGTACAAGAAAGAAGGGACGTTACGCTTATATAAGAATTTTAAGATCTGTTCAGATCATATCCAGGCCAGCGACTTTAAAAATCCTCGACTATACAGCCAAGGCTATGTTTAATTTTTACTCTAATTGTACGTAAATATTCCTCAAAGCATCACTATCGACAACATTTTCATACTTTTCTTTTTTATCCCTCTTCTCAGATTAAAGTCGGGATTTTATAGATTATCTTTCTGTTAGTATGCTTCATGTTAAGAGTAAAATGGTCCACTTATTAAATGTTAATTCGCCGGGCTGAGTGGCTCAGACGGTTAAGGCGCTGACCTTCTGACCCCAACTGGCAGGTTCGATCTCGGCTCAGTCCGGTGGTGTTTGAAGGTGCTCATATACGTCAGCCTCGTGTCGGTAGATTTATTGGCACGTAAAAGAACTCCTGCGGGACTAAATTCCGGCACCTCGGCGTCTCCGAAAACCGTGAAAGAGTAGTTATTATTATGAAATATTAATTCATTGCAGCATATGTGTTCGGAATATCTTTCTCTTAGTAGGCTTCATGTTAAGAGGAAAATTGTCCAGCTTTTAAATGTTTAAATGTTAATTCATTGCATCATATGTGTAAGGTATGTGCCGATATTTTTATTGACAAGTGTCTTAATGTGATGGTACAATGTTTTTAAATGAGAAAAAGACAAATCCAACCGTAAGAGTTCAGGCAGGAATGCTAAAGCTAAAAATGTAATGCATAAATGAAAGTTCAATCCATTTCACAGCAGGCCATTTCACTTCTTGTTTGTATATCTAATTTCAGTCTTTGAATAACAACCTTTTAAATAATTCTTCATTCATTTATCCAGAATTGCTTTAGCAACTTCGAAGTGAATATCTCAATAACACTTTCTTTCTGGGCGTAATTTATTTATCCATTTCCGTATATACATTTCCATTGATATTTGAATTTAGCGCGATTTTTCAGGTCAAGTCACTAGGAGCGCCACCGACGAATTATCTCCCATTTTTAGCAAGGCTAAATCCGTAAGTGTCGCGTATTGTCTCTACTGTACTTGGTAATACTTATCACAAGACCAACTACAATATCTCAGACCTTAACCGACCTATCGAAACTGTCCATAATGGCGGCAGGTGGAGTGCTAGCATCCGTTTGTTTTGATTTGTGTAAGCCGTGTTGTTAACAAATATTTATGGAAATTTTAATATTATTAATCGTACATGATATTTATTTATGGTCTTAAGAAGATTATAGATCCTCTTTCAGTGCCGTAAGAAGCTGTTTGTTCTCAAAGAGCTTATTTATTCCAACAATGTCGGTGTAATTAGGTTAATTTTGATTCTCGTGTTCTTCTCCGAAAGTACTTTCTTTATTTTTAATTACCTATGCAATATGTTTATAGTTCATTGTGCTGTGTGCCTGGATGTAAGTAAGAGCTCAGTGTTCTTGTTTCCAATAGACCTAGTATTAAGACAAAATTGGGTTAAGATCATTCGTAAGGAAAACTTCGAAACGAATCATAGCACTAATAATGTTGTGTGCATTAATGATTTTATCATTTTTATCATTTTTGAAAGCAAATATATTCTGAGGGAAGACATATACCTATAGAAGGTGGGGATCTAATTCCACTGCCGCGCAATGATGCCTATCCTAGCATTTGCCTATCAGCCAACGTACCTTACTACAACGAATATTAAATCAGTCCCAGAAAAATCCGTAAAATCATTACCAAGATTTATGATTTAGGGACTAAATTAATCTTAAACGGTGGTGCAAGAATGATGTAACTTAATTAATTTTCAACGTTTTACAGTGAACATGCGTAAACTAAACCTAACCCCATTTCCCGTGAGGTAACGTGAGGATTATGTTCTTTTTTATATAAAATACAATTATGCCATCAATTCTGATGAGTTTTAAGGTGACGAGTGCTTTAGACGGTTAAGTTTATCATACAAATATCGCTTGTACCTACTCAACAATACAGGTGGATTTTGGATGGTTGAAATTTTGTTGGGGAAATTTGTTTTACATAATGGGCTGTGGTTAATGGTGGCGTTACATAGTATTTCATGTAAGGTTAATAATGCACTTTGTTGACATCTATATATCGTATTTGCTGACCGGAGATTCATATGTGAAATATTTTTATACTCTGTGTTTTAACCTGACATTGATACAATAATTCTCCCTTCGTTTTTTCCCCTCTGAAATTTCATTTAGACTTACAATACGCGATAACGCTACTTATGGTGTTTAATTATTCATATTTTGAGTTAGTGTATTGCATTTCATGATGTTTGACTTATATTTTCTTTAGGTGACTCGAAATAAACATGCATAACTTTTCCCTCAACCTCTCATATCGCACGCCGATGTCCGCCATGTTTTTTCTGCATTAGGGTATTGCTTATCATCATGTGTTGTGACTGGGTAATATTTTTTCAGCAGTGCCCAAGAAATTCCGAAGTAGAAGGAGAAGAAGAAGGAGAAGAAGAAGAAGAAGAAGAAGAAGTGTCACCACATTTGAGTGCGGTTGTTCCCAGCGAAAACGAGTGTTATTCATCTTAGCGTGTGCAAGTTGCTGCCTTGGTAGCAGAGTGACTTAGTATTAAATATCGTGTGCTATATTCTGAGTGTTTTTCATGTAATTTATTCACTATGGCATTTGACAGTGGGGGAGGAGGAACTAACCATAGTCCGAACCTTCTAGAGGGTGACAATTTATTGGTAGATGGTCCAGTTGATATGACTGACTCAATTATTCTCAATTCAGATAATGGGGGAGATGATTCCATGGATTCTCTTGAGGATAGCGCGCCAAACCCAACACAAACAACCAGTACCGCCATTCAACAGTCTGACAACCCTCCAATTGGGGATGAACAGAATACTAATTCACATCCGATTCCCAGAAGTAAAATTCCACCAGTGACACGATACCCTGGCAATCATATGGGCCCCTATCTTGTGTTTGTTGAAGCAAATGATAACTAAAATGTGGGCAACTTACACCCAATAGCATTGGGTAGGCTCTTTTATGAGCGAAAAATTCCCGGTATCAAAGCTATTCATAGAAAAGGTAAAAATCGGATCCAATTAACTTGTTTCACAGCTGACGCTGCTAATCATTTTATGCAACACTCCATTC
The DNA here is from genome assembly GCF_040414725.1 of Anabrus simplex. Lineage (NCBI taxonomy): Eukaryota > Metazoa > Arthropoda > Insecta > Orthoptera > Tettigoniidae > Anabrus > Anabrus simplex. The sequence continues at coordinate 349,278,268 of NC_090265.1, read as the reverse complement.
TCAGTGAGAAAAACCTGAAAGCTTATACACCTTCCTCCAATGTCTACATGGTCGGTTTAGTAAGGGGAGTGGATATGACGTTAACTGAAGATGAAATTAAGAAATTTATTGATTCACCTGTGCCGGTTATTGGTGTCCAACGCCTTAAAAGAAGGAAATCGAACGCTGATTCATTCGAGTATGTTCCGACAGGAACTGTGAAGGTCATTTTTGAAACCCAAGTTCTCCCTCAGTAGATTTATATTTTTAGCGTCATTTTGGACGTTCAGGTTTTCATCTTTAATCCTATTATTTGCAAACATTATCAACGTTACGGACATACAGCTCTCAATTGTCGGGCGAAAAGCTCCTCGTTGTGGCCGATGCAGCAATAACCATGTCACGAAGGACTGTCAACAAACGCTTGTCAAATGCCTCCACTGTGATCAGAATCACCAAGTAGGATCCTCGCGATGTGCTGTACACCAACAACAGACGGCCATTAAGAAGCATATGTGTACTGAAAACGTTTCCTTTGAAGAAGCCAAAAATAGGCTGCAACCCGTTACCTATAATCCTACCATGCTACCCCATCAATTTCCGTCCTTAGCTGAAACTCTGGGAACCAGACCTGATAATTTCAACCCGCGTAAACGTAAAATCACTCCCTATGTACACCGGGAACCTCGTCCACCCCCACGCCCGGGCTATGATAGGGAGACCTATCTCAATATAATACGAACTCCCCCAACGGAAAAATCACCAGCTAACCAAACTCCGACCACCCATACTATTACACCGGCGGTCCCTACTAATCTTGCTAGCGAAAACGAGCAGGGAATAACCCCTTCCACATCAAAAGTAGCCCCTGTTAAAGATATACGAATAGAGATCCCGGACGACTTTGTTAATCTGATGGAATTAATGGGACCAAATGTCCAATGGCGACACTTATTAAAGTTGATACTTGATAAAATCCTCCCCATTTTAGATACTAAATATGCAGATACTGCAATGGAACTGTAGGAGTGTGGTAAACAAGCGACATGAGTTAATCCTACTCATTAACGAATTCCAACCAGATATTATCTTCTTACAAGAAACATGGTTTTCAAATTATATTAACTATCGCATTAAGGGATATACCATCGAACGATTAGATGGTGCAGGATATGGTGGAATTGCGGTTTTAATTAAGAATTGCATACCCTATCATCTTCTACCATCGGAACAGGCTATAGCAGGCACTTACTTTCAGCGCATACAAATAAAAGATTTTATCTTTTCTAACTTTTTCTGTCCTCCCGATATACATGGTTCCTACCATAATTGGTCCAATTTTTTAAACCAATTTACCGGTGCGAAGCAAAATATTATATTTGGAGACTTCAATGCTCATCACATAACTTGGGGAAGCAAGAGCAATAGCTCCAAAGGAACTCATATCTTAACCTCTTCTCTTCAAGTCAACCTGACCATAATTAATGATGGATCACCCACCCGGCTAACAGCCCCTACAAATGCTCCAAGCGCGGTGGATCTTACTATATGTACCACGGATATAGCGCATAAATTATCTTGGCAAATTATTAAGGATCTTCATGGTAGTGATCACTTCCCCATTCTCGTTACATGGTCTAACCACAAGCCTTTTTCAACTCACATGCTTCCTCGGATACCTATACGCAATCTGAATAATATGGATTACGATCTCTTTTGGCAATTTATTCAGGATTATTTCAGTCATACCTTTAAAATGACATCCGCAGAATATAATTCGCTTTTACACTGTATAAAATCGTATCTCGACATCTATCATCCAATCATTTACAAAACCTCAACCAATCATAATCCAACGCTCAAAATCCGTTGGTGGGATTAAGAATGTGAGGTCTGGATTAGACGACGGAGAAACCTGCTGAAAAAATTACGAAAACGTTTTACTTTTACTAATTACATGCAATATAAACGAATCTGTGCAAAAATTAGATGCTTATTTAACAATAAACGTCGAATCGCATGGAGAACCTTCGTAGAGAGTATTAACATTACTACATCCAGCAAGATCATCTGGGCCAAACTTCGCTCTCTTAGTAACTCTCGGCACACACCCCAACCTATAGCTTTATCTCCGCCCCAATTATATCAGTTCTACTGCAATCTAACACCCGATTTTGTTCAGCCTGATGATCTCTTAAGTTGTTCATACACATCTAATAAATATCAAAATTTGATGAATCCTATTACATATCAGGAATTAGAAGTCGCCCTACATAAAAAAACTACATCCCCAAGGGCCAGATTTTATAACTTACAAGATGCTCAGCTCTCTACCAACTAAGGCTAAATCCATTATTCTTAACCGGTATAATAAAATTTTAACAGATACTTTAATACCATCAGACTGGAATAATTTTGACATCATTCCGATACATAAACCAGGCACTGATCCCTTACAACCTCAAAATTATAGAGGTATAACATCAGGGTCCTGTCTCCGCAAAACCTTTCAACGCATCCTTCTCCGCAGATTAATATGGCAATTAGAGTATCATAATGATTTACCCAAATGTCAATTTGCTTTCATAAAAGGACGAAGTGCCACAGATGCCTTAAATATTTTTCTAACGGACCTCTTATTAGCACGGTGCCGAAAACAAGCTACTATAGCGGTTTTTCTCGATGTCAAAGGGGTTTACGATAAAGTTGACCTTCACATTTTGTTTCAAAAATTACACAAGTTAAAATTCCCACTACCCCTTATTCATATATTTAAAAACCTTTTACTAAATCGAACATTAAATTTGAAAAATTATAGAAACGCATGTGCACGACAGGCCAATGTCGGGATTCCGCAAGGGGATATATTAAGTGGCATACTTTTTACTTTATATACCAGTGATTTGGAACGAGTAGTAACTCCTCATGCACGTATATTGCAATTTGCAGACGACATACTGATCTATACCACACAAAATAACGTAGACCAATGTCGTCACTCCATCTCCCAAGCCCTCTCCCATATACATGAGTGGATGGAACACCATGGTTTAGAAATCACACACTCCAAATGTGCCGCGGTTATATTTACCCAAAAGCGAACATATGACAAATCTGCACTACCATATGCCAATCACCATATTGCTATTCAACCCTGTACCAAATATTTAGGAATTTTCATAGACAATAAGTTAAATTGGAAGACACATTTTGCCCGACTGAAGTCCAACATTGAAAATACAATCCAAATTCTTAAGTCCTTAACTCGTAGAAACTGGGGATCGGATCCGGCCACGTTACTACTTTTATATAAATATTCAATCCGGGCAAGGATAGATTATGGCCGCCATTTCTTCGATACGGCGTTAACGACCAACCTAAAAAAGCTAGACACGTTACAATTCAACTCTTTACGAATCATATTAGGTGCATTACGGACAACACCCACCAATGCCTTACTGGTTGAAGCAGCAGAACTACCCTTGGCTATAAGACGAGAATATCTAGCGTCTAAATATTTACTTAAAAAGATAGCTCTGAATCGTCATCCCATTTTACCTAAATTGCAGCTTTTAAATGAGTACCAAATATGTCAAAAATTGAAAGCCAACAACATACCGGCACTTCTACTGGCATATGAAGTAATTTTTCCCTTAAGAAATAATGTTGTACAGACAAGATCATTACCGGCATACTCTCACGAATACAACTTATCTACAAACCACCCTTCCATCATAACTACTACTGTCGAACACCTTCCGGGTAATCTGAAGAATAATCCCACTCTAGTTAATAAAACTTTACAAGCATTTCTCAATCCGCATAAACAATACACAAATTGCTTTACAGGCGGATCTAAGACTTCAGAGGGAATTGGAGCTGCCTATTACATCCCCCAGCTTAACATTCAGCAACAATTTACGTTACCACCCAACGCTTCCATATACACTGCTGAAACCTTTGCTATTCGACAAACTCTTTTATGTTTACGGCAATATAATATTCCCAATGCCATCATCAGTACCGATTCATTAAGTGTCCTTCAAAGTTTCAAAACCCCGCAGGAATCTTCTAGTTGGTATATATGGAACACCCGTAAATTGTTATACAACCTTTCCGTAAATCAGCATGATATAATATTAATTTGGATACCAAGTCATTGCAGCATACCCGGTAATGTTCAGGTTGATCTTTTGGCTAAAGCATCTGCTGCAGGACAATGTCTTCCCTATCACCTCGCCATTCCACACACGGATTATTCTCCTACTATCAAACAGAACGTACTTCAAAAATGGTCTTCTCTCTGGAAAAATTCCGCAAAAACGAAGGGTAAAGCTTATTATCAACTACTACCGGAACTGCAAAGAACCCCCTGGTTCACTATGGGCACTTACTCTCGGAGACATATAACTACAGTAATTCGCTTACGATTCAATCATGCGCTTACACCTGAATATAAATATAGATTTCATATCAGTGACACAGATATTTGCGCCTGTCAACAAGCAAGTGGTACGATTCATCACATAGTATTCCAATGTTGTAACTATTCTAACCAACGAAAAATGTTTTTTCAAGCACTAATAAATCATAACGTTCCTCTACCAACTAGTGTCGCTTGTCTTATTCATACTCCTACGGAACCATTAGTTAATATGCTCACTAATTTCCTTGATGAATGTAAAATCGCCTTATAAGTCACTTTTATATGCCTACACATGTCACTAATATTCTCACACTTACATTACATAACCTGACTATTCCTTTAATCTGCACATGTTAACAACAGTACAAATCAGCTCACCGATAATAGAAGAACTTCCATATCTATCATGGATATCACTAAATACTTTAATACACCAATACCGGACAGCTGTATCTCAACAGCATTGAGTGGAGTGCGAACAGCGACGGTGGTGACATCTAGCGTGTTGGTGTGAACTGCATACTTGTCTGAGCTACAGCTGAGAGGAATGAACCACACACATTGGAAATAGTTTTGTTAAAATAATTGAATAATTACAATAATTAAGAATGAAATTTTAAAATATGAAATTCCTCCCTCATAAACCTCCAAACGGGCATTATGTTAGCCGTGCCTTTCGCTATGTCTTAAAAATTATAAAGCAGTATCTGTTTGAGGATCCACCCAGCCTCTGGGGAAATACTTAATAACTACACTCTCCTCTTCTTTCTAACCTTTTCTCAATTACCTAGGGCAGGATTTTGTATGGACTTAGCCTAGTTTTCCGGCCGGATGCCTTTCACAACAGCAATCATATTTGGAGGGATATATACCGTACTCACTAGTGTTTTGTGGCTGTTTTTTGCATGATGTGTTGTATATACTTGAAGATGCGTATGAATACGAACACAAACACGTAGCCCTCGATCTACAGGAATTAACAGACGCGATTAAAATCTCCGACTTAGCCGGGAATCGTACCAAGGCCCTCTGAACCGAAGGTCATTACACTGACCATTCCGTGGTGGTGATTATTTTAAAAGGAAGTACAACTGGCCAGCCATCCTCTATTAACACTAATCAGAAGGGAAATGGGCCGGTCCCGTGGTGTAGGGGTAGCGTGCCTGCCTCTTACCCGGAGGCCCCGAGTTCGATTCCCGACCAGGTCAGGGTTTTTTGCATGGACCTGAGGGCTGGTTCGAAGTCCACTCAGCCTACGTGATTAGAACTGAGGAGCTATCTGACGGTGAGATAGCGGCCCCGGTCTAGAAAGCCAAGAATAACGGCCGAGAGGATTCGTCGTGCTGACCACACGACACTTCGTAATCTGCAGGCCTTCGGGCTCAGCAACGGTCATTTGGTAGGCCAAGGCCCTTCAAGGGCTGTAGTGCCAAGTGGTTTGGTTTTAGAAGGGAAGTGGAAGAAGTCCAACACTCCCAAGAATGAAGGTATCATGAATGGGGGGTGGGGGAGGGCACGAAGAGCTAACCAATCAGCCAAAGAGCCAACGGGGACAGATAACCTAACAACATCCATGATTTATTAAGATTTTGGGAAAGAGAAGAAGCTGTAATTAAGAAACCGTAGTTTCGTCCATTATGTTGACTTCTTCTTCTTCGGTACGGCCGATCTTCCCGAACTCTACAGAGCAACTCAACCTCACGCTGCTGTCTCGCTTTTGCCGTTCTTTGAGTTTCTGTTTTACCTCTGTGGACAAAGATACATAATATATAACACATATTGGGGTTACGTGAGTGAACTACGATGTTCCTGACAAAGATGAAGGGTCCAGAATGTCCTAAAGTCTCTTTCACAAATTAATGCATGAAGAATTACCATACACACGTTTTAAATTAATTGGACTGGTGCTCAAGCCTATACCAATAATGCACTGAAATAATTTTCTTACGCCGGGCTGAGTGGCTCAGACGGTTGATACGATGGCCTTCTGATCCAATTTGGCAGGTTCGATCCTGGCTCAGTCCGGTGGTATTTGAAGGTGCTCGAATACGTCAGCCTCGTGCAGGTAGATTTACTGGCATGTAAAAGAATTCCTGCGGGATTATATTCCGGCACCTCGGCGTCTCCGAAAACCGTAAAAGTACATAGTGGAACGTAAAGAAAATTATTATTATTTTCTTACAGTAAAAGGAAAGGTGACTGGATTCGAAACTCATGGCTTTGAATTTTCAATTTCAAGACTACCGTACCACGATAACCATTACGCTACAGACCCACAAGTGTTCGATTGTGAAATTTATGGCACTGTTTAACAATATGGACCCTCAATCTTGAGTATACTAGATTTGCATATTTGTTAATATTATTGGTTTTACGTCCTACTAACATTTCAGTAGGGTATTTGATTGAATTTCTTAATATAAGGGGCATAGAATGTAACCTCAACACAGATGCGAGGTCATTACTTTTTGTAATACTAGCGGTCCTTATCATTTCTCACGCCCATTATCTTGCTGGGTAATTTTTTCAGCGCATAACACTTTTCTTGGAATATAACTGCAATGTAAGATTATTTAGTGACAAACACCGATACATTATAAACAACACGCAGTGCGCCAAGAATCATGCAGATGGCAATATGTTTTTGAAGAGTTGGTCACACTAAGCCATGTAGGTAGCAGCACTATCGGCTTTCTCGCTGAAAACAGCAAGCTGTCCGGTATTATCATATTAAAGTATTTGATATCACATATTGGCGAAGCTCAACTTTTTATTACAACCTAATATAGGGTTAAATTAATACTTTAATCATTTTTTACCAGCACAAGCCTACTCCTCTGATTCTTCCTTAACCACGAACAGCAACTTTCAAAACTTGCATTAGCCAAGATGACCAACCTAGAACCAATGGATATTTCAACCACTGCCTGCTCGATCTGCATCCGATGGCTGCTTAAACTGCCTGCTCATTCCATACTCAAACGTGTAACACGCCTTACAAAAAATCTGCCGCTAGATGGCAACACCAAACGTACCCATTTACCGCGTGAATACAACTAGATAAGCATACCAGCAACATTTAAAATCTGAAAGTAAGAGAAATATTAATGAATTTTACGTATAAAGTGGTGCTCTAGAGAGTTATAGCTTCAGCACTTTTCGAGAAAGAAGTTTCGACGAACAAGAAAACCTGGAAACTTTGTCTGTATGGTACTTCCCTACATTACTAAGTAGAGATTTCACGACTTTGGCCACCACAGTTTCTGACACAAGTTCCTGGTGCTTATTGTTACCAAAACACTTTAAAAACCTACATTGGCACAAAGAAGGTAGAACATAGTTTTTTTATAGTCTGGAGCAAACTTGCAGATTTCTTGCAGTACGGTAGAGCCGCCTCAACAAATTTCTGAAGCCTCATAATTAGGCCAATAAATCGTTGCTAGGGCTAGCGCAGCTATCAATGTGGATGAATTTAATGAGGTAGAAACGTTATTCAAGCACGTGCTGCATTCTGTTTTTTCTTCGATTACACGCACTAAATAACCACACACTAATTCCTGGTAAGCAGTTTCCGAAGTGACACACACTGACTCAGGGGGCTCACGAAAATCTTCCAGTAAATCAAGTACATACTCAGGGAATAATAATAATAGACAGCCTATTAGGCGACTTGCATATCTGTGAAGATGAAAGCCCTACCTAGGATGATTTCTAATGCTGAAGATGCCACACACACCCCAGCCCCCGAGCCACTGGAATTAACCAATTAACTAAATAGGCCATACTTGCGTAAATAATAATAGTAATAAAAAGAGCAGTATATTGACACGATTTTATACTGCTAGCAAAAGACTCCCTCCAGGGTTGGCTTTTCCCTCGGACTCAGCGAAGGATCCCACCTCCACCGCCTCAAGGGCAGTGTCCTGGAGCTTCAGACTCTGGGTCGGGGGGATGAAACTGGGGAGGATGACCAGTACATCGCCCAGGCGGCCTCACCTGCTATGCTGAACAGGGGCCTTGGAAGGGATAGACAAAGAAGGGTGAAGGAAGCTCCCGGCATTTGCCTAGAGGAGAAGTGAGAAACCACGGAAAACCACTTCCAGGATGGCTGAGGTGGGAATCGAACCCACCTCTACTCAGTTGACCTCCCGAGGCTGAGTGGACCCCGTTCAAGCCTTCGTACCACTTTTCAAATTTCGTAGCAGAGTCGGGAATCGAACCCGGGCCTCTGGCGTTAGCAGCTAATCACACTAACCACTGCACCACAGAGGCGGACAATGGAATCTATGACAGCATATTATTCTGTTTTGTACCTTCACATTAACAGTACGGTGTCCCCAGACATTATATTAATTAGTATGTAATACTTCAAACCTTACGCTTACCATTTTCTGCAATGGTGTTTGAAGAGCTCTTGTTAGACGTCTCTCTGCTTGAATCCCTTCTCTTAATCATCGCTGAAATTAGCGGTTGTTTATGAGCCGGATAATCAGGGAAAGGCCTGGGTACAGATCCTGTTTTTAATTTTCGCGTTTTGCTGGTCACTTTGAAATCGTCATTTACGAAATGTAGACTGCAAACCACGGAATAATCAGAAGGAATCCATTTCCTTCCCTTGCTGTTTCCTTCCATGGATATAATACTTAACCACTTTCGACGCAATTGTGTACTTGAAGGTATATCATGGAATGAAATATCACGGCATTCTGGTTTCCCTTTCTTTGATTTGCAGAAAGGCACTCAGCAGTACACCATTTTCACTGAAAACAACTACAGTCTATCCTATTTCCCGCTATTTCATTCCGACAGGTCTGGAGCCGGTTGGTGCTGCCACCTGCTGTGGGTATTTGTAAACGGAGTGTTTCAATTAGTGACATGTTAAAATGTTGTAATGAGCAGGCAGTATAAGCAGCCATCGGATGCAGATCGAGCAGGCAGTGATTTCAACACAAACAAGTGCATTACCAAACGGTGAAGAAGTGTCACCACCCGGCCTGACATGAGCCTTGCATGGACTTGTGATTGACGTTTGCTGGCGGTTGTGTGCGAATTTTGCTATGCAAAATGCTTTCCCGTCCGAAGCCAGGAGAAGATATAGATGATTTGTTAAGGCAGCAGGAAGAGTTTCTCCGAAAGAGGTCGCAACCTTCGGTGTCTATTGTAAATAAACGGAAGGCAGGGAATGAAGAGAAACCTAACCAAGGTAGGCTATGTACAGTGTTATATGTTTATTTGTTTGGTGGATGGTTTCTGTGTTGTGTACTTGTTCAGTCAGATTACTAACGTGGATGATTGCTGTTTAATCGAAGCAATCTATCTTGACTCACGGTGAAATGTATACAGGATGTTTCAAAACTTTCGGGTCAAATTGAAACAGGTTATGGTGGGTCCACTGGGTATAATTTTACCTTCCGCAGCCCAGAGTTTATAACATTATAAGGAAGTGAAAATAATGCAAATATTACTTGGAATTCCTTCTCGAGGCGAGATGTGTTCATTGCGATGTCTGGGAACCCACCATCCTGCCCAATAAGTACATTTACTTTTGTAACCTAATAAAGAGCAGCATGCGCCATCAGCCATGGCTAAAGTAGCTTCTTGCATTCTCATTGGTCAACGTGAACGGAATGTGACGTAATTGCCATCAATGCTGATAAATACATTGCATTACCCCGGCTGAATAAAAGCACAAACATAAAAACACCATGTAAAATAACAATGCGGCTTGTAATCGTCCAGACCAATGGTCTTGTTCAGATGCTATTCTAACCGTCCGCACGGCAAGAGCCAGTCCAGACCAATGGTGTTTCCACACAAAAGTAGGGGCCTAGGGCCGCTTTGCGGCTTCTAACCATCCAGACCAATGGTCTTGTCCATGGCAAGAATCCTAACAGTCCAGACCAATCGTTTTGTCCATGGCAAGAATCCTAACCGTCCAGACCAATCGTCTTCCGTCCAGACCAATTGTGTTTCCTCACAAAACTAGGGGCCTAGAGTCGCTTTGCGGCTTCTAACTGTCCAGACCAATGGTCTTGCCAGATCCTATCCTAACCATCCGCATGGCAAGAACCAGTCCAGATCAATTGTGTAACAATAATCACCACCACCAGGTATCAAAGCACCACTCACTCATCAGTTCCTAAGTACAGAAGTTGGCAGCACTGAGCATTGCTTGACAACATCCTTCCCGAGCATGTAAACAAACGACAGTCGTTCCGTGTGCTGCTGAATGTAGCGTGTACTGGGCTGCGGAAGGTAAAATTATAATCCACAACTGATTATATTGAGCTGGGGAATCAATGGTTGGAAATGCATATTTTTTGTGTTATGGTTATACACAGCGTACATCGCATAACAATAACTAACTCATAGTAATTGTTCAAAGTGAGGACCGCCAGTCTCAATGCATGTACGGTATTGCAACGGCGCCTACAAGGGAACTGGCGATTGTCGGCTTGTGCACCGTAACCACTTACCTCATAATACCACGCGTGTCGCGTAACGAACGCATTGGCGCATTAACCTGTGCCGGAGGTACACCACTATCGCTGGTGCCAGTTGTCCATTGCATCCAACAGCTTGTGATGTGTTCATGGTGAGGTTTGTTACTTATTTAATCGTGTCAGAAATATAGATTATAACTTACAATAATATCAGGACAATAAAAAATCTGGTTCTATAACCATTAATAATTTCTGATGATGGCAGGTAACGATGTGATTAAGCTCTACATAAATACAAATTTAATTAAATGTGGTGTGACCAATATACGGCTAATTCACATGCTACCTTGGTAGCTTCGATCACATTCTGGAGAAAGCAAGTAGTTGGACACAAGTTACAAACAAGAAGATGGCTCATTGTCTGTTCTTCACCACATTCACATAGAGTGGAGTCACAGACAAAACCCCTCTTTCTCAAGTTTGTCTTTCTTCTTTCAACTCTTGAACGCAACCTGTTGAGCGTCTTCCATGTTGACCAGCTTTCCTCGTGGCCTGAAATAGTGTTGGCTACTGAATGCATGATTCGAAACAGTGTATCGATTCATTCAAGTGTCCAAGTGAATCGATTCACAGGAACGGCGAGCTCACGGCACATGATCTAGCTTACTCCCAGCGGACAGTGCTGAGTGACGCACTCACTGGATGTTGATGGGGAGCCGAGCTTCCGCTGCAGCGAGACAGTGAATCATGGCACACCGAAAGAATCGTGAACGAGTGCGGCTCAGTGAGACACAAGATACACACGGCTCCTTATCGGCATACTGGACACTGGCGGAGAGCACTGCAGCGAGACAGTGAATCATGGCACACCGAAAGAATCGTGAACGAGCACGGCTCAGTGAGACACAAGATGCACGCAGCTCCTTATCGGCTCACTGGACACTGGCGGAGAGCCGAGCTTCCGCTGCAGCGAGACACAGAGTGACCCATGGCACACCGAAAGAATCGTATGCTATAATGGATTCTTGAGCTCAGCTCATTTGAAAATAATACCCTTAGGCATTCACTGTCCTCTTCTTAAATAATAGATGGAATTATTTGCACTGTTAAAAAAGATAGTCAAAACATAATAATGAAGTAGCTAGTAAGTAGGTAGGCTATTAGGTTATACTGTTTATTAGTTTAATGAATCTTAGTATTATTACTTAGTTGACATTTGACAATTAAACTCGACTCTAGCCTGCCCTATGACTATGAGTCATGGTCATGACCACTCAAAAGTACCTGTTTTATATTGGGAAGAATGGCTCAGTATTATCTCAGTTCATATGTCACATCGTTGCACAAGACTTCAATCATATGTGGACAGACGCAATAACTTAACCAACAGTATGCTGAATCAGAAAACCAACAGGCTACTGTACATCTCGGGTAGCCTATACAAAATATGACGATTTTAAAAAAATCCTCAGCTGATAGTAAAATACATATTTTGAAAAATGACCGAGCGAGTTGTCGTGCGGTTGGTATCGTGAACCAATGAGCTTGCATTCGGGGGATGGTGGGTTCGAATCCCACCGTCGGCAGCCGTTAAGATGGTTTTCCGTAGTTTCCTCATTTTCACACCAAGAAATCCTGGGACTGTACCTTAATTAGGCCATGGCTGCTACCTTCCTAATCCTAACCTTTTCCACCCTGCGTCGCCGGAAACCTTCAATGTATTAGAGTGATTAGCATTTTTTTCTAAGAATGGAGTACATTGTATGAAGACCAGATGGCAGCTGCGAGCACTGAATGCTGTTACTGCGCTGTCTTACCAGCACATACTACACAGATGCAGTAGGAGCGGTGACTAATGGGCCGTGAATCGGATCACTGTATCGATTCAGTAATGTGAACGGAATCAAATGAACCGATTCAGTAAAATGAATCGAATGTCCCATCATTAGCCTGAAGGAAGTCTTTCGGAAGGCGTCATCCATCCTAAAAGGTGGCTGGATCTGGAACACCATGAATTCATTCTGAAGTTCGATGGTGGTTCATTGAGGCTTTCAATTGTATGGAGAAAGCTTTTCCTTGAGCCGTTGGGTTGCTGGTTGGTACCCATTTAAAGTATGGGTCGTCAGTTTCAGTGCTTTAGATTTCTCCAGTCTGGATGCACACTCACAGTGAATATCTGGAGGTGGGATACCTGGTAGACAATAAACTTTATCAGGTGATGTAGATCTCAAACATCCTGTAATGAGTCTTCAGGTCTTATTTAAGGTGACATCAACTTGATTAGCATGACTATTCTCCGGACCACCTTTTGAGCAGACTAAAGCGGAAGTAACGTCATTGCCTCGTCACACTCGCCGTGGTTGCCAAATGACCCGGCGCGGGATTCAAAGTTGTACTCCACCACTATAATACAGCACAGCTCACGGATTGAACCTCGAATGAATTTAAAATAATTAATACATTAACGTATGCGTGTTAGAATCCCATACAGTTTTTTAACGGCTTACAACTTTAAACAATTAATTTACTGAATTAGATTTTAAATGTGAAAACCTACAACCTGTTTTCCAGTCAATGGCCGGGTCAGGGATGGAATAGATGAAGCCCCATCTTGCGGCGAGGACAGGAATTGAGCCGGCTGCCGAAACCTGTTTCACTCCTCTGGGGCAATGATTAATGACTGACAGATGAAATTAAATGATACTGGAGAGTGATGCTGGAATGAAAGATGACAGGGAAAACCGGAGTACCCGGAGAAAAACCTGTCCCGCCTCCGTTTTGTCCAGCACAAATCTCACATGGAGTGACCGGGATTTGAACCACGGAACCCAGCGTTGAGAGGCCGACGCGCTGCCACCTGAGCCACGGAGGCTTTCACAATTTTAATGTACTATCTACAATTTCACAGTACAATTTCAGTAAATTAGCTATTACAAATATATTTTTATGAAAATATTCTTTTTCTTCTCCTTAATCTGTTTACCCTCCAGGGTTGGCTTTTCCCTCGGACTCAGCGAGGGATCTCACCTCTACCGCCTCAAGGACAGTGTTCTGGAGTTTCAGACTTTGGGTCGGGGATACAACTGGGGAGAATGACCAGTACCTCGCTCAGGCGTCCTCTCCTGCTATGCTGAACAGGGGCCTTGTGGAGAGATGGGAAGATTGGATGGGACAGACAAGGAAGAGGGAAGGAAGCGGCCATGGTCTTAAGTGAGGTACCATCCCGGCATTTGCTTGGAGGAGAAGTGGGAAACCACGGAAAACCACTTCGAGGATGGCTGAGGTGGGAATCGAACTCACCTCTACTCAGTTGACCTCCTGAGGATGGGTGGACCCCGTTACAGCCCTCGTACCATTTTTCAAATTTCGTGGCAGAGCCGGGAATCGAACCTGGACCTCTGAGGGTGGCAGCTAATCACGCTAACCACTACACCACAGAGGCGGACTATAAAAGTATTATGACATACTATTATTATTATTATCAATATACAGTGTGTGTGTGTGTATATATATAATATTTTATTATTTATTATTCACTATTATTATCTAAATTTATGGCCTGATTTCTGATTGAAATGAGTTGCTACTCACGAGCGATTTATGAAAAAGGGAGAGAAGTGAGGATTATATATGGGCCTACTCGTACTTGAATTAATTTGGAACTGACTGATGAAGTTGGGGATCCAGGCAAAAACCTGTCTCACCTCCGCTTTGTCCAGTACATTTTCAATAAATTAGTTATTACAAATATAATTTTATAAAAATATTATTACATATTATTATTATTATTATTATTATCATGCAGGAGGTTTCAGCGTTAGCTTACCTTGTGCCCCAGTAATTAATCTGTGTCACTATCGAGTGGCTGCACACCCAAGTCAGAATCAGAACCGGGGTCAGCACACGAGGTAAACTAATCCCGCCGTCAATACTAATCGCTCGGAAATGCTTATAAACAGACAGAATCATATTTCTCTCGCCGGAAGTAAAAATCTTGCGTTTCTTCTTCAACTGATAACAGTCTGGTGAATTTTTGTTCGGATCCATCGCACAATAATATCCAATAACGAATAAGAAGAAACCTACAAACGTACAAGGGACTACAAGAATTACGAATTAGCACACAATACGCACATGCACTGTTTTTGTAAAAGCGAAGCACACGTGTTCAGGACATCCTCTGAGTGAGTAAGTATGGCAGCTCCGCATTGACTGCACCATTGCCAAAACTCGCTCTGAGTAGCGCACCCCTCTTGCCCCCTCACCTACCGTGTGACAACACCGAAGGCGCTGCCCCTGTCGCCCGCGCCATCCCCTGGTCTATACACTCACTTCCGCTTTAGTCTGCTCAAAAGGTGGTCCGGAGAATAGACCAGACAGGGCAGGCATATTCTGCTGCTGAATGACAGAGGGCTATTGCTGTAGTTCTTAAAAGGAGAGGATGCGTCTTCCAGGTTGAACCCGATAATTTCCGGATAATATTGTACCTTGCAAATGCCTTCCTTTTGGTGTTCAGACATTGTGTTCTATAGGTGAGTGCTCAGTCAAGAGTTACTCCTAGATATTCGGGTGAAGCAGTGTTCTAATACTTTACCTTCCCAAATCACTTGCAATTTTCTCGCTGTTTGTCAATTTTTTAGGTTGAAGGCACAGACTTTTGTTTTTGATGGCTTTGGCTTTAGTTAGTTCTCATGGTAATAACCACTTAGAATTTGTAAAGCATGGGAGAGCTTCTCTTCAGCGAGTTGAAATGTTTCCTCTTGTGCTGCCAGAGCGACATCATCTGCATAAATAAAGCTCTTTGACCCTTGTAGGCGAGGATGGTCATTGGTGTAGATGTTGAAAAGCATAGAAGCTAGCACACTCCCTTGTGGAAGGCCATTCTTTAAGTTCCTCCATCTACTCCTCTGACCTTGGAATTCAACCAGAAAAACCTTCTGTTATGTAGAAAGCACTCAATCATTTGGGTGAGTTTATAGTCCTTAGTTATACTGTGCACTTTACGAAGCAGTATATGGTGATTAACTGTATCATAGGCTGATGTCAAGTCAACAGAAACTACTCCAGTGACTGTGGTGTTTTTTCATAGCCGTCTTCTACATATTGTGTGAGGTGCAGTACCTGGGAAGTACAACTTCTCCGTGGTCGAAAGCCGGCTTGTTCTGGTATGAGTAATGGGTCTATCACTTCAGATAGTCTATCCAGAATCATTCTTTCTAAGATTTTGTTTAAATGGCACAACAAAGAGATCGGTTGGTAGTTCTTCGGATCACTTGCGTTCTTGCCAGGTTTAAGTATTGCTATAACTCTTGCTTTTCTCCACAGTTTAGGAATTTTGCAATATTTGATGCAGTTGTTGAATAAGTCCAAGAGCCATTGCTTACTGACAGGACCAAATCTTTTGAGTTGCTCAATACAAATGTCCTCAAGACTTGCTGCCTTACCATTTTTTGCATTTATTCAGGTCTCTATATACATCTTCCATAGCAAACCGGTTAGAGAGAATGCTGTTTTCCTGATTAGTCGGCTTTTCTTCTTTTTGTTTTGATCCTCTTCCAGCTTTATTTGATTTGCCGCTCTAAACATTGCTACGTACTAAGATCTTAGTTTTATCATTACTGAGGTGTAGCTTTTCTGGAGCAATACTGGACGAATTCCAAGAACTCTTCATATGCCTCTGGAACGGGATCAATTGTTGTAATCCTCTCATTAAGCATTGTGGTGAATTTTTGCCAGTCTGCCTTCTTGAAATTGTACCTTCGCCTAAAGTGCACGGTGTGTGGACGGGTTGCTGGTACCAATGACACATAATTGGGTGGTGTTGTGTGTGAGGAATCAGTGTACAAATTGACTTTATGCTTTGATTAGCTAATTTCTTGCTCACAAAAATAAGATCAGAGTTGTATCCACGTTGCCATCTACCACTATTAAAAGATGGAGGAAGTTTATTATCATGGATCAAGGTTTGTCGATGCAGTTCTGCCACGGCATCTCCATTTTAATCATCTTGAGAATAGCCTCAAAGGGCGCTATGACTATTGAAATCGTCAACAATAACAGATGGTTTCCGACTGCTGAAATTAGCAGGAGGATTAAATGAGAATACCTCATTGGGAGGCTTGTAGACAGGAAATTACAAGGTTACTAACTTCTACAGTAATTATTTCAACGTTATTTTGTTCTGTGATGGAAGTCGTATCTGGTTTGGCAAAGATGGCACTACCATAGTGGCCGTGAGGTCTTTTGGCCACTAATTTCGTTCCTCGGATCTTAGGGCGCCGTTGATGATTGTCCCTGTGTGTTTCCTGAACACATAATAAATCACATTTGTGGGTATAACAAAGGTTGTGTAATAGCTCTTCTTTACACGTTGATAATCCTTCTGTGTTTACAGAAATAATTGTAATGATTGGCTCTGATACAAGCATTTCCTGATTGTTAGAAAACATCTTACTCATCTTATATGAATTGTATTGTTTTTGGAATGCTGACGTTCAGTTAAGTAACGGAAATTCAATTCCGATTACCTATGCTGGGGCACCACAAGCAGGAATTGGCTTCACCCCCAGGTGTGTTACTGCGTACAGTGCATGACACATAGAAAAAATGGAACGTTACTTGTCATGAGTAACAATCTTGTATGACATATAAGGATATTTGTGGATGATGATATGCTGTATAGAGTAGTAAATGAGTTGCAGGATTGAGGGGGACTTTAACAATGTAGGGAGATGGACAGCAGACAATGGTATGAATGTAAATTGGATGAAAAGTCAAGTTGTAAGTTTTAACAAGAGGAAAAGTCCTCTCAGTTTTAATGTTTGTGTTGATGGGGTGGTAGTTCTTCATGGAGAACAATGTAAGTACGTAGGTGTTGATATAAGGAATGATCTTCATTGGGGTAATCACATTAACGAGGTAGTTAGGAAAGGTTACAGATCTCTTCACGTGGTTATATGGTAGTAAGGATGTAAAGGAGAGGGCGTATAAGTCTCTGGTAAAACTGCAGTTAGAGTATGGCTCCATGACTACTTGGTACGACAACTGGAAACAATTCAAAGGAACGCAGCACCATTTGTGCTGGTTGATTTCCGACAAAGGAGTAGTGTTACTAAAATGTTGCAAACTTTGGGATGGGAAGACTTTGGAGTAAGGTGACGAGATGCTTGACTATGTTGTATGTAAAAAGTTTCAAACAATTTTATTAAAAACCACCATTCCAATACTCTACAATCTCTTCTCTATTATATAAAGCCGTACGGCTGACTCACTGACTGACATAAATGATTGACCACTTCCAGATGAGGTAGAAACGTCAAATATGGCAAAGTTACAGCTATTGGCGTGTAAGCTATGGAAAAGTTCCAAAAAATTCATATTTTTAATTTTTGCCCCCCGCCCCCCAAACAAAATGGCGGACGCCATGATGCAGTACCCTACAATATTGAAATTTTGCAAAAAATCTAGCTCCTACCCTGAAACTGACGTAGAAATTGCAAGAGGTTCAAATATTTAATATTTTACCCATTAAAAAATTCGAAATATTAAGCCAAATTGAATGACAGTGCAGACTTTCGTTTCGAGCTATTTTGTGGCCGAACGGTAATTGCTATCAATGAACGGATTGCACTTTTGGTTCCTAAAATTAAGAGATGTACAACTCTGGTCCTATGACCTTTTGTCTATCTCCACCCCTTCTACCTTAGATTGAGCTTCCTTTTCCTGTTTTTGCAAAATTTTGTTAAATTTCCATAAATTATTTTACTGATTCACACACTCGTAAGACAGATAGATGCACGAAATTCAGCACGATCATTGGCCATACGCAGACCGACTTTCATTATTCTAGCTGCCTTGAATGTATAAGAAGACGGAAGGAATATATGGAAACGCTAATCAAATTTCAGCCTAATTTATGATTCCTAAGCAATTTATGGCGAATCCCATGGAGATACAGCAAAACCTCAAATAACCAAAATTCTAGGTCGTTTCATCGTCAACCTCCCGGTTTTGGTCATTTTTGTTAAATTTCCATAAACTATTTTACTGATTCACACACTCATAAGATAGATAGATGAACGAAATTCAGCACGCTCCTTGGCAACGTCATTGGCCATATGTAGACCGACGTTCGTTATTCTAGCTGCCTTGCAGGTATGGGAAAACGGAGGGTATATGTGGAAACACTATTGAAATTTCAGCCTAATTTATGATTCTTAAGCAATTTATGGTGAAGCCTGTTGAGATACGGCAAAACCTCAAATAACCAAAATTATAGGTCGTTTTATCGTCAACCTGCCTGCAAAGTTTCAAGACTCTAGCTGTCTGCTAAGTTGGCAAAATTATTTTTCAACTTGTGAAAAGTGGACAAAATTTGACATGGATCGAAACGTTCACCTCTTTCTATGGTATAAATATGCGGGATACGAGACTGCGCTTAAGACAGTAATGTAGACGACTAAAAGGGTCGTCTGACGCTGCAATCCGTACCTCGATACTACGCACCGTTTGCCCGCAATAAATTTCCAAATGAAAGCCTGCACTATTTAGCATGCACATTGGCTGGCTCTATATCTTATATATATAGAACCGTTTGCCTCACTGGCTGACGTAAATGTTTACCCACTTCGGCATGAGCTAGAAACTTGAAATTTTGGCAATATGATAGCTATTAGGCTGTATTGTGGAAAAGTTCGAAATGTTGATTTTTTGTTATTTTTACTTCCCTTCCCTTAAAATAAATTGTAGATGATATGTTACAGTGCGCCAGAAAATTAAAATTTGTCGCAGTTACAACTTTGTCCTGCAACCAACAAGAAACTCGAAAGAGCTGCATTGTTTATCATTTTTATCTCCAGAAAATATCGAAATCTGGAAGCAATTTTCATCATGGTGCTAACTAACGTTTCGAGGATTTTGGTGGCTAAACTGTAATTCCTACCACCAAATGGACAAGACGTTCGGATCCCATCATGAAGAGATCTACAACTGACCCGGGAAATTTAGTCGTATCTTGATCCCTTATGCTTAGATAGAGCTGCATTTTTCAGATTTAACGTCAATTTATTTTACATTTTCCGTAATTTTACTGTTTTACAAACTTATAAGACTGATAGATTCATGAAATTTAGCAGGCTCACTGGAACGTTCGTGGGTCACAGGTGAGCAAAATTCATGATTCTAGCACCATGTAAAAATGGAAAAAAGAAAGTAAAACGTAAACACTGTACTCCTAATCCAAGGTTCTAAACCAATCTACGGTGAACTCGATTCAGGTACGACACAACATCAAATAACGGAAATATAGAGCGTTTCAACCACGATAAACCTACTACGTTTCAAGACTATAGCTCCTCGTTACATTAGGAAAATAATTTCTTATCTTGTGAGAATCGTACGTAATTTTCACCACAGTTCAACAATGATAAAGGTGTTTTAATTTATTCCACCTATTCAGTACTTATATTATCACGTATAGTTGTTACATAATTAAATTCTTAGTTACATGGGACATGTTTCGCCCTCATTTAAGGGCATCTTCAGCCTAAATACAATAATCAAAAATACAACTAAATTAAAAGTGGAAGTTAAATACAATCATCAAAAATACAACTAAAATAAAAAGTGGAAGTTAAAAGTTTAGTCTGTTCTTAAAATTCAGAACAATAAAATTGTGAAAAATGATAAAATAAAAAGATGCTAATGGAAAACTGTCTAATGATTAAACTATAATCTTGTCGGAGACTAAAACTTCTATTAAAATTCGAATTAAAACAGTTCATATAAAATATTGGAAAATCAAAGTGGTAGTAATAAAAAGCCAACGACATGAGGGCGTGTACACAAGCATAAACTTGATTGTCATGAATACAATCTTTTCAAGGCCGCTGATGAAATTCGTAGTAAGTAAGGCAGAAGCGTCTATTGAAAAATTGTAAGAGGCCGTTAGCACCGGTAGGTAATAAAATGGCTGAATCCTTGCCAGAAAATGTCAACAGATGCAGAAATAAGTTTTCTGTAAGAGAAGGAAAAGAAGAAATAAGGAACTGAACGTAAGGAGAGAATTCAGTCTTACATAATTTTGAAACAGATGAGGACTTACATGTAAGTGGAAGTTGTTATTTCTTAACTACTGTTGAGTTGGTTGCTGCCCGTCTGTTGGCTCTAAGTCTGGTGTTATAACTGTGCTGCAGAGGCGGTAGCGAACTCGGAGGGGAAGGAATAGGGGAGTGCGGAAGGGAGGAGAGGATGGGTGGAGTCAAATCTGACGAGGCTGACAAAGGGGCGGAGTCAACAGCATTGCTGGAAGTAGGCCTAATATCTGTAGGTATGGGAGGAGTATTAGGGTTTGAAGAATTAAATATATTAGGTATCCTAAATTTATTCGAACTAACTGACTTTAATAATTTCGGCATTAATTCATGTAACATACTTTTATTGTCCGTGGTTTCATTGAGATTCTTTTGCTTATTGTACGTCTGATCTAAATAGATGTATAAACTTTCTAATTCATTCAGCATTCTTCCTTTTTGTAGGCCTATGTTTCTAATTATCGTTAAGTCTTTCTCTATGGATTCAAATCTGTGGCCAGTCTCCCTCATATGCAAACTCATCGCTGAGTATTTCCTATGTTTTTCCGCGTTAACATGTTCCATGTATCTTGTCATAAAATTTCTCCCAGTCTGTCCAACATATGAAAAATTACACTGAGTACATTTAAGTCTGTATACTCCCGATCCTAAATAACGATTCTTATCATAATTAACTTTTTTATGATTAAAGAATATGGACTGGTTAGTATTAGTAGTTTTAAAAACTATATTAAAATTATGTTTCTTGAATACGCTAGTAATCTA
The DNA here is from genome assembly GCF_040414725.1 of Anabrus simplex. Classification (NCBI taxonomy): domain Eukaryota; kingdom Metazoa; phylum Arthropoda; class Insecta; order Orthoptera; family Tettigoniidae; genus Anabrus; species Anabrus simplex. Next base: position 349,256,564 of record NC_090265.1, on the reverse strand, counting down.
GTGTATAGCTGGATTATTAAAAGTGAATGTAGCATACTCAGTTTTTTTGGTCTTTTCTGGTATCAGATTCGTAGATAATTTGTTCTTAATTTTATTGATTAATTTGTTGATCATTTCTATTTTGAAACCATTTTGTTTAGCGAGGTATCTAATATAATTTAATTCTTTCTTCAAATTCATGGGAGATAGAGGGATTCTAAATGCTCTATAAATTAGACTGTGAAAAGATGCTTGTTTATGTGAACTCGGGTGTAAAGAGGAATTGTTTATAGTTGTAGATGATTGTGTCGGTTTTCTAAATATTTGGAAATCAAAAGTGTTAACCTTACGCGTAACTGTTATATCTAGAAAATTCAATGAGTTATCGACTTCGTCCTCTTTCGTGAATTTCAAATTAGGTTCGATTTCATTTAATTTATTTAAGATTTCTTGACTATTAGTGACATCTTTGTTTATGATTACAAATGTATCATCTACATATCTCAACCATAAATCTATTCCTTTAATTTTTGCTATTATTTCATTGTGTTCGATTGAATCCATAAATATGTCGGCAAGGATGCCCGATATTGGGTCACCCATTGCTAATCCATTCTGTTTATAAATATTATTGTTAAATGTGAAGTAGTTATTGTCTAATACGAACTTTAACAATCTAGTGAATTCTTCTACTTCCATTTTTCTAAGATTACTGTGTTTACAAATATTATCATGAATGATATTAACAGTTTTATCTGTCGGAATATTCGGGAACATATTCACTACGTCATACGAACACATCATCTGGTTTGGTAGTACGCCAAATCCAAGCAAAATGTCACACAAGTCAATGGAATTTCTTAATGGTTGTTTATTATTAAAAGTGTAATGTCTTTTCAAAAAATTGTGAATGTATTTGGAGACTTTATACGTGGGAGAATTACGGCAATTGATAATCGGACGAATCGGAATATCTTTTTTATGTATTTTGGGCATAGCTCTAGTTTCCGGGAGCCTAGGATTCATATTGGCAAGTTTTAATTGTTCTTGTTCAGTAAAGAGAGATGTGGATCTTTTAAGTAAGGCTTTTAAGTTGCGTTGAATTTTAGTTAGCGGATTTTTTGTTACTAATGTGTATTTATTATTATCAAAAAAATCTTCAGTTTTCTTGATATATGTATCTTTATCCATCAAAACGATCGCACCCCCCTTGTCAGCCTTGGTTACTATAATATTGTTATCTTCAATTTTCGATTTCATGTTTTTTATTGTTTTCTGTTGTTTGGGATCAAAATTGGAATAAATTTCTTTAGCCAGTCTGGGTAATTTCTTCTTTAACTCCAATCTTACTTCATCTTGTACATCGCGTGGGAGTTTTGATATGTTCGCCTCCGCTTCTGCAACTGTGTTAATGATATCTATTTCTCTATCTTTATTAGGCCAATTGTATTTTGGACCTCTTTTAAGTAGGTCATTCTCTCCTTCCGTAAATTTTACCTTGGTCAAGTTAACTACCGTGGGAATAACATTGTCCGATGGGCCCTTAATTTGTTCTTGTTTCGTTTGTTTACTACGACGTATTTGTGTGTCTATTAAATGATTCAATTTCTTATTCAATGTATCCTGTTTCTTACTAAGTGCGTATGTTAATTTGTGTTCCATGTGTTGATAAAAAGACTGCCATTCTAATGGGGCTAAATCCTGTGTCACCCCTAAGTGAACGTTATATAATTGCAAATTCAATTTGGACTTCTTCCTGTAATATGCCTTGATTTCATTTTTAAGCCATAATTCATTTACCTTATTTTGGGTTACATTATGGCTTGGATAGCTTATGTTCTTACGTTGTGTTGATTTAAGAAAAGTAGGTACAAGTTTTAGTCTCAGACATTGTTTAAGAAAAGCTAAATCTTTTCCTAACTTACAAATCTTCATTTTCAGATTGAGAAACTTATTTAATCTACATTGTGCCTGGTTGGCTGTCACATTACATGTTATAAACCTCATATTAGGTCCGTATTGAAAATTTAACAGTTCAACAATGATAAAGGTGTTTTAATTTATTCCACCTATTCAATACTTATATTATCACGTATAGTTGTTACATAATTAAATTCTTAGTTACATGGGACATGTTTCGCCCTCATTTAAGGGCATCTTCAGCCTAAATACAATAATCAAAAATACAACTAAATTAAAAGTGGAAGTTAAATACAATCATCAAAAATACAACTAAAATAAAAAGTGGAAGTTAAAAGTTTAGTCTGTTCTTAAAATTCAGAACAATAGAATTGTGAAAAATGATAAAATAAAAAGATGCTAATGGAAAACTGTCTTATGATTAAACTATAATCTTGTCGGAGACTAAAACTTCTATTAAAATTCGAATTAAAACAGTTCATATAAAATATTGGAAAATCAAAGTGGTAGTAATAAAAAGCCAACGACATGAGGGCGTGTACACAAGCATAAACTTGATTGTCATGAATACAATCTTTTCAAGGCCGCTGATGAAATTCGTAGTAAGTAAGGCAGAAGCGTCTATTGAAAAATTGTAAGAGGCCGTTAGCACCGGTAGGTAATAAAATGGCTGAATCCTTGCCAGAAAATGTCAACAGATGCAGAAATAAGTTTTCTGTAAGAGAAGGAAAAGAAGAAATAAGGAACTGAACGTAAGGAGAGAATTCAGTCTTACATAATTTTGAAACAGATGAGGACTTACATGTAAGTGGAAGTTGTTATTTCTTAACTACTGTTGAGTTGGTTGCTGCCCGTCTGTTGGCTCTAAGTCTGGTGTTATAACTGTGCTGCAGAGGCGGTAGCGAACTCTGAGGGGAAGGAATAGGGGAGTGCGGAAGGGAGGAGAGGATGGGTGGAGTCAAATCTGACGAGGCTGACAAAGGGGCGGAGTCAACAGCATTGCTGGAAGTAGGCCTAATATCTGTAGGTATGGGAGGAGTATTAGGGTTTGAAGAATTAAATATATTAGGTATCCTAAATTTATTCGAACTAACTGACTTTAATAATTTCGGCATTAATTCATGTAACATACTTTTATTGTCCGTGGTTTCATTGAGATTCTTTTGCTTATTGTACGTCTGATCTAAATGGGTGACCCAATATCGGGCATCCTTGCCGACATATTTATGGATTCAATCGAACACAATGAAATAATAGCAAAAATTAAAGGAATAGATTTATGGTTGAGATATGTAGATGATACATTTGTAATCATAAACAAAGATGTCACTAATAGTCAAGAAATCTTAAATAAATTAAATGAAATCGAACCTAATTTGAAATTCACGAAAGAGGACGAAGTCGATAACTCATTGAATTTTCTAGATATAACAGTTACGCGTAAGGTTAACACTTTTGATTTCCAAATATTTAGAAAACCGACACAATCATCTACAACTATAAACAATTCCTCTTTACACCCGAGTTCACATAAACAAGCATCTTTTCACAGTCTAATTTATAGAGCATTTAGAATCCCTCTATCTCCCATGAATTTGAAGAAAGAATTAAATTATATTAGATACCTCGCTAAACAAAATGGTTTCAAAATAGAAATGATCAACAAATTAATCAATAAAATTAAGAACAAATTATCTACGAATCTGATACCAGAAAAGACCAAAAAAACTGAGTATGCTACATTCACTTTTAATAATCCAGCTATACACCAGATTACTAGCGTATTCAAGAAACATAATTTTAATATAGTTTTTAAAACTACTAATACTAACCAGTCCATATTCTTTAATCATAAAAAAGTTAATTATGATAAGAATCGTTATTTAGGATCGGGAGTATACAGACTTAAATGTACTCAGTGTAATTTTTCATATGTTGGACAGACTGGGAGAAATTTTATGACAAGATACATGGAACATGTTAACGCGGAAAAACATAGGAAATACTCAGCGATGAGTTTGCATATGAGGGAGACTGGCCACAGATTTGAATCCATAGAGAACGACTTAACGATAATTAGAAACATACAAAGGGAAGAATGCTGAATGAATTAGAAAGTTTATACATCTATTTAGATCAGACGTACAATAAGCAAAAGAATCTCAATGAAACCACGGACAATAAAAGTATGTTACATGAATTAATGCCGAAATTATTAAAGTCAGTTAGTTCGAATAAATTTAGGATACCTAATATATTTAATTCTTCAAACCCTAATACTCCTCCCATACCTACAGATATTAGGCCTACTTCCAGCAATGCTGTTGACTCCGCCCCTTTGTCAGCCTCGTCAGATTTGACTCCACCCATCCTCTCCTCCCTTCCGCACTCCCCTATTCCTTCCCCTCCGAGTTCGCTACCGCCTCTGCAGCACAGTTATAACACCAGACTTAGAGCCAACAGACGGGCAGCAACCAACTCAACAGTAGTTAAGAAATAACAACTTCCACTTACATGTAAGTCCTCATCTGTTTCAAAATTATGTAAGACTGAATTCTCTCCTTACGTTCAGTTTCTTATTTCTTCTTTTCCTTCTCTTACAGAAAACTTATTTCTGCATCTGTTGACATTTTCTGGCAAGGATTCAGCCATTTTATTACTTACCGGTGCTAACGGCCTCTTACAATTTTTCAATAGACGCTTCTGCCTTACTTACTACGAATTTCATCAGCGGCCTTGAAAAGATTGTATTCATGACAATCAAGTTTATGCTTGTGTACACGCCCTCATGTCGTTGGCTTTTTATTACTACCACTTTGATTTTCCAATATTTTATATGAACTGTTTTAATTCGAATTTTAATAGAAGTTTTAGTCTCCGACAAGATTATAGTTTAATCATAAGACAGTTTTCCATTAGCATCTTTTTATTTTATCATTTTTCACAATTTTATTGTTCTGAATTTTAAGAACAGACTAAACTTTTAACTTCCACTTTTTATTTTAGTTGTATTTTTGATGATTGTATTTAACTTCCACTTTTAATTTAGTTGTATTTTTGATTATTGTATTTAGGCTGAAGATGCCCTTAAATGAGGGCGAAACATGTCCCATGTAACTAAGAATTTAATTATGTAACAACTATACGTGATAATATAAGTATTGAATAGGTGGAATAAATTAAAACACCTTTATCATTGTTGAACTGTTAAATTTTCAATACGGACCTAATATGAGGTTTATAACATGTAATAATTTTCACCACGTCGAAACGTTTAACGCTTTCTTTTCAATAAACCGTGAATGTACGGTACGAGAAAATATTAGAGGACCAAACATATACGCGAATATATTGGCCGTCTGGTGGCGCAATCAGTTTTTTGTAATGAAGTACCGGTTCGTCACAGTAATTTTCCATGTTACCACTTGTAATGTAGAGGAATTGGGGGTTTGGGGAAGGAGCCCCCAACGAGCGAAAGCGAGTCTTTAAATATAAGATGCAATTGTTACATGCATGTTAAAATGGGACATGTTTCGCTTAAACTTAGTAAGCATCTTCAGCCATTTAATCCAAAGTTAAGTCAAGGCCCTGAACCAGGTTCCTCATTAAGATCTAATACTTGCAATATTATAAGGTAGAAAGACATAAAAATCTAATCTATGGAGTAAGCGGTGCTTAAATATAACTGAAATTCAAATAATGAACTTGTCATAGTATCATATATATATGAAATAAAATATTAGTGTTTAGGATGGTACAAGTTGACTATTTGTAGAGTGAACATGGTCATAAAATTCTAACATTACAATTGGATTGTACAAGTTTATTTCTTGATAACATCAGTGAACTTATCATATGATTCAATCCCATGTGGTTGCAGAACACAATACATACAAGGTCACTGTTTAGATCCTTGTGTAGTAAAAGATCTGGAAAAGTACATTTCGCTTTTTGAAGTGGATCCTTTTAGTGAAGAAACAATACAGGCTGGCAATAAACTGATAACAGACTGTTGGTAAATTGAAAAGGGGACGTTGGCTTAATTTGATGGAAGAATTGGATATTACAAGTACAATGCACCAATGGTAAGTTAATCAACAAGAATGACGTAATATTCCAAAATTTTATCCGATGAGCACTAATGATTGATATCAACAATATGTTTCCAACATACATGCTTCAACCTTAAAATATAACCATGGTTCTTTCTAAAGGAATATTCAAACAGATTCAAACCCTAACATGATCGACTTTAACCAAGGTTCTGGTTTTGTAACAATTGTTACGACTCAGGCGACCATAACGGTTGAAGAAACCCCAACTCACGCTATGATAAATCTCTAGTCAGTACAATTTGAGAAACCCCAATTCATGCTGTGATCAATCCAGTCTACAATTTAGATGTCTAGTCATTATAAAATAAATTAATTCATTGTTCATAAATTCTGGCAAAGTTAATGTACATATTATACATACTGTACATATTGTAAACTATGTAAAAAGCATAAGACCATTGTATTTAGTATTAAGTTAAGTTTACTGTTAAGTTCCAATGTTTATAGTTTTAAGTCTTGACCTTAAGATTAGTATTAGGCTGAAGATGCCCATAACTACGGCGAAACATGCCCCTAACTGGTGTTTATAATTCATGTAGAATTTAATTACTAAAAATATATTTGTGTTGAAAAGGTGGACACAATAATTTTAATCTTGAAAGAGAATTGGATATGTTGCAGAGCAGCATGAAAGCTTGGAGACTACTAAAACGTTTGAATAATGACCCCACCAAGGCATCTGTTCATTATAATGTATTCCCAAATGAAATTGCCCATCAGCTCTTGTTGACTGGCAAAGTTAAATGCAGAGCTAGACCACCAAAATTTCTAAGGAACATTGAAGATGAAACCTGTGAAATATCCAAACCTTTTGTTTTTGGAGAGCTGGAAAATGCCATCAAGATGTGTAAGAACAGAAAAGCACCTGGCCTAGACGACATTCTTTAGAGCAAATTAAACATTTTGGAAATGCTACCAAAGAATGGATACTCCAACTCTTCAATAACTGCCTGGAGCGCTGTCACATTCCAAAAAGGTGGAGGAAGGCCAGAGTAGTTGCTATCCTTAAACCCGGCAAGGACCCTAATGACCCTAAGAACTTTCGACTGATCTCCCTTTTGTGTCACCTCTACAAGATCTTTGAAAGAATGCTTCTTAATCGTCTTGCACCATCTGTGGAGCCTTTGTTAATCCCAGAGCAAGCTGGTTTTAGGCCAGGCATGAACTGTACTGCACAAGTAGTAAACCTAACACAGTATATAGAAGATGGTTTTCAATCCCGAAAAATCACAGGAGTAGCATTTGTAGACCTTTCTTGTGCCTATGATACCGTACAACATCAAATCATGATACAAAAACTGTACAGTCTTACAAAGGATTTCAAGTTTACCAGAACTGTTGCTGCCCTTTTACAGAACCGACGATTCTTTGTTGACTTTCAGGGTCAGCGAAGTCGATGGAGAACACAAAAGAATGGTCTTCCTCAAGGAAGTGTGCTAGCTCCCTTACTTTTCAGTATATATACCAACGACCAGCCACATCCACTCATACTAAAAGCTTCCTATACGCTGATGATCTGGCCTTGGCTACTCAGACTGAATGCTTTGAAAGAGTAGAAAACAATCTCACTTCAGCATTGGATAAATTGTCTCACTACTATGAGACAAATAATCTCAAACCAAACCCATCAAAAAGTCAAGAATGTCCTTTCCATCTGAAGAACAAACAAGCCTCAAGGAAGCTGCAATTGAAGTGGAAGGACAAATTTCTAGAACTTAATTACACACCAAAATATTTGGGTGTTACTTTGGATCGTTCTCTAACTTGCAGGGAGCACTGTTCAAACATCAGGGCAAAGGTCTTCTCTCGGAACTCCCTGCTCCGTAAAGTGACAGGTTTAAAGTGGGGTGCCCACCCTCATACGGTAAGGACAACAGCCTTAGCACTTTGTTACTCAGCAGGGGAGTATGCTAGTCCCGTTTGGTATAAATCCACACATGCCAGATAGGTCGATGTCGCCCTGAATGAAACGTGCAGACGTATTACAGGATGTCTGAAACCAACACAAACAGACAAATTGTACTACCTTGCAAGAATAGCCCCTCCTGAGATCAGACGTGAAGTAGCTGCAAATGTGGAGAGGTTAAGGGCTTCTACCAGCTCAGCCCACCCCCTACATGGACACAAACTACCACTGACTCGATTGAAGTCCAGGAACAGTTTCATGCACTCTTCATCCCCCGCTAGTGCAGATGCAAGGAAGACCAGACTTCCAGAACGCTTAAAATAGGAGGAAAAGCTTCCCTCTGGTCATGAAGAAACCTGGACTACATGGAAGGCACTGAACAGACTAAGAGCAGGCGTTGGAAGATCAAAGGACAATATGAAGAAATGGGGCCTCCTGAAGAGCAGTCAAACCCTATGTGAATGTGGCGTGGTACAAACAACAAGGCACCTTATTAATTGCTCTCCATGCCCTGTTAAATGCACAGAACTTGATCTGGCACAGGCCAGTATCAGTGCTGTTAACATGGCCAAATTCTGGGCCGATATTTTGTAAATAACTGTTTAATTTTATGTAATATTGTAATTTCATATATTTTATCTAATTTGCATCTGTAATCTATATTGTGCTACTGATATGAATAAATAAAATTGTACAAGTTTATCAATATTAATGAAGCGTGGATTAATTAAAATATCGAAAATTAAAATCTTGATCAGATCAAGCAGCCAATGAGGCTAGTCACCTTTCTGTCAACATAAGGGTCTTTAACACGCGTCACATTGCAAATTTTCCCACATCTAAGGCTTAATTGAACACCCTAACTGTTGAGTCTATGCAAGATAGCTTTCGACTACAATCCCCTACAAAGAATATTTCACAGAAAGTGATACAATGCTTCTACACACTAATGCTTTTCAATGTGCCTTTTAACTTTACATAACTGCTTGATGTTAACCAAGAACTCCACTGTAATTCTACGTACCCGACTCTCATTTCATCAGTGTTCGAAGATTTAGATCTTAATGAGGAACGTGGTTCAGGGCCCTGACTTAACTTTGGATTAAATGGCTGAAGATGCTCACTAAGTTTAAGTGAAACATGTCCCATTTTAACATCCATGTAACAATTGTATCTTTAAATTTAACACTTCTTCAATCGGGCCAACTTGTTATACCTTTCAATGGCGCAGGGCTGGGATGTTGCGGTCCAGGTGGACCAGGCCATCGGCGACCAGGTAGCAGTACTGCCGGAGGGCTTCACTTACAACCCGACGCCTCATCCAGTCGCGGTCACCTGCGGGGCCAGCTCCACTCGGCCGGGAAGAGGACGCGGAACTCGCAGGGCGAGACGCAAACAGGACAAGACATAATCCGGTCCCCTGCCTTGGGACATCGACGGACCTCTCTCCACCGGCTCCTGAGGAAGACAATGCTATGCACTCTGCAGCGGTCCCTGATAGGACTCCCGCCGTTGGACAGTAGGTGAAGTCCTCCGGCAGTACTGCTACCTGGTTGCTGATGGCCCGGCCCACCTGAACCACGATATCCCAGCCCTGTGCCGTTGCCTAGTATAAGTTGGCCCAATTGAAGTATTTGCGCTGGGCTGGGTCCAGGTGAGGCCAAGCGCTGAGTTCCCAAAGAACCGTTGCGGCGTCATGATGGTCGCGCCCTGCTGGAGTGAGGGTGAGAAGTATTGGAATGCTGGTTTTTAATAAATTTGTTTGAAATTTTTTACATTCTGAACTCCAGTACGGTTATCATAATGAGATTCATAACATGTAATATGTTGTATGTTTCAAGCTGTCAGTGGTGAGTTGGCGTGGAATGAAATAAGTAGAAGAATAAGCTTGACGGAGTTTTCAAAAGTAGGAAAGATCATACTAATATGGTATTAAGATAAAGTTGTAATTCAAGAGGACAGATTGGGGTGGTGGTGATTATTGTTTTAAGAGGAAGTACAACTAGGCAACCATCCTCTATATAACACTAATCAGAGGGAAAATATGGAAGGGGTCCGACACTTCGAAAAATGAAGATATCGGCCGAAGGAAGACAAGGGCCACGAAGGGCGTGAAAATGAAAGACTCCCTAGCCCTCGCAAACCTAATAGCGTCGGGGTCGGAAAAGAACAAGAGTTGACCAAGAGAGGTCAGATAGGATAGATGAAAGTGAGGAGCCTGGCACAAGTAAGTGGAAGCAATGCCAGGACTCAGCTGAGGGCCCCGTGGTCGCTAACCCACGCTCCAAAGTTCAGAGCCCTTGGGGCCCCTTTTAGTCGCCTCTTACGACAGGCAGGGGTTACTGTGGGTGTTATTCTACCACCCCCACCCACAGGGGGAGGACAGATTGGGGCAAATATTCATTTATAGGGTGAGGAGTAAGGGATTGGAATAAAATATCAAGGGAAATGTTCGATAAATTTCCAAGTTGAAAATGTTTAAGGGGGGAGACGTAGCTCAACACGGGGAAAATAGGCCAATATTCATTCGATTGTTATATATGTTACAAACGTTGTTGAAAAATGCTGCACATACCCCAGGATTGGAATGATTAAGAGCAATCAGAAGCAACTTCAATAATGTCAAGATTCTAATTATTACATTTTAAAATAAAATGTTCAAAATTTCCCGCCTTTTTAACAATATATCACGGTTTCCTTCTTAACTCTCTTAGTGATTCACGGATAACTATGATTTTTTCAGAGTTTGCTCCCATAATGTTGTACTACAATCTGTACCTCATTCAGATCAATAGGATTTCAATTCGATTTTATGTAACGTTTTTACTTAAGAAGCTATTAATGTTTTCTGGTCCTCGGAATAAAAACATGACAAAAAATCCTAATCACAGTCTATTTTAATGATTAAGGTTCATTTTGTAGCTGGAGTTTTGATACACACTTTAAAAAAGGAAAAGTACGAAAATTCTTATAAACTTGGAATTTATAAGGAAAACAGTGATATACTGTTAAAAAGGCGGGAAATTTTGAATATTTTAACCCTAGAACACTAGCACTCGTAAATCTTACGAGTGAAGGACAGATACTCCCCTACCCTCCATCCTGTGAGCCACTAGGCTGCCTCTCCTTCCAGGCATGCTTCTGCCAGTCAGTTGTGGTTCCGCAGTCGTTACGAGAAGTTCTCTGTTTGGGGTAAGTCCGCCAAAATATATTTTTGTAATGAATCACTACGTCGTAAATTTAACGAGCGCTAGTTTTGCACGATAAAGTGTCATCGTAAGATTTACGAACGCTAGTTATGGGAGATCAAGGAATTCTTATAGAAATCGGTAGTGATATGCAGTCCGTGTTTTTCTTTACTACTTCACATTCTGTGCATGCAGCCTATCTTACTGTCTTTGGCTTACAGTTCACTGAACATCACCGTTACACGGATTTGGTCTTTTGTTCTTTTAGGTGCAAAACAATGAATCACCAGACACTTGCAGATGATGATATTTTGGATTTGCTTTTATCTGACGACGAAGGAGAAGTTGATGTACTCGAAGCGGATTTTGGTCACAGTGATGGATATGACAGCGATAAGGACCCAGAATACATGCCTGATCGTTCTGATTCAGAGCGAGAGGAAGAGAGTATATTAGTACGTCTTCGTGAATTGGAAAGTAAGCGGAAATGAAGAGGAAGGCCAAGAAAGCTTCCGGAGAGTATGATGGGAACTGCGGAAACGGACAGTGATGAAGAAGAGGGGGAGGAGACATTGGTCAGCGGTGAGAATGAAGTTAAAAGGAGAGGGAGAAAGCAAGATGAAAATGAAAGTGATCAAGAAAACAGTCAAAATATATTTTCTACTGACAGTCAAATTATTTGCACAAATAGGGAAAATAACATAAGACCTACACGTGAAAGTAGTGGCGAGCTATCAGCTGAAAGAAACATTGATACTGGAGTGGAAGAAGGGTGCATAACTGGAGATAATACAGGAAGACCTTCTGTAATTAAATTACAAGATAAAGAAGAAATCACCGGAAAGAACGGTTTTAAGTGGAAAACTAGTGAGTGCGTACGTTTAGTTGGAAAAATTATGCAAAAAAATGTTATTCACGTCAGGCCAGGTCCCACACCAAATGCAAGTGGTGTCACGGAACCAGTGGACGCATTCAAGAAATTTTTCACGCTTGATTTACTTGAAGAAGTTTTGATTCATACCAATGAAAAAGTTGCGCGCCAGCGGGTTAATTATAAGAAATCGGCTGATGCCAGTCTTCAAGATGTCACTATGAACGAACTCGAAGCTCTACTCGGATTATTGGTACTAACTGCAGCCCTAAAGGATAACCATTTAAACTCAAAAGTCATGTTTGACACAACATTTTCCGGTGAAAGATACAAGGCAACAATGTCTGAGAGAAGATTCTGTTTCTTGATTAATTGTTTAAGATTTGATGATAAGAATACGCGGGAACAAAGGAAAGAAGGAAACAAACTTGCAGCTATTTCTAAGATTTGGGAAATATTTCTAACAAACTGTAGAAGCAATTACAAACCTGGCACGTACCTCACAATTGATGAATAGCTAGTAGGCTTTCGGGGGGAAATGCCCTTTTAGAATGTTTATTCCTTCGAAACCTAACAAATATGGCATTAAAATTGTTATGATCTGTGATAGTGGAACGAAGTACATGATGGATGCTCGGCCGTATTTAGGAAAAGGAACTACCCCACCAAATGTAAGCGCTGCTGATTTTTTTGTCGATCAACTCACTGATTGTGTAAAGGGAAGCAATAGGAACATCACTATGGACAATTGGTTCACCAGTGTTCCTCTAGTTCAAAACCTATCGGAAAAGCAACTGACTGTAGTAGCTACAATGAAAGGAAACAAGAGAGAACTGCCAAAAGAAGCGACAGACCTTAAGTTTCAAGGTCGAAGAACCGGATCGTCCCTATTTCTCTTTGGTGAAGATAAAACTTTGGTGTCATACAAGCCAAAGGATAATAAAATAGTAATCCTCATTTCCTCAATGCACGATTCTGCTGCTATCGATCCTGTTACGAAGAAACCAGAGATGGTGAAAGTATATAACAACACGAAAGGTGGAGTTGACTGTCTAGATCAAATGAGTGAACACATGGACACATCTAGAAAAACCAAACGATGGCCGCTATGCTACTTCTACAACATGATAAATATTGGGGGCATTAATTCCTTCATTGTCTATGCTCATAATATGTACAGAAGGCAGCAAAAACCGTTGACGAGACTAAATTTCATGCTGAAGCTCCATCAGCAACTTAGTGAACCACGGCAACGTGAGCGTCTTCAAATTCCGAGGTTGAATAGTAAACTAAAATCTTCAATCTCGGGAGTCTTAGGTGAAAAAGAAAAAGCCACTGTTGAATTTGGAAATCAAGAAGGACCAAGGAAGATGTGCCACTACTGTAGATGGCGTAAAAAGGATGACCACTACTTACTGTGCATGTGGGAAGGCCATTTGCAAAGAGCATTAAAGGAAGACCTGCCTTGATTGTACTAGCTAAAATGCTGGCATTTTCTGTGACTAGGATATTAATTTTTCCCAGGAAAGTCACGTGGACAAAGTGGTATGCTAATATAACTCTGAAAATCTTTAGAACATTAAATTAACGAACAGTTTTGAGTGCTATTCCTTCAGTGTTATAATAATAATAATTATTATTATTATTATTATTATTATTATTATTATTATTATTATTATACTTCCTCTGTTATGTAAAAAAGTCATTAGTTTTACATGTGTCTGACAGATTGTGTGCACCTTCATAGAGGGCATAGAAGTTGCTAGGAAACGACTGAATGTGTTAAGATTATTTTGTTATAATTTTATTATTATTATTATTATTATTATTATTATTATTATCATTATTATTGTTTTAAGAAACAAATTAATGTTTTCAAGTCTATCAGTAACATTATACTTGTATCTAGTAAGGAAAATACCTTGTAAGGCATTTGCATACGTAACGTAGTTCTAATTATTTGTTATAGCCATAGTTTTTATGGTGTTCAGTTACGGATTATCATAATGGCCTATGGTTAATGTAGTACACAAACGACATTTGCAACGGATGTGATGTTTTAAATATTTGCTCAGGAAAATTTTTTCAGCAGGCAAACTAATTTTTAAAACATGATGAAATTCTAACATTTTAAGTGATTTTTCCATTTTTCAAAATACTCATTTTATTAGTAGAAAGTTGGCTTAGTCAGTATTGTACAGCTTTGTAAATAATCAAGAACAACTGAAATTAAAGATTATATTAAAAAAGAGGATATTACTCTCTACACTAAACATTCAGGGGATATTTCTTTAGCAACTCGTAAAATTTACGAATGCTAGCAATAAGCACCCTCATAGCAACACTAGCGTTCTAGGGTTAAAATATTAAAATTATTAAAATTCTGATATTATTGAAGTTGCTTCTGGTTGCCAGGAAGCACGCCAATACTAGGATATGTGCAGCAATTGTCAACAACAATTGTAGCATATTTAACAATCGAATGAATATTAACCTATTTTTTTTCCTTTGTTAAGCTGGGTCTCCCCCCTTAAGAAAATGTTAGGTAAAGAATTGTATATAAATGTAAATACAGTGTGAGGTAAACAATTGATAGGGCATCTATCACCTGGTCAACAGCCCTAAATGCAGATCATTGATGATTGGTTGATGAGAATTGGTAGACATGCATTTAGTGTGCGGTGCGACAGGATGTTGTGCCCGTAAAGCGGCACGAAAGTACAGAGAACGCTTTCCCAGCAGGCGCTATCCTAATTGGAAGAATTTTTTCTTTTTTGATACCAACTTATAAGAGTGCCGGCCAAGGTTCCCACCAAAGACATGTCCAAACACCAGACATTGAGGAGATGGTGTTGGATAGTGTGGCCGACCACCCAGCAATAAGTACCCGTCAACTTGTCCATGAAATGCACACTTTGAAGGATACAGTGCGGAGAGTACTGACAGAACAGGTATTACATCCCTATCGTAAAGAACGTATGCAAGCACTGGGTCCAACAGATTTTGAGCCCCGCATTCACTTCTGTCAGTGGATTATCTACCGCAGTGCTGTAGTGCCAAATTTTATACATCTTGTATTGTTCACGGATGAGGCCTCACTCATCTGTGATGGTGTTTTCGGCAGCCATGTCTCGGGTGAGGACATTCCCGACGCCACCTATATTGGTGGCCACCATCAATGATTCTCTGTCAACGTATGGGCGGGCATTGTCCAAGAACACCTGATAGGACCTTATTTGCTGCCTCTCCGTTTGACTGGTCCACGTTACCTGGTATTCCTGCGAGATGTGCCACCACAGTTCCTGGTACTATACACTTCGTTGTCTGTGAAAGGATGTGGTTTCAACATGACGGTGTACTAGCCAACTTTGATGTTAATGTCTGCAAGCACCTGAACAACACGTACCCTTATTGTTGGTTTAGAAGCGGAGGTCCTGTTCCATGGCCAACACGACCGCCTGATCTCACAACTCGGGAATTTTTCCTCTGGGGTTACTTCAAATCGTTGGTGTATGAAGCCCCCATAGAAACGGATGAAGACCTGCTTGCTAGGGTCCAAGCTGCCTGTCTCCGGGTACAACAGACACCAGGGATCTTTGAGAGAGTGCGGCAGAATTTCGTGCACCATTGCCATGCATGCATTGAGACTGGTGGTCGTCACTTTGAACAATTACTATGAGCTACGTTTATTGTGCGGTGTATGCTGTGTACGTCCATAACACTATAAATGTGCTTTTCTGATCATCGGTCCCGTATCTCAATATAATTGGTTGTGGACCCTCTATCACCCATTTCAATTTGACCCAAAAGAGTTGAGACATCCTCTATGTACTATATCCAAACGGGTAAACTGAGTCTAACGTCGTATGCTTCGTGACCATCTTCCATTACGCATGGCAATTCTTTTTAACAGGTCAGTGTTAGTGAATTGATATATACATACCTGAATATTGCCTAATGCCTTTGGAAAACGGGGCAGTAATTGGACATTCTGCATGAATTCATCACAGCCTTGACGATGTGTTATGCAGCATTCATCACGGCATTGAACTGTCACCCATCGTGCGAGAATTTTATCTTAACTTTTAAGGGAGAACGACGAGCTTGTTGTATCCTTGAACCCCCTGCGGGTGGGGGATGCACATGTAGAATACACCCGCGGTATCGCCTGCCTGTTGTAAGAGGCGACTACAAGGGGCTCTCAACTTGGGAGTGTGGATTGGCGACCACGGGGCCCTTAGCTGAGTCTTGGCATTGCTTCCACTTACTTGTGCCAGGCTCCTCACTTTCGTCTATCCTGTCTGACCTCCCTTGGTCAATTCTTGTTCCTTTCTGACCCCAACAGTATTAGAGCGTTCGATGCCTAGGGAGTCTTTTTTTTTTTCATGCCCTTCGTGGCCCTTGTCTTTCATCGTTCATTATTTCATTCTTCGAAGTGACGGATCCCTTCTTTCTTCTTCTTTTTTCTCTCTCTCTACCCCCTGGGAGTGGGGGACGCAGACGAAAAATACACCCATGGGATGATTGAATTAGAACCATGAAACTGCTTTTGATTCGTACCATCACGCAGGGAACACCATGGGTTGCCTGTATTTGCGAGTAGTACCACCATATTAGGTACGAAACAGGTTTGTGATTAGTAGCAGCAGTGGGTTGGTTCGCCTGTGGGTTTCCAGTACCTGTGAGTCGAACCCATGTGAGCAACACCGCGGGTCTGGGCGTTGCCTGTGAGTTGTACCACTATATGAGCGACACCGTGGGTCTGCATTGCCTGTGATTAGTACCCACTATGTGAGGAACACCACGGGAATACCGGCACCCGTGACTAGTACACCTAGGTGAGGAACCTCATCGGTTTGCATTGGCTATGAGTGGTGCCATTGTGTGAGAAACACCATAGGTCTGCGTTACCTGTATGACGTACAATACTTGTGAGTAGTATCATCATGTGTGGAACACCGTGAGTCTTCGCTACTTTTGATTAGTACCCCAACATGACAAATACCATGGTTCTACTTTACTAGCGACATGTACCATTATGAGTGGCCGTTGACCTGGATTTTGGACCGCTTTAGAAAACAATCATCATCATCGGGATTGTACTTTAGAATGGTCCCTTAGTCGGTAACGCTGTTTCTTTCTGGTAGTTCTTGGGTAGGATCCACTGATTGTTTTGGGTTCATGTCCATCCATTCATTCTTCATGTCATCTTTTTTTCTTTTGGTCAGTGGATGATTTAAAACTTTTGTTTTGTAATTTCATTTCGTACCATCAGGAGCCGAGGACCTAGATGTTAGGCCCCTTAAAATGACAGTCATCATCATCATCATCTGTATCCTTGAAGGGAAATCTTTATATCGATATAGCCTACTGTTAAGATGTATTTTTGTGAAATCCCTCTTGTTTCAGGTGATTGTAATTGAGTATAATTTTTTTCCTTTTTTATGTTGTCTTTTCTGTAGAAATACTCTTTATCTCTTGTGAAAAGTTATATTCGTGGGGTATTTCAGAATAGTGATTTGTACTTACAAGTCCTCAGTGACAGCAAAGGCAAAGAGAGTAGACCTTTTATGTTCGAGTTGAAGAAAGATGCAGTCTTGCTGTAAGTTGGCCTGTAAGTGTGAGAGTGCTGCACTCATTCGTCACTGAGGATTTATATGGGGTTCACCTGATCATAAGACAGAAAACCAAGTTGACTATTTGGCTTTCCTAAGAAGTGATGAAATTCTTAACTAGATTTAAGATATAAGATGAGCAAACATTAGGAGTGACTACCCTTTGATCACAACAACTGTACATATGAAAATAGGAGTGGTGCATGCTCTGTGGTGGCATGCAGGTGGTTGGAGGAGCACTTGTGAAGTTACGAGCATGGATTGGACCTCCAGATCCCCTGATCTTCATCCAATCGAGCATTTATGGGGTGCTGTCGATGCTGGTGTATGCTCCATGAACCCCGCACCAACTAAACAAGACCAATTTTGTTAGTAGCAGTGCAAGTTGCGTGTGTCCAGGTCCCTCCAGAATGACTCCAACACCTTGAAGAGGCAATGCCTTGCCGTATTGCTGCTGTTTTGAGGGCTCATGGAGGAGCAACTTGTTATTAACATCACATTCAGTGTCTTCCCATGATTTTTGGACAGTCAGTGCAATGGGATAATTGGCCTGCATATGGATATTGTGTAAAACGGTTCCCTAAAAAACAGTATGTTTCCAAGACATATTGCTAAAATTTGTCATAACAACTTGGAGATAGTGTTGGCTACCGAGTGTATGATCCGAAGCAGTGTATCAATTCATTCAAATGTCCAAGTGAATCGATTTACAGGAATGACAAGCTCATGGCATATGATTCACCTGACTTGCAGCAGTCAGTACTGAGTGGTGCAATCGCAGATCAGTGAGATACAACATACATACACGGTTCATTATCAGCACACTGGACATTGGCGGGGAGACGAACTTCCGCTGCAGTGTGTTATACAAAGCCATGACACATTGAAAGAATCATACGCAATCACAGATCATTGAGACATAACACACAGACGGTTTGTTATCGGTACGCTGGACATTATGATGTAAAAATACAATGGTTTATTACAATCCACCTATTCAATACATAATTAGCTTAGTTAGGATTACATCCTTACTAAATTGTTATACATGGTACATGTTTCGCTCTTTTTCTGAGCATCATCAGCCACTATAGTTACTCTAGGTTGATTAGGATCTTGACCTTGAACTTTGAAATAATTTATGCTATTTTACCAAATTCTTTGTCAATCTTAATAATTACAATGTTCATATCTGAATCTGGACATTGGCGGGTAGCCAAGCTTCCACTGCAGTGAGACATACAGAAATGTGACGCACTGAAAGAATCGTACGTTATAACAGACTGCTGCTCTCAGACATTTGAAAATAATACCCACTTGCACTCACTGTTCTCTTCATACAGGGATGTTTAAACAATAGATGGATTTATTTGCAATATTAAAAAAGCTAGTCAAAACGTATTTCCAAAATGTTTAGCTCATAAATAGGTAGGCTATTAGGTTATTCTATTTATTAGTTTAATAAATCAGTATTGTAACTTACAAGCATTCCCTATTCATCACCACCGATTTCGCTCAAATTTATAGAACATGCAGGGCTTGGTTAGAAATGAAAAGTACCGGGCGAGTTGGCCGTGCGCGTAGAGGCTTGCATCCGGGAGATAGTAGGTTCGAATCCCACTATCGGCAGCCCTGAAGATGGTTTTCCGTGGTTTCCCATTTTCACACCAGGCAACATGCTGGGGCTGTACCTTAATTAAGGCCACGGCCGCTTCCTTCCAACTCCTAGGCCTTTCCCATCCCATCGTCGCCATAAGACCTATCTGTGTCGGTGCGACGTAAAGCCCCTAGCAAAAAAAAAAAAAAGAAATGAAATGAAAGTACCCGAAGTGGGGACGCCAGATGTGGCCAAGTGTATAGGAAATAAAAATGTTGACGTGGCTCTCGCACCGTATAAGCCACTTACATTAGTGTGCATGCCGAGCAGAAGTTGGTGTAGTGGTAAGAGCTCGGACTAGTAATTCGATGGTCATGGATTCCAATAAAGCAAAGAGGTGAATAATTTATTTTATTTATTTATTTATTTATTTATTTATTTATTTATTTATATGCAAAAGACATATAGGACGTCATTTTTTTAATGAGTTCATAATTGTAGAAAATTTGGAGTTGCGAACTTTCCCGATGTGTTCAAACAGAAATTCTTCTTTTTTCTCCTTTATTGGCTATCTTCCCTCCTTGGGGAATGTGCCATAAACATGAATAGTCATTTCACAATAAGATTCGTTTTCACCTGACAGTGAAGGTTGCTCCTGGTGGCTGTACACGAACAATAGATTCTTGGCGCAGGTAGAAAAAAGGTGTCCCTGACCGTTAGGGATGATGCTAGCTAGGGAGCTCATTTGTTTGCTAGCTCTTGGCCAAGTAACTTGAATTGTGCGAGAATACTGTTAGAATAGTCTAGAAGATATCAAAATTTTTGTGAAATAAAATTGTGAGGAACATATTGTGAAAAAATCGACAATGGGTGGTGTGAATAAAAATGAGCATGCACTCTTTACTTGCGAATTTAGAGCAGGCACTTGCAATGAGGTGAATAAAAACCACCTGTCGGAAGCAGTCACTCACAGTTGACCTGTGACCTTGAGCACACACTCCAGTCGCTCTAGTAGCAGAGTGGGTGCTCCAGATTTCTGGTGAATAAAGATAAAGCAGGCACTCTTTCTGGTAAGCGCCTGCTCATGTTTCTTTCAGCTAACTCAGTAGGTGACTCCAAATGATAGTGTCAAGTTCAATAGCATGGCAGAGGTAATGGTGGTGGTTAATCGGAAAAGAAAATTATATAAACTTCGCAGAGAATCACCTCAACTTGATTACAGAGCAGTGACATGGGACACACCCTTGCACCGGCCATTATGCAACGCTGGGCACTGGCTGTTACAGACATTCTGTGTGATCAATTCCAAATATCTGCTATATGTTACTTAGACGATTGGCTACTCTACGGCCCTGAACTACCAGTAGAGGACATCCTCCTTTACCTCGATTTGGTGATGGGGATCACCATCAATCGCAATAAATCCTGCTTGACTCCAACACGGCAGCTGACATATCTTGGAGTGATCATTAAGAGGCGGCCGAAGTCAGCTCAAGATCCATCTTTTATTTCAAAATATCGCCACTAGTCTCGTTGATGTCGACAACCAACTCCACTGATAGTTACATCGCGGGTGCATAGATGGCAGTAAGAAAGGCCGAAAGAGCGATTCCCCTCTCACCCTCCAGCGTCACATAGTCTGTCACCAGGAAGTTGTGATACAGTACTTGCACGGAGCTGATGGTGTTGACATTTGTACGGAATGCGAAACATTCCAGGAAATTATTGAGCATCGGTTAGTGCTGAGCAAAGCAGTCAAAATAAGGTACTGTTTCCGATAAAAATAAATGAAATGGCGTATGGCTTTTAGTGCCGGGAGTGTCCGAAGACAAGTTCGGCTCGCCAGATGCAGGTCTTTTGATTTAACTCCCGTAGGCGACGACCTGCGTGTCGTGATGAGGATGAAATGATGATGGAGACGACACATACACCCAGCCGCCATGCCAGAGAAATTGATTAATTATGGTTAAAATTCCCGACCCTGCCGGGAATCGAACCCGGGACCCTTGTGGCCAACGGCCAGCATGCCGGACACTGTTTCCGATGTTGAAATGAAGTAGTGCATCAACCCCGTCCCCGCCTCACGTCTTTCCCTGTACCGGCCAGTAAGTGATACATAATATAATTCTATCCAATGAAAATACAAACTGATATAACAGAAGAATTCATTTACGCATTTTTAGTCACGCAGTGATACTTCGGACATACGATAAAGATTGTAACGTGACCAAGAACGGAATTTTCCAACAACCCTGAGTAAAAAAAAAGCCTTACAAATTTATAACAGTTTTTTTTCCCTTGGAAACAAACAGTTCTGAAATATATAAACAATGTATAAAACATCCCATTGCATATTGTGTTAAAATTTGAATTCCATAAAATAACTTGTTTTCGGAGACGCAGATGTGGCGGAATGTTGTCCCGCAAGAGTTCTTTAACGTGTCGACCTTCCAATACCACCGCACTGGGCCAGGATCGAACCTGCCAAGGGGCAGAAGGCCTGCGTTCCAACCTTCGAGCCGTTGTGAGAGTCTCTTTGTCTTTACAAAGACGGATTTGAAGTCGTATGTTTTCGTATAAGTTTTAAATAATGAATGTTACAGCATCTAAATATCCATTAGTTCTGTATTTCATGACTTGAGTGGAGTGTAATTAGAGTAACTACTAAGCTCAAAAGAATACCACTTCATTCTCGCTTTCGGTGACGTCAGGCGCTTTAGCCAATAGCAACGCTGCTCACCGGAATGACCTATCTGACCTGTGAGTTATTCTAGTTACGTTGGAAAACCCCATTTCCAAGAAATACAAGGATTGCAAACAACGGTTTTGTATACCTACCCATTATGAAACTCTGAAACAGTGCTGGTAAAGAACGCCACAGCTGAAGGGCACTGCAACTTCCCTCTGTAGGTGGGGGTAGTAATATAACACCCACAGTATCCCCTGCCTGTCGTAAGAGGCGACTAAAGCGGGCCCCATGGGCTATGAACTTGGGAGTCTGGGTTGGCGACCACGGAGCCCTTAGCTGAGTCCTAGCTTTATTTCCACTTACTTGTGCCGGGCTCCTCACTTTGATATATCCCTCTTCATCAAGTGTCATCTTTTTTTTTTTTTTTTTTTTTTTTTGCTAGTTGCTTTACGTCGAGCCGACACACATAGGTCTTATGGCGACGATGGGACAGGAAAGGGCTAGGAGTGGGAAGGAAGCGGCCGTGGCCTTAATTGAATCGATTATTTCAGAAAGCAGTCAAGTGCCAAAAAATGGAAAAATGAGTTAATGGCAGAATATGTTACTAAGAGGGTATACGCACATTTTGGTGCTGAAACCAGTCAAGAAACGTTGTCCTATAATGGTCAGGCATGACGTTGAATTTCGTATTTAGTTCAGAAACCAGTTAAGTGACACCGCTTGGTTGGTTTCTGCGGTAAACTGCTGGTACCTTTCCGGTTGGCGCTGCTGTTCTGAATCCAGAATAACCAGCTGTTCACATCTGTTTTTGTTGTCATTGTTGTGTTTCTGGAATCGCATGTTCCTAGTTTTGTGAACAAATGATTCAAAAAAAATTTATTTTGTTTAGTGCAGTGTTTTTTATATTCTTAGTGATATGTATGAAAATTCAGAAGCGGGTTCGAATCCCACTGTCGGCAGCCCTGAAGATGGTTTTCCGTGGTTTCCCATTTTCACACCAGGCAAATGCTGGGGCTGTAACTTAATTAAGGCCACGGACGCTTCCTTCCAACTCCTAGGCCTTTCCTACCCCGTCGTCGCCATAGGACCTATGTGTGTCGGTGCGACGTAAAGCCACTAGCAAAAAAAAAAAAAAATTCAGAAGACGAACCTGTATCTAAAAAGGAAACAAGGAATGGTAGACAAACAAACTCACACGCGTAATATTATTCGGAATGCAAGGGTAAAAGGAGAAGGTTACATTTCCTACTCAGACAAGGAAGTACCTGGTCTGAGTCCTACATTAGGCCTATTCTTTGTTACTGTTTGTTTTAGGTGCCCATCAATATCAATAAGGTACGTGAAATAAATGCCTTAAAACCTTACCTGATGGAATATGAACACTTTTATGACAGCATTTTACAATGGCTTAATACAGAAACAGAATGTGCTGTGGAGTTTGTTTATGAGGACTGAGTACCTCTTGTCATGCAGGCATTGCTGATTTCATCCTTTTGTATCAGCAATACAGTCTAAACCTATTAAAATATGTTTTTTTAAAAACAAATATTGGGTTTATGACAAAATCCCTTCAAAACTCAAGAATTATCCCATAAAAATATGTTTGCAACACTCGTTTATTTCAGAAACCAGTTAAGTGGAAATATTTTCCGTTTTTTATAGCAAAGTTAATAAGCACAAAATATTTTTCCTTAGATAGAAATTATTAAGAAATATAATACGTTCGTGCTAAAATATTAAAACCCCTACCATAACATTTTGTCTGATGCTAGACAGTTTTTTTCATTTTACAAAAAATAACAGACTTGGCGCTTGACTGGTTTCTGAAATAATCGATTCAATTAAGGTACAGCCCCAGCATTTGCCTGGTGTGAAATGGGAAACCACGGAAAACCATTTTCAGGGCTGCCGACAGTGGGGTGGTGATTATTGTATTCATCTGGACGCGTATACTTGCACAGTTTTCACTACATTGTACTTGTGTGCTCATCATATGACTCAGGTGGTGGTGGTGGTGGTGATTATTGGTTTAAGAGGAAGTACAACTAGGCAACCATCCTCTATTAACACTAATCAGAGAGAAAAAATTGAGGGAATCCGACACTTCGAAAAATGAAGATATCGGTCAAAGGAAGACAAGGGCAATGAAGGGCGCGAAAATGAAGTACTCCCTAGCCCTCACATACCTACTAGCGTCGGGGTCGGAAGAGAACAAGAGTAGACCAAGGGAGGTCGGATAGGATGGATGAACGTCAGGAGCCTGGCACAAGTAAGTTGAAGCAATGCCAGGACTCAGCTAAGGGCCCCGTGGTCGCCAGCCCACGCTCCAAAGTACAGAGCCACTGGGCCCCCTATTAGTCGCCTCTTACGACAGGCAGGGGATACCGTGGGTGTTGTTCTACCACCCCCACCCACAGGGGGCGACAGTGGGGTTCGAACCTACTATCTTCCGAATACTGGATACTGTCCGCACTTAAGCGACTGCAACTATCGAGCTCATTTCATTTCAGAAGATCTTCTACCATAATAGAGATTCTTGCTTTAGATGTTGCTCAGTAGTGGAACAGTTGAACCAAGTTTTCAAATTATCAATCCAAGGAATGCGCCTTCTTCGTGGTCATCTTTTGCCTTGTATCTTCCTTTGAATAACCAGCTGCAGTAGACGATATTCTCTTCTCTCATCTATCCTATCCACATTTAGTCAACTCTTGTTCTTTTCCGACCCCGACGGTATTACGTAAGGAGGCCTATGGAGTCTTTCATTTTCACGCCCTTCGTGGCCCTTGTCTTTCCTAGGCCGATACCTTCATTTTTCGAAGTGTCGGATCCCTTCCATTTTTTCTCTCTGATTAGAGTTATATAGCGGATGGTTGCCTAGTTGTACTTCCTCTTAAAACAATAATCGCGACATAAAGCCCCTAGCAAAATATCAAACAATAATCACCACCACCGCACTGCAACTGAAAAACGGTTATATTCTTGTAATTTATTGTTTCATTCAACAACGGTTGTGTTCCCGAAACGGTTGCGTTCTATCTGTCCCAGCTGTAATGGGTATTATAAACAGTGACACATGCACGGAGCCTCAAGGAGGGTTGTAATGCAGAAACAGGGGAGGTCCGCCTGCAAGCCTCGTATCGAGAGCAAGGGAAGCAGTGCAGCGGTGAGTTTCCGTGCACACTAGTAACAAACGTAGATTTAAACCCATATCCAGTGGCGATTCTAGCCCTGGCGGGGCTGCGGGCTCAGTTTTAGTGAATTAATTATTTTAAAATTCCTTGATTAATAAAGAAATTGATAATTCACAGATATAACGTATTTGAAATAAACATGTTAATGGTTGTGCTAATGTTGCCCATTGTATTTTCATAAACATGGTTACTTTTCTTTTGAATTCCGTTACCAAGATTTTCAATTCCAAACAGCCCCTCCCCCATTTAACTTTTTTTCTTATTTTTGCTAGTTGCTTTACGTCGCACCGACACAGATAGGTCTTTGGCGATGATGGGAGAGGGAAGGGCTAGGAGTGGGAAGGAAGCGGCCGTGGCCTTAATTAAGGTACAGCCCCGGCATTTGCCTGGTGTGAAAATAGGAAATCACGGAAAACCATCTTCAGGGCTGCCGACAGTGGGGTTCGAACCTACTATTTCCCGAATACTGAATACTGGCCGCACTTAAGCGACTGCAGCTATCCAGCTCGGTTTTTAAGTATCTAGAACCGCCACTGCCCATATTGTAATAGGCTACAACTGAAAGAGGAACAACGTATATTTATAGCAATTTATTCTTATTCTACTAGCAACTACTATTCAGTATGCGGATTCTCAACCATTACTGCATCTCTATCTGTAACGTTACACCATTTAGCCATTCTTTTAGTAAGATATGTTGTAGCTTATTTGAACTGACGATTCACCTCCGACCTACAATTACCAATAAAAATAAGTTAATTGTCTTATTTTGAATAGTACGCATCATTGCGTCACTAATATAACAAAGACAATTCATTAAAGTCAGGTAACATCTACCTCAGATAAGGCAGCTGTTTTAAGTTCATTCGCAATTTCATGGTGTTTTTCACTAACATATTTGTCATATTCTTTGGCGTGTTTTAAAGAATAATGTCGATGAATGTTAATATATTTTGCTAGTGGTTTTATGTCGCACCGACACAGATAGGTCTTATGGCGACGATGGGATAGGAAAGGCCTAGGAGTTGGAAGGAAGCGGCCGCGGCCTTAATTAAGGTACAGCCACAGCATTTGCGTGGTTATTTATTTATCGTATGATGTGCACAGATAGATTATATAAATAAGTATACAATATCTACACAATATATACAAGCAGAAGCCTATAGTTCCAAATCAAGTCCATTGATCCATTTCAAGGCCTCCTCAGTTGCGTTATGAATGTCCTCCAAAGGACCTTGAAATGCTCTCCGTGGACACTCGGCAATTACGTGGTGGATGGTCTGTGAGGTAGCTCCATAATCACACCCAGAAGAAAATGGGAAACCACGTAAAACCATCTTCAGTGCTGCTGACAGTGGGGTTCGAACCCACTATCTCCCGGATGCAAGCTCACAGCCGCACGGCCAACTCGCCCAGTGTTAAAATTGTTAATAAAGTTTAATGTCTTATTACAAATCAAGCATTTTGCCATTCCATTGCACTCGGTAAAAAAATATAACGTGCTATTGAAAGGTCATACCACAACTAGCGAGTAACGAAGTATTGTCAGCGTGTCCACTGCTGCTTGTTATGAAGCAAGGGTGAGGAAGCAACTGATAGCAGCTGAAGATCTCACTCACCACTTCCCTGCATGGGTAAGAGCTAATCTGTCATCATCACTCTTCAAGGTCAAGGCTTTGTGACGCTGCGGCATCTGACGGAAACTGGCTGAACTACCAGCACTAGAATTCGGCCGACACTCGGAAGTCAATAAGCAGAGCTTTATTAAAATCACGATTAAATATATAAAGAAGCCCTAATTTTGAAGTATGTTAAAGTAGCCGCTTAGAGAAAAAAATAAACTTCCCTACGGTATAGTTTGCTTCTAATTTGAACACCATCTTGACTTAAAACTAGTTTAGGAAAACCGCGGTTCAGAGCTCAATTTCATATGGAGATTTGTTATTTTAAATACCATTTTATAACTATGTTTGCATTTCTTTTTAAAATGCTTTTACACTAATGAGAAGTGTATCACAGACTACCGTACGCTATAAAAACAAAATAATTTTACCTTGTTCCGTTTCCTTATAGAAACTCTTACGAACTTTTGACCCATGTTACAACAACTACTGAGCTGGTGGCCGGCCGTTCCAGCTCCGGCCGCCTCTTAACACCGAGACTCAGACCTTACGACTCACTCAAGAGGTCCAGGATCGTGTGTGACGATATGTGCAGCTTCTGCCTCGACTGCAAACTGAAGATTTAGTGCGTGTGTGTGGTTATATTGCTTGGGTGGCATACGTTATGGCACTCCCATTATTTCCTCTTAGACATGTACTTACTAGAGAATGGTACTGGCCCAGGCGTGTGTATACTCACCAGACCCTCTCGACAGATAGGTCCTCTACATTACACCCTTAAGGTGTACGTTGATGCCTCCCCCCATAGTGTCGCCTACGCATGCACCGATTTGAGGACAGCATGGTCTCAGGCATTCCAACGTTCTACACCCATACATGCTGCTGAAACTGCTGCGGCGCTCATCGGCGCCACAACAGTGTTACATGAAGTTGAAACCAGGAACTAGATGTGCAATGAAATCTGTGTATATACTGACTCCAATGTTGCCATGTACTCTTCGCGGACCGGACGTGGTTCGGTCCTGTATATGTATACCTTGTTAATCAATAAAGCAGCACGGAGAAGCATTCGCCTCTCGTGGCTGCGGGTTGACACCTGGCAGAATCCGGCTGACACACCCTCCAGAATGGTGCTTACCTCATTACACGCGCTGGCTTGACGTGTTATAAAAGGCCAGCACGCTCTGGAGGGTCGTCAGTTGGATTCGAACATTGTGAACCAGCAGTCACTGTCCCAGCGAAACCAGGAGTCCGTCCCCTTCGCCTGCGGGTACTCTTCACCGATCTCTAACAGGTTTACCTCCCTTGGAGATCGACCTGACCCGGACCAACCAGGAGGCCCAACGCAAGTCAACACCACCGAGTTTCAGGCCATCATCAAGGCGCCAAAATCCAACACCGGCCAGGACACGGTATCGTGTGTGATGCTTTCTTGTTTCTTGATGTTTTTCTTACTATGTATTGTAATTTCTTTCATGATTTTTTTGTATGCCTTTCAGCCTCATTGATGTTTTGTATGTATAAAGATAATAATAAAGAAGTACAGGCTTCCAAGCTTCACTTGGTTGCCGCCTGGTTGTCCTTCGCTGACTTACGGGCTGCGCCCCATGCTTCTTCCAGTACACGCAAGCCATCGAAGGCTATAAAAGGCAAGTGCTGGGGCAGCTCGGGGACAGTCGTGAGTCAAGGAAGGAGACAGGCTACTCCATGTGAGATTTGTGCTGGACAAAGCGGAGGCGGGACAGGTTTTTCTCCAGGTACTCCAGTTTTTCCTGTCATCTTTCATTCCAGCAGCACTCTCCATTATGATATTTCATCTGTCAGTCATTAATCATTGCCTCAGAGGAGTGCGATAGGCTTTGGCAGCTGGCACGATTCCTATCCTCACCACTTCATTCCATTCCTGACCCGGTCAGATGACTGGAAACAGGCTGTGGATTTTCATGGAGCATGCTGAATGGTTAGCGGAGCGTTTCCTTGGGCACTCCAAAGAAACAAGAGGTGGTGCACTAACAAATGAAGAAAAAATGTAAATCTTCTTGCATTATGTTGGTAACCCTGGGTTTCAGAGTGGAGTTGGTGAAGACATCTCAGAGAACTGTGTCAAAACATTTTCGCAGATTTTGACATTAACAGAAATGAAAGCAGAATATTAGATAAAATCCGACAAATGTTGCTTAGATGCAGGAAGCACGGGCTAAGTGGCAAGAACGTTTGAGCTTCCCTTATGCTGTCAGAACTGTAGACTGTACTCATGTACAAATTCAGAAGCCACATGTTCATGGAAATGACTACATTTGCAGAAAAGGTGTCCCTAGCATTAATGTACTGGCCACTTGCAATGGAAAGGAAGAATTTAACCAGTGTGATGTGTCACAGCCTGACTCTGTCTATGATTCCCGAATTTGGAGAAACTCCGATGTTTGCAGAGTTATGATGCCTCTGTAGGAAGTCAAAGGGATGACAACTTCGGCAGATCTTACAACTTGCTTACGTCACGCCGACACAGATAGGTCGTATGGCGATGATGGGACAGGAAAGGCCTGGGAATGGGAAGGAAGCGGCCGTGGCCTTAATTAAGGTACAACCCCAACATTTGCCTAGTGTGAAAATGGGAAACCACGGAAAACCATCTTCAGGGCTGCTGACAGTGGGGATCGAACCCACTATCTCGCGGATGCAAGCTCACAGCTGCGCGCCCTTACCTGCACGGCCAACTCATCTGGTCCTGCAGATCTGGCTCCTTAAAAATTTCATTCAATTGTCAATATATTATTTTCATCACAATGTTTGTTATTTACGTTGTAGGCCTACCATTTTCCTCAAATTATTAATGTCTTAATATACAGGCTATGATTTCCTACCTTTCAGACGGCCGATGGGAGGGTTATTCTCCTTCTGCATCAGATTTTTTCAGCCGCTTCTCCCATTATTTTAATGATATGCATTTGTTTCCCGTATGTTTTAATTCTACTTTATATTTCAGTCTTGTTTTCGTGTTTTGTAATTTTTTACCAACCGTTGTTGGACGGAAATTATTCCTCTCCTTCTAACCGCTTTTCCCACTTCTATAGGGTCCTGGGTGTGAATTGCGGATTTGGCCCTGTTTTACGGCTGGATGCTCTTCCTGACGCCAACCGTAGATGGAAGGATGTAATCACTATTGCGTGTTTCTGTGATGGTTGGTCGCATAGTGTGTTGTGTGAACATGAAGGGGAAAGTGTTGGGACAAACACAAACACCCAGTCTCCAGACCAGAAGAATTAATCAGTCGCGATTAAAATCCCCGACCCAGACGGGACCCACTGAACTGAAGGCCTCAATGCTGACCATTCAGCCAATCAGACAGTTGTTGGACGGAAATGTTTAAGTTAAATTTAGTGAGTAGTTCACACTGAACTGCATTTATTGCAGTTGTTTTCTTGTGCTTCTTATCCGGTAACTGTGACTTTGAAAACATAATTGTATGTTCCTTTAAAATGGAGATAAAAGCGGACTGGAATTCCACACTGTTGTCTGCCATGTTAAGCACTGAACTATCCGGAAGTCATCGAAGTGTTATCACAGTCTAAGGTGTTATATACATGGCACGTGCACGACCTTGATCAGAATGTTCATTCTTATTAACTGACTGAAGCTTGAATGGCAAAACTGAGGTGATGACGTTCATTCTTATTAACTGACTGGTAGCAATGAGTTTATTACACTGACAGCTCTGTGATGTACCATAGGATTGTAACCTCTGGCAACACGATTACATGTTTTTTTCACTTATTAGCCATGATGAACATTCTTATATATTTTCACTCTTGTTTTATGTTTGAACATTCTGATTGACTGACTGGTAGCAATGATATCCTAATGATTTTAATTATTTCACTACCAGCTCCGTATTGTACTTTCTGGTTTTAACCTCTGTTTCAACACGATTGTATGTTTTTCTCGTAGCCATGTTGTAACATTCTATGGTTTTTTCACACTAGTTTTAAGCCTTTTTGATTTTCTAAATGTAAATGTTGATTCTTAGAGTGCCATATATTTTAAGGACACTAGGTTCGGGGCCCTGACCTAACTTTAGGCTAAGATTTATTTCAGCTGATGATGCTTACGACAGTTAACGAAACATGTCCACTCTCACAATGCCTGTTGTAATGTTTATATCCTAAATATAAGGAAAGATAAGTATTGGAAAGGTGGTGTTAACTATTATTCTTATTTTAAGTTTCATAATCTGATGTCCAATACGGTCTACAATGAGATTTATTACTTGTAATATTTTCTCATACCAAGAGTTTTCATTGCCAGCAATATCGTCACTGATTTCACCCTCGGTTTCTTATCATCCAGCCAGTCATTTTGCGGATGTGTATGGTTCCCGGAATTACCATTGTGATATCCTAGCTCTGAAGCAGAAGGCAGAACGTCATCACCTCAGTTTTGCCATTCAAGCTTCAGGGGACTGCAACGTGCCCTGTGTGGAGTGGGAACTCCGGAGCGCCTTCTGGCTCCTGGACCAGATAATGTCCATAACCAGATGTTGAAACACCTGAGTGACGATAGTCTCTTATATCTCCTTCGTGTATTCAACCGAATATGGGTAGAGAGTGAGTTTCCTTTACAGTAGTGAGAGGGAATAGTAATTCCTGTCCTCAAGCCTGACAAAAACCCTAAGTTTGCAGGAAGTTACAGCTCTATTTGTCATATTAACTGTTTGTGTAAGCTACTTGAGAGGATGGTGAATTGCCAACTTGTATGGTGCCTGGAGAAAAGAGGACTTTTGTCTGAGTACCAATGTGGTTTTCGAGCTGGGTCGTTCGACCGTGGCCACTCGGTACACCTGGAGAGTTCTATCCAGGATGCTTTTCTCCGAAAATTTCATTTGGTGGCTTGACTTAGAAAAGGCTTACTACACCACATGGTGATACAGCATCTTTTCATTCCTGCATGGAATTTCTGAGCTAACTTGCTGGTTTTTATTGCAAATTTTTTGTCCCTCCATCTATTCCGTCCAAATAGGGAGGGCATATTAAATAACACTTGTTTGTTTTAATATTCATCCACCTATTCGATACAATACAATTTTTTAAAAATTAGGACATTGTCCTTATTAAAATTGTTGACATGAAATTAGTATATTAGATGGTACATGTTTTGCCCATCAATAGTGGGCATCATCAGCCATATTTTCCACCTTAAAATTGATCAGGTACCTGATTGGAAATAATCTATGAATGCTGTTAAAAACTATGTCGTATAAAATATATTGGAGATTGTTAAACAACTATTACAATATAAAATGTAGTATGCTGTTATTTGACAATATTAGTGATAATATTGGAGTCTAAAACATGGCAGTTGTTTAAGGATTATGACATAATAAAAGATATTACAATGAAGATAAAAATCAGAAAATACATTCCATTTAGTTGTCAAATGGCGTAATGTAAAAAATTTTTAAATGGAAAGTTCAATTTTCCATGCCTTACAAAGTTGCTACCCACATTTTCTACCTCCAATAACCCACCCTAAACTACCCCTCCTTTATTTCCCTATCTTATCCTTTCCCATCATTTTTTAACTTCAAATCCTTTTAATCGTCTCTTATCTACTAATCCTCTTCCTTTATTAACTTATCCCATCTTTTCTTTTCACCTCTCCTCTAAAAAAAACAAAAAAACCTACTTTCCGAATTGAACTGTATATTAATATACTATATTGCCACATGCATTTTGGGTCTTCACATTCAAATTTAAACTCTTGCCTTGCGCTGACTTTGACTACTTCAATTACGACCTGAATTTTTATCTTCAAGAAATAGCGCACTGTGCATATACGCTTTTCATTTGTTTCCGGTATTGCACCTTTTACCATTTTCTCTTCACAATTGATTTTTATGTCAACTGTTCTAAAAAATCTACTAGATCCTAGTTGCATATTTCAATTATATTGAATTGTATTATATGTATATATATATTTATATGTACATTTTCGCGACCGAAGCAAATACCGGAGCGTTTGAAAGCACAGTGCCTGACGTTGAATATGTCACGCTGATCTTCGGGAGCTGGCAATTTACTTCAATTGAGCTACTCGTCTTCGGCTTCTGCACGATTTTGGATCTTCACATTTGTTGGATTGTGTTGTGACTTTGCGCCTGATAGTGTATGCAAGCTGGCTCATTTAACTGTTCTCCGCTTCTCGTAAACGTTATGAGACAATGCCGAACATTGCGTGTGCTATGCTGCTGTTCAGAAGATTGCGCCTTGCTTCTTTTAAGCGACTTACCTTCTACTTCTGAATTTTACAGTGCCTATCCCTGTTGTTTTATTTTGCCTCTTCAACTGTTTTTGTGGGGACTTGATCTTTAATTTCTTTCGTTCTTACCTATGCATTGTTTTTTGCGTTTTATTCGGCTGATGATGACCCGGATTGTGGTCGAAACCGGTACCGCTTCCACTTATAATTAAATAGGAATGTAACACTACATTTTGTATTCATTTGTAATGAATAGGTTGAACTACCTTATTTATTATTTCAATTTCATTAACGGTATTACCGAGCTCGATAGCTGCAGTCGCTTAATTGCGGCCAGTATCCGGTATTCGGGAGATAGTAGGTTTGAACCCCACTGTTGGCAGCCCTGAAAATGGTTTTCCGTGGTTTCCCATTTTCACACCAGGCAAATGCTGGGGCTGTACCTTCATTAAGGCCACGGCCGCTTCCTTCCCACTCCTAGCCCTTCCCTGTCCCATCGTCGCCATAAGACCTATCTGTGTCGGTGCGACGTAAAGCAACTAGACAAAAAATAATTAACGGTATTGTCGTTGCTGCTGGTTCAGCCGTAATACTGTCGCTGTACATAGACTATTTTGCTCTGCATAATAGCTTGACAATATGGCTGTCTCCGAGTGGCAGTTACAGCAGGGAATTAGGAGAGTGGAACAGTGGACCTTAGAACATGGCTTTCGGTTTTCAACCGCAAAGATCTCTGTTGTACACTTTTGCTGGAAGTGCACTCTTCACTCCCATCCCGAGCTTTTCTTAGGGAATGTCGCTCTCCCTGTAGTTAACACCGATTTCTTGGGCTCCTTTTTGACAGCAAATTATCATGGGAGCCATACATGTGGCAGTTAAAAGTGAAATGCACTAAGAAACTGAATATTTTGTTCTTAGCAGCACTACTTGGGGGCAGACCACACAGTGCTCCTACAATTTTATAGGGCACATATTTTATCCAGGTTAGACTATGGCAGTGCAGCATATGGATCAGCAACGCAAAGCGACCTTCAAAAACTGGATAGCATCCACCACAGCAGAATTAGTTTGGCAACGGGAGCTTTTCGTGCAAGTCTCATTGCTAGCCTGCTCGCTGAATCTGGCACGGCGCATTTTCACCTGTAGCGCCAGCAAATGCTTCTGTCCTATGCTGTAAATTTGCGGCAGATGCCACTTCACCCAAGCTATTCCTGCGTATTCCACAATGTAAACCGTCCACTGTATGCTGCTTATCCTCGAGCAACACAGGCAGTTGGAATATGTTTGGATAGCACTCGCAGATTGTTTTATGTACCATTGTTTCCTTGTCTTGTTAGACAACCAATTTAGGTTCCCTGTGGATAATTTTTTCTTTTAAATGATATTTGTCGTGGTGTCTACCTCTGTAGATCTTTTGCCACTACTTGCACCATATGGTATAAACCTGCTTGTAATTGTAATTGCGGAAGTGTAGAGTGTTGAATGTGAGGAAAAGACCATTAAGGACGACGCAAACACCCAGTACCCAGGCCAGGGATATTAATCATTGCAATTAGAAACCCCTGACCCGGCCGGGAATCTAACCCGGAGCGCTGGGTTACAGGCGGATGTTTTGTCCCCTACACCGTGGGGCTGGACTCCGTGGATAATATGACGACCTGAAATAATTCTAGATTTGCACACCGTCCTGAAGGAGAACATGGACCTTTCCATTTATCAGAGACTGTCTGTCCATTGTTGGCCAGTACCCCGATTCAGTCGTTGTTTACACGGACAGATCGAGAGCACAAGCGGGAGTAGGCTGTGCGTTCGTTGTCGACAATAACAGGTTTCTTTTTCCTCTACCAGAAGTCTGTAGTGTGTACACTGCATAGCTCTATGCTACCTGTGAAGCTGTGCGGTACACGCTGTCCAATGAGCGCTGGCGTTTTCTGCTGTGTATAGACTCCTTGAGCTCGCTACAGTCTATTGACGCATGTTTCTCTCAGCTTCCTCTGGTGCAGCGTATCCAGGACCTGCTGGCCGGGTGTTTGGATGCCGGCACCAGAATCATGTTTATGTGGCTCCCAACCCACATGGGTGTAGAGGGAAACGAGTTAGCTGATAAGGCTGCCAAGGAGGCTGTTACATTGTCCCCCATTGCCTTACAGGGTTGCAGCCAGTGATATACGCTCTCAGGAGAGACGTTTGGTTATGTCCCACTGTGAGATGGAGTGGGAGGCCACCCCTCTCCCAAATAAGCTGAGAGTGATAAAAGGTACTACAAAGGTATGGAAGACTTCCCTTGAGGCTTTTCAGATGGAAGCAGGGGTATTATGTTGTCTTCGAATCAGTCATGTCATAGTAACGCATTCCTACTTACTGAAGGGTGAAGGCCCCTCTGTGTGTACTTGCCGCGGTCATCCTACCATGGTACACATCCTTATGGAGTGCATTGACCTGGTTGATCTGTGTTGTAGTGTAAAAGCCCCGAATGCAATCTCTCTCATCCTGTGAGATGACGAGCAATCTACAGACCTCGTTATCAATTTTATAAGGGATAACAGTGGTGTTTTTCCTCGCGTATAAAAGTGTGTTTTCTGTTAGTGTTTATTTTTTGTGAACTACAGTGTTCTCCCTAGGACCTTTTTGATGGGCGCACCGCCCTGCCGGTTTTACAGGCCGCCCGGCTAACATATCCTAGGTAATTGCTAATTACATAATATTTATACATATTTGAATAACTGGTTGCTCCAAATTAAATTGTACATGCTGTAAAACTGTTTATTTACACGATATATCACTTTTATCAGCATAATTGCTTCAATTACATCAGAGTTTAAATGTTTAGCTTGACTGTCATGTAGTGTAGTACTCGAGCAGTTGTCTAGATTTACGTGGAATCGCATGCGTGCATCCGATTCCACATGACGTCACAAAACCCGTATGGCACTCCACAGCAACCGAGTGGTAAGCCCCGGTGTTAGGCCTATATGTTTATTAACGAGCAGTAGTCCAACCCCACTTTCGGCGGCCCTGAAAATGGTTTTCCGTGGTTTCCCTTCTTCACACCAGGCAAATGTTGGGGCTGTACCTTAATTAAGGCCACGGTCACTTCCTCCCCACTCCTAGCGCCTTACTATCCCACTGTCGCCATAAGACGTATCTGAGTCGGAGTGACGTAAAGCAACTTGTAAATCAAATATAAAAAGAGCGAGCAGCAGAACGCTAGAAGTTCGAAATATTCTTATATCTTGTTCGTGACAATTACACTAAAATAGTTATATTTTGCAGTTAATGTATACCTGACTGATATTATTGTCAATACCTGGGAGGAATAAACTGAAATTTTAGCATGTTCATTTTTTATGTAGTATTCTCCGCCCGGCTGCTCATTCCTGCCACCTAGCTGACGAAAATTTCTGGGGAGAACACTGAACTAGGTTTTTATACCATTGACTCTATTTTATTTTATGTTTGTGTATTTTAATTTCTAACTTGAATGATCTAATGGTTCATGTTTGTGGATTGCTGTAGTCAAACCTAGTTCGTGAACCATGGGCAATGGCTGAGTGGCCTAGTCAGTGGTCCTGAGAGTCGGGATACCAGTTGCTATGGAATGGGAGTGGGCATCTTGGACATATTCTGAGTCGTGGCCCTCCTTGTGCTCAGGCGGCTAGGACTATACAATTCACCGGTGGTCCATAACCCATTAGAGGAGAGATCCTCACTTGGACTATGTGCAAGTAGGGTAGCATCCTGCTTCATGAATTTACCAAGCTCAGTGAACACTTTAAAGCAAGCCTCGGACCTATGGGAGTATTGGAGTCTCACTCCCATTTGACAGACGAGGGACTCCTTGGAAACAACTTGGCGAACGAAATGGAATTCGATGGAGAGCTATCAATATTAATGGGTCTTATGGAAGAAAGAAAGTAGAACTGGCTGAGTCAGCAAAGAGGATGCATTTGGATGTGCTAGGAGTAAGTGATATTCGGGTAAGGGGAGATAACGAGGAAGAGATAGGAGATTATAAAGTGTACTTGACGGGTGTTAGAAAGGGAAGGGCAGAGTCTGGGGTAGGGCTCTTTATCAGGAATACCATTGCACGCAACATAGTTTCTGTTAGGCATGTAAATGAGCGAATGATGTAGGTAGATTTGTCAGTTGCAGGAATTAGGACTAGAATTGTGTCCGTGTATTCACAATGTGAGGGTGCAGAGGAGGATGAAGTTGACAAGTTTTATGAAGCATTGAGTGACGTCGTGGTCAGGGTCAACAGCAAGGATAGAATAGTGGTAATGGGCGATTTCAATGCGAGAGTTGGGAATAGAACTGAAGGATTCGAAAGGGTGATTGGTAAATGTGGGGAAGATATGGAAGCTAATGGGAATGGGAAGCGTTTGCTGGACTTCTGTGCTAGTATGGGTTTAGCTGTTACGAATACATTCTTCAAGCATAAGGCTATTCACCGCTACACATGGGAGGCTAGGGGTACCAGATCCATAATAGACTATATCTTAACAGACTTTGAATTCAGGAAATCTGTTAGGAATGTACAAGTTTTCCGGGGATTTTTCGATGATACAGACCACTATCTGATCTGTAGTGAACTAAGTATCTCTAGGCCTAGGGTAGAGAAAGAGAAATCTGTCTGCAAACAAATAAGGGTAGAAAATTTCCAGGACGAGCAAATTAGACAGAAGTACATGGATATGATTAGTGAGAAGTTTCAAACAGTAGATAGTAAGCAGGTTCAGGATATAGAAAGTGAATGGGTGGCATACAGGGATGCTGTAGTAGAAACAGCAAGGGAGTGCCTAGGAACAACTGTGTGTAAAGATGGGAAAAGGCGAACATCTTGGTGGAATGATGAAGTGAGAGCAGCTTGTAAACGTAAAAAGAAGGCTTATCAGAGATGGCTCCAAACAAGGGCCGAGGCAGACAGGGATTTGTACGTAGATGAAAGAAACAGAGCGAAACAAATAGTTGTTGAATCCAAAAAGACGTCATGGGAAGATTTTGTTAACAGCCTGGAAAGGCTAGGTCAAGCAGCAGGGAAACCTTTCTGGACAGTATTAAAGAATCTTAGGAAGGGAGGGAAAAAGGAAATGAACAGTGTTTTGAGTAATTCAGGTGAACTCATAATAGATCCCAGGGAATCACTGGAGAGGTGGAAGGAATATTTTGAACATCTTTTCAATGTAAAAGGAAATCATCATGGTGGTGTTGCGAACAGCCAAGCTCATGAGGAGGAGGAAAATGATGTTGGTGAAATTATGCTAGAGGAAGTGGAAAGGATGGTCAATAAACTCCATTGTCATAAAGCAGCAGGAATAGATGAAATTACACCTTAAATGGTGAAGTATAGTGGGAAGGCAGGGATGAAATGGCTTCAGAGAGTAGTAAAATTAGTATGGAGTGTTGGTAAGGTACCTTCAGATTGGACAAAAGCAGTAATTGCACCCATCTATAAGCAAGGGAACAGGAAGGATTGCAACAACTATCGAGGTATCTCATTGATTAGTATACCACACAAAGTATTCACTGGCATCTTGGAAGGGAGGGTGCAATCAGTCGTTGAGAGGAAGTTGGATGAAACCAAGTGTGGTTTCAGACCACAGAGAGGATGTCAGGATCAGATTTTCAGTATGCGCCAGGTAATTGAAAAATGCTACGAGAGGAATAGTCAGTTGTGTTTATGTTTCGTAGATCTAGAGAAAGCATACGACAGGGTACTGAGGGAGAAGATGTTCGCTATACTGGGGGACTATGGAATTAAAGGTAGATTATTAAAATCAATCAAAGGTATTTATGTTGACAACTGGGCTTCAGTGAGAATTGATGGTAGAATGAGTTCTTGGTTCAGGGTACTTACAGGGGTTAGACAAGGCTGTAATCTTTCACCTTTGCTGTTCGTAGTTTACATGGATCAACTGCTGAAAGGTATAAAATGGCAGGGAGGGATTCAGTTAGGTGGAAATGTAATAAGCAGTCTGGCCTATGCTGTCGATGATTAGACTTGTTTTCTAATGATTTAAAGATAAGAGGTATAGAACTAAATGAGGCCACAACACTAGGTGAAAATTGAGGATTGTGGCGACGTTTAGTAAATTCACAGAGGCTTGCAGACTGAACACTGAAAGGCATAACAGCCTATAATGATAATGTATGTGTATGTATGTTGAATGATCTATATCACTATGCTTCAAGACAATTCCTTATTCCATTGTAGTCTACAGTATATTTTCTATAATTTGATCAGAAAGCAAGGCATTGCGAATTGGATCCACTGATTGTTTTAATTTCATATTCATTTTTCATAATCATTTGTTTTAAATTCTAGTCAGTGTATATATTTTAAAATTGTATTTATCATGACTTTTCGTTCCATCTCGTACCATTAAGGTCCATTAGGTCCCTTTAAACAAGAAGCATCATCAGCATTCGGGGGATGGTGGGTTCGAATTGTACTGTCGGCAGCAGTTAAGATGGTTTTCCGTGGTTTCCTGTTTTCACATCAGGCAAATGCTGGTGCTGTATCTTAATTAAGGCCATGGCCGCTTCCTTCCCACTCCTAGCCCTTCGTATCCCATCATTGCCATAAGACCTATCTCTGTCAGTGCGACCTAAAGCAAATTTGATTTATGTTTAATGTGTAAGCCATTTATTGTGAACATGAGTTATTTTATATATAACGCTGTATATATAATAAATTTATGACTTTTAGAGATAAAATTTGACTTGCGTCAGTTATTGTTGTTGTTGTTATTATTATTATTATTATTATTATTATTATTATCATCATCATGATCATTAATCGGTACACAATTTTTGTACTGTAATTTTATAAGAAAGTATTGTTTTACCGGAGAGGTAATTTTACATGCATTTCTTCTTCTTCGCCGCGAATTGGTCGCTTAGGCCCACGCAAAATCAACATTTTCTAGCCTTCCTGTTGGCCTAGTATTCCTTCATGCACAACGATTGGATCTGTTTTCGTTGCTCTGACCATGTATGTTGTGTAGTCTTCTCTTCTTCCTCGAAACCCCGTGTGTGAATGATTTTCCAGATTTCATTCCGGTCAAGTAGGTTTGGTGATCTTAAAGCCTTCAAGTCTCTTTCTGTAAGCTTGTACCAATTCTGTCTAGTAACCCTGTTTTTTATGAATGTATATATTTTGTGCGTTAGTCTGTTCATGTCCATTCTTTTTAAGTGTCCCATGAATTGAATTCTTCGCATTTGCATTGTGTCTGTGATTTTGGGAATATTTTTATATATTTCTTTGTTAGGCTTTGGGTAATGTACACCATCTTTCGTTCTTGGCTCAAGGATTTTTATCATTATTTTATGTTCTTTCACTTCGGTTTGGTGTTTCAGTATTCTGTGGTGGAGAATGAATGTCTCTGAAGTATAGAGTGCTTCAGGTTTGATTACAGTTGTGTAATGTCGGATTTTGCAGTTCCAGGAGAGGCTCTTTTTGTTGTTTATATTTTTTGTTAACTGTAAAGCAATCTCCATTTTTCTGGAGTCTCGATTCAATAGATTTCTTTGTTAGTTTCCTGTAATCCATTCACCTAAATACTTAAATTCGTTTACTCTAAAGATCTTGTTATTGCCAATTAGAGGTTCATTTGATGCGATTTTGATGTTGGTCATAAATTTTGTTTTTTCGAACAAGATTTGTAATCCAATTTTTGCTGCTTGTTCTTGTAGTTCAAGTTGTTTTTGTGCGTCTGAGATATCTTGGGTATTTAGTACCATGTCATCAGCAAATGCTAAGCAGTCTAATTTTATGCCTTTCAGTTCTGGCCCCAGTTGGTGGGTTGGTGCACCAGCCATTCTCCATTCCTGTACAACTTTCTCAAGTGCACAATTGAAGAGCAACGGGGATAGTCCATCGCCTTGTCGTACTCCTAAGTCTATTTGAAATTCTGTGCTCAATTCTCCCATAAACTTCATCTTGGATTTGATTTCCGTGAGTGTTTCTTTAATAATGTTTGTTGTTTTCTGATAAAGTCCAAATTCAGCTAATACTTGAAGAAGTGATTATCTATCTATACTATCGTATGCTTTTCTGAAGTCGGCGAATGTGATGACATAATTCTCGATTGATGAACTGTGGAAATATTTCATAGAGTATTTACATTTAAAATTTGCTCTACGTATGATCGTCCTTTTCTGAATCTACCTTGATACTTGCCGATTTGTGGATCCAGTTGAGATTCTGCACAGTTCAAGAGAGCTTTGGATATAATTTTATAGGCTATTGACAGCAGTGAAATTCCACGATAATTCTTGGGATCTGTCTTGCTTCCTTTTTGTACAGTGGATGTATGATCACCATCTTCCATTCTGCAGGGATTTTTTTCAGTTCAGCAGATTTCATCCATAATAGAGCTTTGTGATGAGATTTTCTCCTGCATTTTTCCATAGTTCTGCAGTAATTTGATCTCCTGATGTTTTGTCATTTTTCAATGAGTTACTTATCTCTTTAATTTCCTGTACACTGGGTGGTTCTGAGTCTTTGTTCCATGCTGCTAATTTTATGCCTTTCAGTTCTGGCCCCAGTCGGTGCACCAGCCATTCTCCATTCCTGTACAACTTTCTCAAGTGCACAATTTTTATTGAATTTTTATTGGGGCTTTTTACATTTTAATAATTTGAAAAAGTATTTCCAAAGAATTTCACAGTTTTCAGCATTGTTATTAGTCATTTCCCCGAGTTCATTCTTGAATTGGAGCGATGGAGGGGAATACTTGGTTAATTTTTGTTTGTTGTCCTGAAGTCAGATTCTATATCTTGTAATTTTGTGTCCTCGTGTTGTTTGCAAATCTTTCTTATATATTTAGTGACCATTTTTCTGACATCTTTGAGGTCCTGCCTAGTTTTTGAATTTTTTGGATTTATTGCTTGTGTATGGTTGCAAAAGCTGGACGTTAGGAATGCAAGGAAAGAAGAAACGAGAGGCAATTGAAATGTGGATCTGGAGAAGAATGCAGAAGATAAGTTGGACTGAAATGAAGAGCAATACTGAAGTCCTTAGAGAGATAGGAGAAGAACGGAATCTGATAACTGAAATTGAAAAACTGAAAACAAAAATTTATTCGTCACATTCTGTGACATGAGGAGTTCCTTTGTAATATCATTGAAGGAAGAATTGCTGGAAAAAGAGGAAGAGGACGATCCAGAGTGTCTTACTTCAAGAAACTGCTGCTGAGGATGAAGTGGAATACCTACGATGAGTTGGAAAGCCTCGCTCAAGATAGACAACTGTGGCTGCAGCGACAAGAATATGATGATGATGATGATGATGACGACGACCAATTTAGCCATGCCTTTTGTTGGAGTTTCATGAGTTTGATCACACTCATCTGTCCACCATGTGTGTTTCTGTGTTTTGGATTGTGGTGCTGTTTTCTGCAATTTTTACAAGCCCTGTTTGAAGTTGTTGCCAGTTTTGCGGATTCAATTTTTGTGTTTCTTTTCTAAACTGCTCATTGTCTTTTACCTTTTATACATCATATTTATGGTGTGGAGCTTTCTGAGTGAACTTTCTCTTTTCTCAAATGATGTCCAAAGAGAATTTTGTGGGGTAATGGTCTGAATCTAGATCTGGTCCTTTAAGAACTTTGAGATTCATTATTTCTACGGTGTTTTGGCAGGAGATCATTACATGGTGCAGTTGGTATTCACCTAATAGTGGATTAGGCGAGATCCACGTTTTGGTTTTAGACAGTTTTTCCTTGAAAAATGTAGATTTGAAAAAAGGTCATGGTTTTTGCAGATCTCCATGAGTCTCATACCATTCTTGTTGGTCTGCTTATGTCCTGACCATTTACTGACCCAGTATCTGTATTTCTTTTCTTTGCCAATTTGAGCATTGAAATCACCAACGAGGACTTTGACATTTTTTTGGTATTTTTTGGAGAATATTATCTAACGGATTCCAGAATTCTTCCACTTTTTCTGGGT
This sequence comes from Anabrus simplex, assembly GCF_040414725.1. Lineage (NCBI taxonomy): Eukaryota > Metazoa > Arthropoda > Insecta > Orthoptera > Tettigoniidae > Anabrus > Anabrus simplex. Next base: position 349,213,662 of record NC_090265.1, on the reverse strand, counting down.
CGTTTAATTGATTAGCATGTAGAATCTTGTTTGCTGATTTTATTGTCATTGTAGATAGTCGACCTTAGTAGGACTTGAAAGATCTAACTGAATCAACTATTGACTTAGCTATTATAAATCCGGGCCTAAATTGTGGACAGTTTGTCATAACTCGTTCTTCTGGTTTTCCTTTGTTTATTCTGTATCCTTCTTAATCAAAAGGATACTGATTTTTGTATCATGATTCTTGAAATACAATCATTTTAATTTTTCATTCTCTGGATTTGTCTAGGATGTTTTTAAGTTTTCCATTTTTCAAAAGTGAATTTGTATTGAATGTCATAAGCCAAATTCTTGGTTTCGGTTGGATTTTGCTGTTATGGGGTCTTGAGGCACTCCGACTTACCTCTATGCACACTTCTGTGGCCTCCTCAGAATCTGAAACCGTGGGATTTGACCCTCTGGGGTAATTCTCTGTTGAAGGTGCTCTATCCATGTTGATTTAACTGGAGTGGGGTTTTTTACTGAATTTGGGATCACAGTCTGATTGAGCTCAGAGTTCCACTTCTGAGTTTATTAATTCAGCCGCCACTAACAAGTGGATCAGATGCTGTCTGTGTACCGCCACTAACATGTGAAACCGTCATGCCCTTTACTACTTCGTCAAACCATGTGGTTCTTCTGCCTTCTCATTGGGAAATGGATTTCCTCTTCTGCCATTGAAGCCATTGATCGTTTTTCTTTTACTTCAGTTGATCCGCGGGTGCTTATTTAGCAAAGCCTTATTCACACCTGTCCTGAATATCTACAGGATCCTCTCCTATTAGCCTTGGGACGTGCTTTGTCGGGGTTGAGGTCCCCCACTCCAGTGTCTTACACAGGGTTATGTCTAGTCCCTACTTCATTCAGGACCAAACCCCTACATAAGCTAACGAGGCACAGTTTACATGCATTTCATTTTTTACCTTTGTTTTATGTTAATATGTGGGCCACTCATTATCTTAATTCTCTATATGTAGTGGAGTTGTTACTTTCTGAGAACAGTGAAAGATCACAAGTCTGTGTAGAAAATTTGAGTTGTGTATATTGTTCCAGGTTTTTTTGTGGATTGCAGAGGTGAAAGAAGGTACCAGGGTGAATGGGTCTAACTACAATGTCAAGAATTGAATTTAAAACTTAGACTGAAGGTTATATTTTCAAAAATTTCAAATTTCACAATTTTTACAGGTACAAGAACCCCATCATTAAACAAGTCTAAGAAAGACAAGATTAGTGGTTTTAACAGATTGTGGACTTCAAGCCCTTGCTTTACTTTTCCTGAGCTCCTAGCTCAAATTTACAAAAAAGCACAAATTTATACAAGGGCAGAAATCCCCTAATTCAAAGAGCACTTGCTCCTAAAATTACAACATCTAGCCTTCAAGAGGCATACAATAATCTTACTTTGAAAAAGAGCTAACAGGCTCTCAGTTTTCCAAGGCTACTCAAGGCAACATTGCATGAAAATCTAATAATCTCTGGCCTTACAAGGCACTATTTACAAATAGAAATCTCATTACACAGAGTTATCTAGTACCCAACCTACAGGGCCTTAGTGAAAAAGAACAGGTTAAATAAACGGCCCGAGTAAAATTTGAATGGAGTCGAGGACTGAGCTACAAAAAATTTTAAAACCTATAGGGGCTTGGCCGACGAAACAGGAGCTATTCCCAAACTACTGAGGTTGCTCGGATGGCAATAACTTTAATACATTGCAGGAACGAAAGATTTATGGCACCTCAAACCAAATGAAGGGGAGCTCGAGAGGGTACTTCACTCTCTATCCCCGATTTACAGTTAAAGGTTTTATGAAGTTTTTACATTAGCCGGCAGAGAGTTACATTTTTAGAAAAGTAGGTTACATAGTTAATGATTTGGACCTTTCCCTCAGGCTACACTGCGGAGCTGGCAAGAAATAAAGATGTTATGTGGCCATTACCTTGTAGAAGTTCTAGCAGCTGAAGAAGAGGCCGCCCGCCTCCTGCTTGACACACACACTTGGTAAGATGACGATCAATTGCCCAAGAAACAAGAAAATCCGCAGTTTATAAACCCTTGGGGAAAGTTCGAGACCATTCAAGATTAAACTGGCTACAGCCTCTCATGTTTATTGGTCAGTTTAAAAGTTACACTCAAAATCGAAGGAAAAGACTGTGAGTGACAGAAAATTAATTACAGAAATTAGGGATTGGCTAGATTCAAAACTGGCGGAAATAAAAAGGAAATATTGCCAACCCAAAAATAAATGAACATCAATCAATAAAAAAGACTTACGAATACAAAACTTCTTTGAATTATAAGTTCTTGTACCTCGCATCAGGGTGCTTAATCATAGTTTTTTGGATGAGAGAATGTCTAAACTTCTTGATGAATGGAAAACAAAACAAGTAGAAATGCACACAGTTCAGGAAACTTCACAATAACAAAATTACGTCAGATTTTAGTGGTGACATCTTCAGAGTAAGGTTCTAAGTTGGTTTATTTTCAGTTTCACTGTTTAACCAATAGGGGAGTTCTTTTAGGCGCTAGATTTAAATGCGCGGCGTTGGGGTGTACCACTTGGTAGAGTGTCGGCCTCCGGATCCCAAGATACCGGGTTCAAACCCGGCAGAGGTAGTCGGATTTTTAAAGGGAGGAAAAAAGTCCACTCAACACTCCATGCCGTACGATGTCGGCATGTAAAAGATCTCTGTTGGTACTTACCCGACAAAATTAATAAAATCTCAGCCATAGACGCCCAAGAGAGATCCAGTTTACTCTGTCAGCCATCTAGTGGGCCTAGAGTAAAACGGAACGTTGAAATTGATGAGCAGACAGCCAGATGGTGTCAAATCGAAACATCTGCACATGGTAGCTGAGGCCATACGATTATTCTTCTTCTTATTATTATTATGTAATTTTTGTACACTGTCTTAATATAAGGAGATATTGATATACCAGATAGGTATTTTAGTTTAACTTATTTGTTTTTTATTATGTATTTGCCGTGAATACTATTAAATTTCCATGTTCTTTGAAAAAGGCTAGGGCCGGGCTGAGTGGCTCAGACGGTTGAGGTGCTGGCCTTCTGACACCAACTTGGCAGGTTCTTCGATCCTGGCTCAGTCCGGTTTTATTTGAAGATGCTCAAATACGTCAGCCTCGTGTCGGTTGATTTACTGGCACATGAAAGAACTCCTGAGAACCTAACTTCCAGCACCTCGGCGTCTCCGAAAACCGTAAAAGTAGTTAGTGGGATGTAAAGTCAAAAACATTATTACGAAAAGATTAGGCAAGAAATTGATAGGGATCTCCCACTTGGGCGACAGGTATTGAATGTTGTTGCTGCTGTCTTATCAGTACACACTACACAGATGCAATAGGAGTGGTAACTCTAATGTGCCGTGAATCTGATCGTTGTATTGATTCAGTAATGTGAGCGGAATCAATTGAATTGATTCAGTAAAATGAATCAAATATCCCATCACTACTTTGTAGAATATTTGTCATTTGTTGAATCTGTTCAAGTTCCGTGCCGGTCAGAGGCATTCAAAATAAAATAAACTCACATGCTGCACTAGTATACTGTTCTCAAATTGAAGCAGTGTCAATTATATATGGTTTGTACTTGGTTACTGCAAATACTAAAGAAACGGGGAGAGGGTGAATGGGCGCCATAAATCATGCACGGATGTGTGTAGCAGTTCTCAAATTAAATGGTACAACTTCTGCCATTTTGTGGCTTATTTTATTTATTCAAAATAAGGACATCACACTCCAACCCTCAAAAGTATGCGCCAAAACAGAAACCTTTGTTTCTCAGAAATTATTAGAGTTATGAAGGAAATTCATATAAACTTTTTTCTGGTAAATCATATTTTAAGTACACTTGCTCTGACCAGTGTTCGATAGGACTAACTGTTCAGGCAGCTTATTCACTTTTAAAGGGTCCTGGACATAAGCTTTCCTCTGACTTGCTTCACGTTTTCTTTCACTTCATGGCCTCCTTAAGAGATTGTGTGATAAAACACAGAAAAGTATCTTTTTCTGGAATACTCTTATAATTACAAAGGAAATGCTTAGAAACCTTTTTCCAGGAATTAGAATTTTTAGTACACGTGCCGACTCTATTATTTAATAGGAATAACTGTTTAGGCTGGATATTTACTGTTAATGGTCTCAGGCGTACATTTTCGTATAACTTGCTTTACATTTTGTTTCCCTGCAGGGGGTCCTTAATATACACTGTAATAGTAAGTAGCCTGTGTGTTAAACAAAGGCCTTCTAACCCCAACTTGGCAGGTTCGATCCTGGCTCAGTCCGGTGGTATTTGAAGGTCCTCAAATACGACAGCCCCGTGTCGGTAGATTTACTGGCACGTAAAAGAACTCCTGCAGGATTAAATTCCAGCACCTCAGCGTCTCCGAAGACCTTGAAAAGTAGTTAGTGGGACGTAAAACAAATAACATTATTATTATTATTATTATTATTATTATTATTATTATTATTATTATTATTAAACAAAGGTTCCAGTTGAATGCTTGCAAATTTGAGCACGGTCCATCAAGTAGTTTTTACATGAAAGAATCCTAGTCAAAGAAACCAAAGATAAATCACGCTCCAAAATACAGCAAACTGAGTGCGTTGGTCGAGTGGTTAGGGTCGTTCAGCTGTGAGCTTTCATTTGGGAGATGGAGGGTTTGAATCCCACCATCAGCAGCCCTGAAGATGGTTTTCTGTGATTTCCCATTTTCACACGACGCAAATGCTGGGGCTGTACCTTAAGTCAAACTCCAGAGATACAAAGATCTTTTTACCTAATGCATGGATTTTCATGAAACTTTGTGGGAATGTCACCTACATAAAAGTAGAAATATCACGAACATTTCATTCATATACAATTAATAGTTTTTCCAAAATATATTTTCTTGAAATTTTTAAATCCATTTTTTGATGAAATTTAATTAACATATTATGTAAATTCGTACTTACGTAGGTAATACTTCTTTTAAAATCACTACATATTGATTTTTCTGTACATAATTTATATAAGGAGATATATCGTACTGAAGTTTGTATAATTTTTATGTTCTGAAATTTTGGACTTAAAAGTCCTGACTACTTGAAAAAATTCAAGTCCTGACTACTTGAAAAAATTCTGCTTTCAAAAATTCCATATGCAGGTTTCTTAATATAGCTGTGATACATATACCATACAAATCTTGTTACACTTGGCAGAATATTATGGGAGAAAAATGGGATTTAAATAAAAAATTACAATTGGCAAACAAAGCATTATGACAGTGATAAATTGTTTGAATTCAGTGGAATAACTTCCTGACAAGAGAAAAGAAAATGAATCCTTTCATTTTCAGTCATTAAAATTTCACCAAAATATTGATTTTTATCTCCAGAGTGTAGCCTTAATTAAGGCCAATTCCTGCCTAGTCTTAACTCTTTCTGACCTTTGCATCGCCGAAAACCTTTTGTGTGTTAGCGCGAAAGAAACAAAACAAAAACAGCAAAAACCTTTTTCTCTCTCACTATTAGACATACAAAGAAAATTCGTATAAAACTTTTTTTGGGAAATCAAATTTCAGGTACACAATTATTCACTGCTGAGGCAGTGTATTTAATTTTAAGGGTCTCAAGCGTATGTTTCCCTCTGACTTGCTTCACATTTTCTTTCGCTACATAGCCCATTTAAAATATAGCATGATAGTAAGTAGCCTGTGTATTAACCAAAGGTATCAGCTATAAACTTGCCAAATTTGAGCTTTATCAGTCAAGTAGTTTTTACATGAAAAAAACACAGACTGGAAAACATACATACTTTGAGATCTATTATTTGGCTGAAGATCAATTTGGATTTAGGCGGAATAGAGGCACACAAGAAGCTATTCTAACGTTACGACAGGTTATACACAAAATTCTAGATGTAAAAAAACCTTTGTTTATTGCATTCGTGGATTTAGAAAAAGCTTTTGATAATGTGAACTGGAATATGTTAATGAAGATTATGACTAGTGTTGGTCTAGATTTTAGAGATAGACGAATAGTATACGAACTCTATAACAACCAAAGAGGCATCATGAACATAAATGGTGAAGTATGGGAGGCTTATATAAAGAAAGGAGTACGACAGGGTTTGTAATTTGTCACCAGTGCTGTTCAACCTGTATATTGAGAAAGCCATTGAGGAATGTAAAGAGGAAATGGAAGGGATAAAGATAAATGGAGTAGAAATAAGAATGATAAGATTTGCTGATGACATAGCTGTCATAGAGGAGAACGAAGAGAAACTACAAAATGCATTAATAAGAATGAATAAGATATTGAGAGATAAGTATAACATGAAAATTAATACAAAAAAGACCGAAATTATGGTATGCAACCGCCAGCATATTGCAATCGACATCAGAATTAGTGATATACCACTAAGGCAAGTAAATGTCTTTACCTACTTAGGAATAAAATCACTCCAGATGGCAAAAGTTCAGTCGACATAAAGAGCAGAATTTCCCAAGCAAAAATTGCTTTTTACAAGAAATGGATACTACTTACATCAAGGACTTTAAATGTGGAGACCAAGAAGAGATTTATTAAGTGCTATGTCTGGAGTGTGGCCTTGTATGGTTCAGAAACTTGGACTATTAGTGCACGTGATAAGAAACGTTTGGAAGCATTTGAGATGTGGTGCTGGAGGAGGATGGAAAAGATCTCATGGACAGAAAAACTCACCAATGAAGAAGTTCTTCGACGAATAGGCGAAAAAAGATCCTTTTTAGCAACAATAAGGAAAAGAAGAGACCAGTTAATTGACCATCTCTATAGGCACAATGGTTTCATAGTTAATGTCATGGAAGGAATGATTCAAGGTAAAAGAGGAAGAGGAAGACCTAGACTGCAATATTCAAGACAGATCAGAGATGACGTAGGAACAGGCTCATATGTGGAAATGAAGAGATTAGCAGATTACAGAGAAGAGTGGAGAAGACGAATTGCTGCCAACCAATCTTAGGATTGAGAATTAAGAAGAAGAGATTGCTGCCATTTTTTTTCTTTAAATCAAGGTTTTCGCAGGAACCGTTTGGTATTTCGGGATGATACATAGTCTATGATACCTGGAATGATATTATCTTTCATATGGTGAAAGACATTTCAAAATTGGTCCGGTAGTTTCTGAGATTACCCGTTACATATACACAAATTAACGTTCTCTCTCTTTATTTATTAGTATAAGTATAGGTGCGTTCCTTTCCATGTTTCATTATCTCTGTATTTGAGAATTATTAGTATACCAACTGGTAGTTTGTCATCTATATCATTGAGAATTATTAGTATAACAACTGGTAATTTGTAATCTATATTGCTCTCTCTCATGATTTTAAGATGTTTTCCAGTGTTTTATTAATTATACCAGGTGGTCCACCAGCTCTTTATGATTCAGTTTTATGCTTCCCTTCACATTTACTACAATTCTGAAAGACATCGGCCCCTCTCCGTAAACCAGAGTAATATAAGGAGATGTGTGTTTATGGGCTAGAAGATAGCAGGCATCATGAGCGCCACTGTTAATTCATTATGGGTATCTCGTATGAAACCGTAAAATGAGTACAGGTATGCAGTCATGTACTTAAAAACAGGAGGTGGATGCACAGACCGGGAGCACGGTACTGTATAGGCTGAGAAGTAGGTGCCGTAGATCAAGTGTCACAGTAGGTCACATGGCAAGCTGGTGGGGAGATACGTGATAGTGGACGGTGCTCGAGGTAGGAATCCCACATAAGAATTTCTTTTAACAGCCAGTTGCCTGGGATGTGATATGGTTGCATACTTGATAGCTTTCAAGGACTAATTTGTTTATTTGACCCTGTAAAAGACTGTATATATCGTTGCATTGGGTATGGTGCTGAGTTGGACAAGGATGAGGAGATGATGATCTGTGGCCAGTTAGCTATGTCGTACATGTTCCAAGCTTTGTAGACCACAGGTAGGGCAAAGTATGCTCCATTGGAACGATAACAGCATGCGATGACATGTAAGTATGTAGCTGTGCGAACTCCCCTCCTTTGAAGCAACTAACAAAACAGTTTATTCACTGCCTCAAGATGAATTCCAGCGATGAGTATGTGGATATATTATTTATCTATGGAGAAGCTAGGCAGAATGCATACCAGGCACAATGCCTGTACCAAGAACGCTATCGGAATAGGCAACAAGCGACGGGCATGACATTTCAGAGTGTGGAAAGACGCCTTCGGGATACTGGATCCCTGGGAAGGATGACACAAGTGAAGTAGATTAATATAACTTGTAAAAACAATATTCTTTAACCCGTGGGTAAATCATGGAAATATCGATTATTATTATTATTATTATTATTATTATTATTATTATTATTATTATTATTATTATTACTTGTGAGGTGTGGCTCTGAAGTTGTTTACATCTATTAGTATTACTATTATTGTCAGGACTTTATTTGGTATAAATCACAATCGTATTATTTGTGAGGTTATGTCATGAAACATCTGCTGTATATATATTAATATGAGTTTATTTAATGTAAGAACATGTAATTAATAGTATATAATTTATTATTACCTGTTTATATGATGTATAATCCACTGCCATATTGTGCAACACACTGTAATAGTCTAGAACAACGCAGTGTGCGACTCGAATTGTGTAGAAACTTCCTTACGTTGTAAATAGGCTATTGGAGACTCTCGAATTTATGAGAAAACATATCATACTCTTCTAGAAGCCTGGCCAGGCAATGTATATAGAGAGGCAGTCTTGAGGGTAGAGCGGAGTTGTTTTTACGAGACTTGTGGAAGTCATGTTAGCCAGGTGTTTGAAGTAAAGTATGTAAACATTGTTGGGTTGGTAGTTGGTTGGCATGCAAGTGTTGCAGTCTTCTTCTTATTCTTTGCAGTCAAGTGTTTGTTTCAAGATGGCAGTTCATTGGTGCGTGTGTACAGAATATGTGTAAATAACTTCTAAATAAAACAGTGTACACAATTGACAGTATTTTGTGGATACATCAAGGACACGGCCTGTTCGAGATCATTCTGTGACGTCTGCTGACAATGAGGAGATTGTGCTTTACGCTATCCGGCGTAACCCTCATACTATCACATGGGCCATTGCAGAGGAGATGAACAACAGCCAAGCGCCTGTTATGCGGATATTGCATTATTGCATACCCACCGGTTTCACCTGTACCATCTGCACTTACACCAGGAGCTCCATGGTCATGATTTTGATGCCCAAGTGGCGTTTTGTCAATGGATCCTACAGCATGTGGACACTGATCCTGCTTTTCTAGCGACTCTCCTATTTACAGACGAAGCATGATTGTACAACAATGGAACCGTTAATTGTCATATTATGCATTACTGGAGTGTGGGCAATCACCATTGGGTGCGACAGACAGCTTTTCAGGTACAGTGGGGCATGAATGTATGGTGTGGAATTATGGGAGATCACCTCATCAGTCCCCATTTCTTTGTGGGCCATCTGACCAGCCAACGCTATCTGTGGTTTCTCCTAGATGAACTACCACCGTTTTTGGAACATGTGCCAGTCATTGACCGCTGCAGGATGTGGTTTCAACATGACGGAGCTCCACCGCACGCAGTGGTGGTCATCTGGAACCATCTCCATGCGACATATCCCGATAAATTGATAGGAAGTGGAGGACCTGTCCCCTGGCCTACCATATCGCCCGATCGTATGCCCCTGGTTTTTTCTGTGGGGCCATGTAAAACAATTGGTGTATGCACAGGAGCCGGCCAGTCCTTATCACCTTAGATAGCTCATCACTGAGGCATGCTGATCCGTTTTGCCAGAGATGTTGCAATGGGCCAGACGGTCCTTACAACATCGCGCGCAGCTCTGTATCGACCACAAAGGTCGTCAGTTCGAGCAGGTGGTGTGTTAAATGGTGTGGATAACTGAAATCCTGTCACATGTTTCCTTGCCTCTGTCAACCCAGCTCTATAACAACGAACCTTTTCAGGGCCAAATAAACATATCAGTCTGTGAAAAATACTGGTATTAAGTATATAACATTGCCACATCCCAGGCAACTGGCTGTTAAAAAAATTCTTATGTGGGATTCAAACCTCCTACATCGAGCGCTGTCCACTATCACGTATCTCCCCACCGGCTTGCCATGTGAGCTACTGCGACACTTGACCTACAACGCCCACTTCCTAGCCTATACAATATCGTGCTCCTGGTCTGTGCGTCCACCTCCTGTTTTAAAGTACATGTTCTGAGTATACTCGTTTCATGAGTTCATTCGAGGTACCCATAATGAATTAATAGTGGCGCTCACGATTCCTGCTGTCTTCTAGCCCTTAAACACACATCTCGGTATATTACCCCGGTATAGAGCGAGGGACCGATGTTTTTCAGAATTGTAGTAAATGTGATGGGATGCATAAAACTGGATTGCAAGGGGCTCGTGGATCACTCGGTATATGGCTGATGGTGACCACAAATGGTCAAATCATGTAGGCCTACCTAAAACATAACACGTCCAAACTTATTTCTTAAATTGTTTAAGTGTTGGTCTACAAAGTATTGAAAGGTGGACCAAAAAACTCATTTTTTTCCTAACCCTACGTAAAGGTGTGATCATGCAAAATCATGTTGACGGTTAATGTCCAGGATTTGTTGTTCTGAACATGGTAGAGCCTTATTGCTTCAAAATAGCTAGCACTTTCTTTTTCTCATCAGATTTTTACTAATGTTTTTACTATGACATGCTCACCAATTATATGTTTTAACTGTGATTTCAGAAAATAAGGAAGATAAATCCATTAAGAGGAGCCGCTCTAAGTTTGCTGTACAAAGGGAGCATGCCATTAAAAATAAAGCTGTTTTGTCCATTGAAAGTAAGTATTTAATTTTATAAATTTGTTCCTTGCTTTGTTTTACAATCTGTGTTGTAAACTTTTCCTTGATGCATCACACTCTGTGAACTTCATTGTACATTTATGTCTGTTTAGTATGGTAAGACAAGGAAAGGAAGATGTTGTAGGGCCCTTTGGATATGGAAATGTGAATCCAGAAGGCGAGTTGTTGGTGGATTTTTTCATGAGGAACCAAATGATTCTTGGAAACACCTGGTTTAGGAAGAGGAACAGTCGGAAGATTACAAGGTATGCTTGGGGAGACAGACAAACAAAGACCATGATTGATTATATAACTTAATAATCAGGAAAGAACACCGGAAGAACCTTTTAGATTTTACAGCCATGCCTGAAGAAGCCTTTGGTAGAGATCATAGAGTGGTGATAGGAAAATAGAAAGTGGGATTGAAAAACTGCCATTAAGAAGGGAGAACAGAATAAAAGTATGGAAGTTGAAGGAGAAAAATCATACAAGAAGAAATTTCAAAGGGAAATAATACCCTTGGTACCCAGGACGGAGATCGGGAATGTTGAAGATAAATGGAAAAGATTTAAGTAAGCTCTGGTTGGATGTGCAGAAAAGGTATGTGGTAGGACATCAGGAAATGTGAAAGACAGAGAGATACACTGGTGGAATGACAGGGTAAAGATTAAAGTGAAGGAAAAGAAAATGGCATTGAAAGCATGGAAAACATTTAAGAGTGAAGAAAGTAGAAAATATGTGTAGGGAAAGAATTTGGCCAAGGAAGAAAAGAGGAAAAGCTGGGACTTATGTACACAGAAATTGAGAGATGATATGCAGGGCAGCAAGAAATTATTCTATGGTATCTTAAGAAACAAAAAGAGAGATCAAGGAAACACCAGATTTGTGAAGGACGAAGGAGGCATGATATTAACAAAGCCAGAAGAAATAAGAAATACATGGAGAGAGTATTTTCAGAAGTTGCTGAAGAGGAGAACTAATGGCAGTCATTCAATGGACAACCAGGAGAGGCAATTAGTTGATGAAGAAATGGATAAAGAAATTACAATGAATGAAATTGAATCGTGCAGTCGAGTAAGGAACTAAGTCAGATTTTGCTACTTTTCAGGAGAGCAAAAAAACTGATTTTCTTCGACACGCTTCAATGAATAATTCTCATTATTTTATATAATATTTAGTTCAGTGATAGATATGTAACGGAGGTAACAGGAAAATGTTCAAGAAAAATTTATAAATTTTATGACCGTTTGAACTTTTTTGACTTAGTTCCTTTCTCCAATAATACCGGAAAAAATTTTGAGTTTGGGAATAAATCTCTCATACAAACTACACCAACATTTGTTATATATTAAACATAGCATAATGCAATATATAAGCACTGTTTACAGTTTATCCAACAGAAAAAATCAGGGAAAACAAATACAAATGACCTTGAAGCGCCAAATAACTACAGTATTACAACTGAGACTACTAACCTAAGGGGAATTCATTGGCTGCGAAATAATGTCCAAATAAAATGCCAAAGCATCCTCATTCGCAACATATTTCAACAGCTTACGCAAGTCCTTTATCTTCTCGGCTTTTATTGGAACCCCATCCTCTGGATATGCTGCCATTGGATGCAAGGAAAATGTGCAAAAGTTACCTTTCCTAAGATGAAACGTATGTTTCACAATGCTGTTTATGAAGGGAAGTGCTACAAGAACTTCTGGTTTCTCTTCCCTATATCTGTATTCTTTAAACGAAGGAGAAAATGCAATCTTTCCAGCACGAGGAGTATTCTTTGTCGATGTTTCAGCTGATAGTCACTTTTTTAAAAAACTCAGCCCACCACTTGTCAAAATTAAGTACTGCACTTGAGTCTACTAACTTAACTGTAACATTTGCTTTGCTGTTTACAATAATTGCCATATACTCTTCGATAGTATAAACTCTGTCTACTTTCTTAATGTTTTTCTTAAATACCCCAAAGTCCCTGTTGCATGGTAGGAATGAATGACCCCTCTCGGGAAAGTACTGTCTAATCTCCTTAAATCGATTTGAAGCTGCCAGGCCTAGCATTAGTCTTATGACCGTATGGTTTTTATTTTGGCCTGGAGAACCATCAGAGAAAACGTGTAACTGGTCAACATTTTCTGACACAAATTCGTCTATATAATCTTTCAGGAAAGAAGCAACTTCATTCGCACCCTTCTTTCCTTGACCTTCATGATACATATACACAACACACTTGTCCGTTGTAAGATCATGAATACAAAACACATTCACCCACAACTGTCTCATGTAAAACACTTCTTGCACCGGTATGTGTGGCAGGGGCAGATTTTGCATAAAGTCAAAGGCAAGGCCTGTCACTTTGTCATTTGTTCTGCATAGTGTTGCAATTTCTTTCAAAGACCTGTAGAATTTCCTGCTTCTTCTTTTATGAATATCATATTCAGCCTGAGCTGCACGCTTTGCTGATTCACAAATATGTGGACTCCTAAGCTTAGCTGTGAACTCCTCACATTTGCTGCAGACATCGATCTGTGGTTGTCCGAATCGGTAGTTATAATTCTCAACGAAATAAGTCCTGTAGAAGCTGTACTTGACTCCACACTCCGGGTATTTTGTGACAAACATGTTGTGCATTTCTTTAATAGTTAAGCGGGCATCTAAGTAATGCACTTCTTTCCCTCCATTCCCTTCAGAGGGAATGATTGAATATGATCGGATATCAGTTTAGTGACATCTTCCAGTATCTTTCTGGTATTTGGATTGGTTCCTCTCTTGTCCCTGGGAATTTCTCCATGAAGAAGAAGAAGCATTGTGATACGGAATACTCTTTTCTGAGTGACGGCATGTATGCTCATAAAAGCTGAACGACATACCTTCTTTCTATTATTGCCATCCATAACAAAGTAAGTGAAACTTGCTGCTCGCTGCTTTGAATTTTCATTCCTTGGTCTTTTGGTCTTAATTTCATTCTTCTCGATGAGGCGCTGCAAGTGTAAATCTTGTGCATCCTTACTGGGAAGTTGAAGAAACTTGGAAAGAATGGACATGCGAGCCTCTTCGTTGATAATCTCAAAGCACTTCTTTCTGCATCTAGAAGAATAACATATTATTAATACTAAGTATAAATCTGTACCATACGTATTGTTATCTAAAACAAGAGTAGAAAGTTTGGTTGCATGTTAGAATATTATTTACTAAACAATCCCTAGTGATACTTCTCAAGCTCCTTACTTACCTGCAGTCAGAACCGGTTTCTTTGCCTTCCACAACTCTCCCACGTTTATTCACATATGCTAGTCCTCTGAGTCTTGCGTGTTTCAGAACACTATGTTTATGGCCCTCAGGCTGTGCTTTCCTTTTCTGAGTCATATTCTCAAACGTAATACAAAGATCACTTTGTCATCCACCGAGATACAAACTGAAATACTGTACACTATAACCCACCATGTACCGTACGATTTCTGTTTCCCTCCAGTATGTTGTCCTTTGTGTTGTACCAATGCCGTAAATTGAAATATCCCCTGTTATACCTACATCACATGCAATGTGCAGCAAAGAATGGAACTAAGTCATGAATAGCAAGTGGTGAAGAAACGCACTAAGTCATCGACTTTAGTGCGTTTCTTCACAATATGCCTGATGTCCATCCACTGTTTCTCCCACAAGGAGAAGGCTGACTTATTTCTTTCCTTTACCAAATGATAGGTCTTCGTTATGTGAGGTAAATGAGGCAATAAAATGAAAATGGCCGATTTTGACTTAGTTGCTTACTCGACTGCACGATTCAATTGAAATGGCAGTAAGAAAGATAAAGAATGAAAAAACTGCTGGAATAGATGAAATTTCAGTGGAGATGATAAAGGCAGCTGGAGCTGTAGACCTGCAGTGGAATATCGAGTTCTCAGGATTCTCTGAGGATTGGCAAAAAGGAATAATCATCCCAATTTTCAAGAAAGGCGATAAGAAAGTGTTGAAGAACTACGGAGGAATTACTCTGATATCCCTTGTTGCTAAGATAATGCCATTTTCATTATGAGACAACTAATGGAAAAGCAATAGGAGTATGGGAATGATATTGTGATGACATTCATTGATATTGAAAAGGCATATGACAGTGTTCCCAGCACTAAAGTTTGGGACAGACTGGTGCGAAAAAGAATTGGACAGGGATTAATAAAAATGATCATGGCAATGTTCGAGGAATGTTGTAGTTGCGTGCAAACACAAGTTGCAAGGACAAGTTGGTTCAAAATCACTAGTGGGCTGAGACAGGGAAGTGTTCTTTCGCCAATCCTATTTACAATAATAAAGGATGGCATCATGAGAACAGCAAAAACAGCATATGGAGGAAGAGAAATGAACATGTTATTTGCAGATGATATTGTGATTTGGGGAGAAGAGGACATGAATGTTCAAGAACAGTTGGGTATGGTGAATGAGAAGATCGAAGAATGTGGATTGAAAATAATATTGTTGAGAAAAATAAAAGAAAGAAGGGAAAGGTCAGGTTAGACTTGCAGACAAGGCCCTGGAACTAGTGGAGACGTTCAAATATCTGGGGAGGGAATTAAGGGAGAATGCTCGACTGGATGCTGAAATTAGTAAGAGGATTCAAGCTGGAAATGGTTTCTGTCATAGTGTAAGAAACATGTTATGGGACAAAGGTGTGCCAATGGAAGCAAAGGAAACTACTGTATGTACAAGATGTATTATGTACCCATAACAACTTATGGAGCAGAAACTTGGACAATGACAAAGAAGGATGAGAGTCGAATACAGGCAGCCGAAATGAAGTTCTTGAGGAGTAAGATACAGAAGAGTGGAAGAGACAAAATAAGGAATGGGAAAATCTGGGAAGAAATTGGAGTGGAAAAAATGAATGATAGAATAGAGAAGAGCTGATTAAGATGGTTTGGGCACACAAAGTGAATGAGATGAAAGAATGCCAGATAAGGTGATGCAAATGCAAGGAAGGAGAGGCTGCAGACGACCACGATTGAGATGGAAGGACACAATCCAACGCAGTATTAGAGAAAGAAACCTGGACTTGGACACATTGTTGGAGGAGGAGTGGTGGAAAAACCGAATAAAGTGGAGGGGAACCACATTTGCCTCTACCTGGCTACAGCTGGATAATGTGAAATGATGATGATGATGACAGTATGTAAGATGTAAATGGGATTGTAAATAAGGGTTACAGATCTCTTCATGTGGTTATGAGGATGTGTAGTGTTTGTAGTAAGGGTGTAGATGAGAGGGCGTATAAGTCACTGGCAAGACCCCAGTTAGTATAGTTCTGGTGTATGGGACCCTGACCAGAATAACTTGATATGAGAAATGGAAAAGATTCAAAAGAAAGTAACATGATTTGTTCTGGGTAAGTTCCAATAATAGAGTAGTGTTACAAAAATGTTGCAAACTTTGGAGTGGGAGGACAAGCTTCTCGACTAAGCAGAATGTGATATAGATGTTAATTCCCATAGGGAACTTGAAATATTTGTCCCGAATGAGTAAATATATAATACCAATATAAATGGTCCGTTATTCGAAATTATAAATTTTCCAGCTAACTCATTCCTGGTTGCCAGCATTTCTCCCCAGTGTGCCAAGTTGGGCTCATCAGTTGGTAAATAGCACACCCTATGGGAATCAGCATCTACGAGGATGGTTATAAAAGTTCTTGGAATCACTGCTAGATGTCAGTGCTAGAGCAATGTGGTTCCCGCGCGATAATCACACATCCTTTGTGAGTGAACACGTGGTGCATCAGTGCTCTAGCTGCAGGAGTGCGGTAATGACGACTCTTTGTTGTTGTTCCCGCGTAGTGATTTGTGACAATGGAAAAAACTGAGATTCGAGCGGTGATTAAATACTTTGTAAAGAAAGGTATGAAAGCAAAGGAAATTCATGCCGACTTTCAGAACACACTGGGGGACTCTGCTCCTTCATTTTCAACTGTTGCCAAGTGGACCAGCGAGTTTAAATTTGGTCGGGAGAGCTTGGATGATGATCCGCGTAGTGGACGGCCAAAAAGTGTTACGACCCCAGAATTTATCGCAAAAGTGCATAAAATGGTCATGGAGGATCGTCGACTGAAAGTGCTGGAGATTGCTGAAGCTGTAGGGATGTCTTCTGAATGAGTATATTATATTTTAACCGAAGAATTGGGTATGAAGAAATTATCCGCAAGATGGGTGCTGCAGCTCTTGACATTGGGCAATAAACACACCAGATTGGAAATGTCGGAACAAAGTCTGGCCCGTTTTCATTGCAACCAACAAGATTTTTTGCACTGGTTTGTGACTACAGAAGAAACTTGGGTCCACTACTATACCCCAGGGACAAAACAGCAGTCAAAGCAGTGGAAACATGCTGATTCACCACCACCAAAGAAAGCAAAGGCAGTGCGTTCGGCCAGAAAGGTCATGGCCTCAGTTTTCCGGGATGCAAAAGGCATTCTGCTGATAGATTATCTTCCTACTGGCCAAACAATTACGGGGCAATACTATGGAAACCTCCTAGACCAACTACAGGAAAGGATACTCAAAACAAGGCCTGGTTTGGCAAGGAAAAAGGTTATCTTTCATCAGGACAACGCTCCGCTACACACAAGTGTTATTGCCATGGCAAAACGTCATGAACAGAGGTACGAATTGTTGCCACATTCACCTTATTCACCTGATTTGGCACCATCAGACTTTCATCTATTCCCCAAGCTGAAAATTTTCCTCGGTGGACGGAGATTTTCTACAAGGGAAGAACTGACAGCCGAATTGGAGAGGTATTTTGCAGGTCTGGAGGAATCTCATTTTTGAGATGGGATCAAGGCATTGGAGCATCGCTGGACCAAATGCATTAGTCTACAGGGAGACTATGTTGAAAAATAAAAGCAGTTCCACCAAGGTAAGATACTTAATTCTAGTACATTCCGAGAACTTTTCAAAGCACCTACGTATATCATCTGATGGCCAGGCAGGCATCAATTTTTGGTAATTATAGTTCCGTTTTTATGAGTTTCGACTTGATAGTTAGCCGGAAGTCAGCCGGTGGTGCCAAATTGCCACGAATACAAACAGCTGATTTACGATACACAACCCGAACAGAAATGTAAATACTGGAATATAAGTCCATAATCAGTTATTCTTTGTAGCAACATTCATGAGTACCGAGCTCGATAGCTTCAGTCGCTTAAGTGCTGCCAGTATCCAGTAATTGGGAGATAGTGAGTTCGAGCCCCACTTTCGGCGGTCCTGAAGATGGTTTTCCGTGGTTTCCCATTTTCACACCAGGCTAATGCTGGGGCTGTACCTTAATTAAGGCCACGGCCACTTCCTTCCACTTCCTAGGCCTTCCCTATCCCATCGTCGCCAAAGACCTATCTGTGTCGGTGCGATGTGAAACAAATAGCACAAAAAAAAAAAAAAAATATCCCATTCATGATTCATGTAAGATCAATAATGCACAACACATTTAGGATAAAGCTACAATATAAAAATATGTCAATGCTCAAACAGATAAACCGTGAGAAAATTAAATTAAATTTCTACTCACCATGTAGAAGATCTCGCGTTGCTGTTAGATTCAGTTTCCCGTAACGAAGGAAATAATCCTACAAAGCGAATATACCACTTATTTCTCAGTCACTATCGGCATTGTCATCGTCTGTTGAGGTTTCACTCTCGCTTGACCCTAAAGAGATAATAAAGTCTTCAACATAATCGTCTGAACTACTTTATGCCCGTTCCTTCTGGCTATCCACCACATAAACTGGGTACTGGGGCTGTTTTGTTTCAAGAGATGCATACGATCCCCCTTTCCCATGTCATCGTGAACCTAAATATTGTGCTCCTTCAACCACTTAACCAACTCATTCTTTCTAGCCGCCATTGTTGGTGCTTTGTCAAGAATGACTCCCTAACATTACAAACAAATTCACGGGCCCGGCTCCTTAGTGGAGTGCCTCGTCTGAAGAGCTTTCTTCTCTTGGGAGCTTCATCCTTAAACGTAGGCGCCGACATGACAGAACATCAAATTCACACACGGGCCAGCTATATAACTACCGAACAAAATGTTAAACTAAACTACTATATAAAATAGATCACCTGTTACACACTACTTACTACAATATAAGGCGCTATACTATTAAACATACTAAACAATATATTTATAAACTCTACACTGCAAAATATAAACGAACAACAACCTACAACAAATCTTCATAAAAGGAAAGAAAAATTCCACCTAATCAATACATTTATTTTCTTGTAAACTATTACAATCTAGGACCGGTTTCGACCCTTCATAGGTCATCCTCAGCTATATCAGAATCACATTTGCATTTCTATCTTATACCTCTGAAAGACCTTCATGATGTATTGTTTCATAATTTTTCAGTGAAAACTTATCTAAAAACTTACAAATTTCTAAGCGTTGTGTTAAAATTAAAAATTAAAATTACAAAACTTTGTCTATTATATACATGCCCTTGGGCTGACAGAATGCATCCTTGGGTTGATTAAGCACATATCTTAAGTATTGCTTATTCTGTTGAATCGAAACCCTTTTATACTTATGTACAATCGTGAATAAACTATCAGTAAAATTTGATAAATAAAGCTTGAGTGATAATTATAATAAAATATCATGTTACATCTTTATACCTTATTGCTGGAGTGATATTATTTTAGGCAAAATATAAATGCGTGTTGACCTCTATAAAATATTTTTACATAAACACACTAATGTACTTTAAAGTCTAATCATTGTACTTTAAAGTCTAAAATACTTATTGCTTGGATCTTGCGTTGTTATGTGGTAAAATATTATAACAATTTGTCTTGTATAACATCAGATATTGATAATGTTTGAATATGCCGTGTATGGTTGGCTTTTAAACCTAATGATTAAATGTCAGTTCCTTCTTGCATAAAATTACAAGTTTCATATTATGTTGATTATGTATTGTATAAAACATAAATGTCTATTAAATTGAATGCTTATCATTTACTACAGAAGTTTTAAAAAACACTTGAATGTCTAGTAATATAGTCAGTGTGTTTAGTGACACTGAAACGTGTTGGCCTTGATTCTTGCGTTATATTTCCATAATTTGCCTTTTCTTATATATGTCGAATGTTGAACTTTATAGGTTCCATTTGTATAACTGTGAAATGGATCAATATAAGCTTGATACGTGTTAAATTATGGAATATATGTATGATTCAGTTCTGGCCTAACTTCTGGAGTTTCCTCCCATCAAATGCCGTAAGACTGTGGTGGTTCCTTTCCCTTTTTTTTTTTTAAGGCTGGTAAAGTCTGTAAGCCAAAATGAATGAAGTGAGTTAGATTTCAATAGAAGTGTAATATTGTGTGAATTTGTAAAGCCTGAATTAATTTACTTACTGCTGGATGTTTGAAATGCAAGTTTCTTGGCCGTTTGACGAGTAATGTACCTCGTACTGATGGTTCTAGTGTTGTCTGTTGTGAGAGGGGCGGAGGGATAAGTAGGGGAGGTTGTTACGTGTGTATGACCTCAGCGACTCCGCCCATACACACGTAACAACCTCCCCTACTTATCCCTCCGCCCCTCTCACAACAGACAACACTAGAACCATCAGTACGAGGTACATTACTCGTCAAACGGCCAAGAAACTTGCATTTCAAACATCCAGCAGTAAGTAAGTTAATTCAGGCTTTACAAATTCACACAATATTACACTTCTATTGAAATCTAACTCACTTCATTCATTTTGGCTTACAGACTTTACCAGCCTTAAAAAAAAAAGGGAAAGGAACCACCACAGTCTTACGGCATTTGATGGGAGGAAACTCCAGAAGTTAGGCCAGAACTGAATCATACATATATTCCATAATTTAACACGTATCAAGCTTATATTGATCCATTTCACAGTTATACAAATGGAACCTATAAAGTTCAACATTCGACATATATAAGAAAAGGCAAATTATGGAAATATAACGCAAGAATCAAGGCCAACACGTTTCAGTGTCACTAAACACACTGACTATATTACTAGACATTCAAGTGTTTTTTAAAACTTCTGTAGTAAATGATAAGCATTCAATTTAATAGACATTTATGTTTTATACAATACATAATCAACATAATATGAAACTTGTAATTTTATGCAAGAAGGAACTGACATTTAATCATTAGGTTTAAAAGCCAACCATACACGGCATATTCAAACATTATCAATATCTGATGTTATACAAGACAAATTGTTATAATATTTTACCACATAACAACGCAAGATCCAAGCAATAAGTATTTTAGACTTTAAAGTACAATGATTAGACTTTAAAGTACATTAGTGTGTTTATGTAAAAATATTTTATAGAGGTCAAAACGCATTTATATTTTGCCTAAAATAATATCACCCCAGCAATAAGGTATAAAGATGTAACATGATATTTTATTATAATTATCACTCAAGCTTTATTTATCAAATTTTACTGATAGTTTATTCACGATTGTACATAAGTATAAAAGGGTTTCGATTCAACAGAATAAGCAATACTTAAGATATGTGCTTAATCAACCCAAGGATGCATTCTGTCAGCCCAAGGGCATGTATATAATAGACAAAGTTTTGTAATTTTAATTTTTAATTTTAACACAACGCTTAGAAATTTGTAAGTTTTTAGATAAGTTTTCACTGAAAAATTATGAAACAATACATCATGAAGGTCTTTCAGAGGTATAAGATAGAAATGCAAATGTGATTCTGATATAGCTGAGGATGACCTATGAAGGGTCGAAACCGGTCCTAGATTATAATAGTTTACAAGAAAATAAATGTATTGATTAGGTGGAATTTTTCTTTCCTTTTATGAAGATTGGTAAATGTCAATACGGAAAATGAAATTCATAAATCAAGAACCTACAACAAAGACACACAAAGACCGCGGAAAGAACTGAGCACAATACAACACACAGCTGATAGCACGTGGTTACAGTAAACAACAAATCGACAACACTGCTAACCGCAATTGGAGTCTAACGCGCTCTATCGGAGCGATCGGCTATCTATGATTGGCTGTTGATTAACCTCTTAACATACCAATTATTTTCAAAATTGTGATCTTTTTTTTTACCTAATTTTTTATTGTTAAAATGGGCTATTTATTGAAAACTAATAACAGTGGTAACAATAAAAAAATACATTTTTCGAACTTAACAATGAAATATATGCCACCGAAAAGTTCCTGCTTTATAATCCCGAGTATACTCGTGATATTTTTTACGGGTTCTAAAATAAATAATACAGCACTAAACAGATGGCAAGTAATACAACATGACACTCAATACTGTTCAAATGTTTGTGGCTATGTGAAATGCCCTAAAACAAGGATCAACACACAATGCTACATCGCTGGAAAGCCGCGAAAACGAACTGCCTGAGTCACCGACATCCACTACGGTTGAGTCAGAGACATCTGTTGGCAAAAATAGGACCCTAAAGTAATAATTTCATAAACATCTGGCGGAAATATTGAGAAACAACAAGAAACGAGTATGTTCGGGCTTTTAAATTAGGTACCGACCAATGAGCGACATTCCCGAGTATACTTTGAATTTTATATAAATATATAAAACGCCGAGTATACTCGGGCTTTCATGTTAAGAGGTTAATTCACTTACCCTCGGCCAAAAGGCAGCGCTCAAACGTCAAGTCGAAACTCATAATAACTGAACTATAGACAAAGTCTCTCATAGTGCATTGGCACTGCCAGTGGCTTCAAGTAGCCTGTGCAGTGGCCTCCACGGTATGCACTAACCATGCGTCATGGTGGGTGTGCTATTTACCAACTAATGAGCCCAGCTTAGCACACTGGGGCGAAATGCTGGCAACCAGGAATGAGTTAGCTGGAAAATTTATAATATCCAATAACGGACCATTTATATTGGTACTAAGCAGAATGTTTCAGGCTATCAGTGGAGATCTGGCTTGGAATGATAGATTAGAGCTACTGAATGACATTTTTTTCCTTGCTGTTGCGGTCAGTATGTACTGCAGCCATAGAAGTAGTCTCTTCAAAGGGAGTGTAGCCCCGTGGTGTTCACTGTTTTTGTGACAGATATTTGCCTAGATATTCCTACGAAATGACAAACACAAAAGATTGGTTAGGAGCTACTGAATGATATATTTTCTTGCCATGCGGACAGTATGTGGTGCGGCCATTGAAAAAACCCTCTCGAAGGGAGTGACAACAATGTGGGCCCTGTAATAGGTGCTGATGAAACTGTGTGTTGCGGAAAAAAGAAAAGTACAAAGGAAATTAATGTGCTTACTGGAGTCGGTGCAAAATGTTTAGGTCAGTTACTTTCGGTTTCTTCGGAAACAGTTGCTTTTCTTTGATCCAGAATTCAAAGTGGTATTTCTGTGGGTGAATCATATTTCGCGTACACAAACAAGTAATTTGACTGGCATTTCTAAATGACTGTTATTGAATATTTTGCCTACTGTAGAGATATTTGTTCCTGAAAAATAATAGGAGATATTACATATTACATTTGGAGGTCCCAGAGTTATAGCGCAAATCAATGCATCTTTTGGTCACTGAAAAAAATACAATACAAGTTTAAGATGTTGTGTGGTAATTTTTGTGGTTTAAAGGACCCATTGGCGTTTAGTACCGGTTATCAAAAATATATTTACTCCCAGGAACTGAAGTTTGGACAGACCAGTGGAGAGCATATAATAATTTGAACCATTTGGGGAATACACACCAAACGGTGAACCACTCCTGGAATTTTGTGGACCCATGTACCAGTGTGCGCGGTCGAATGCTGTAGAAGGGTATTGGTTCGCTTAAAGCTTTTCTGCCAGCTGAGCAACAGGGTTCCTATTAGCAGAGTACATGGACGAGTTCATGTGGCGTGACGTGCTGCAGGGATGCTGTGACATTCCACAACCTTCTGGAACACATACGCGAAGGGTATCCTTGCTCAATCAATCAATATTCTAAAGACTAATGCCTTGTCGATGCAACCACTCTATTCTTTTATTGGCTGTTCATTTCAGTTCCATGTAATTGTCACAACCTAACCTCTTCTTGATGTCGTGATGCTAGTGTAAGTATTATAAATAATTATCTTGGCGTAAATGTACTTCTGTTGAGTTATAAATCAAGTACTGGTACATTGGTAGATCTATCTGAAGTGTTCGTAATTTCAGTTGTGGACATCATTATTGGCCTTGATCCTTCATACTGTATATTCTCTTTATTCCTTGGTACTCTTTGCTCATTGCCTTGGTAATGGTTACTCTAATTCATTCCTCGATGACTAGTGCATATATCATATGAAATATTGAGAATAGCACAATCCAGACCTAACCTATATAGGGCATTACTATCTGTCAAAGGGAATGCAGTTCCACTTCATAAATATTTGTAAATGATTTTGACTGTTATACACCGCACCCCATGTGAGTTGGCTATGTCGTACACACCCCGTAACTGTATTGCATTTGGGAGAAGGTGGGTTTAGACCCTACTGTCAGCAACCGTCAAGATGGTTTTCCTTGGTTTCCTATTTTCACACCAGGCAAATTAAGGCCATGGTTGCTTCCTTCCGAATCCTAGCCCTGTCCTATCTAGTCACCGTAAGACTTGTTTGATACCTTTTCTTTTCGTAAATTATAATCTTTGTGTTCCGTATTGATGGTGTGTGTGTAAATTAAAAAAAGATTTGTGGATATTCCTCCTAATCAATACAATTGTGTGAAAATAATATTGATTAGGAGGAACATCCACCAATCTTATTTTTTATTTATTTAGACTTGTCTGAATTGGTGGGACGTAAAACCTGTAACATTACATTAGCTGTCCTGAGGAGTGAGGCAGGATTTCTGTTTATCTCCCTCCTTGAACTAATGAGATAGGAAATCAAAGAGAAGTTGGGAATAAAAATCGCTGTTAAGGAGAAGAAATCAAAACTTTATGTATGCTATTATTTTTTTTTGAGTCTAGTGAGGATCTGGTGAAGTTGTTCGCTGGTATGTAGAGGATTTTGGAGAAGATAAACAAAATGAAAATAAATAAACCTAAAACAGAAGTAATGGAATTCAGGTGATGCTGGGAATTACAGATTAGGAAATACTTAAAGAAGGTAGATAAATATTGCTGTCTGGTTAGTTGGGTATCTAATGATTACGGAAAGAATAATAGCCTAAGCATGAGAGGCTTTTCTTAAGAAGAGAAATTTGTTGTTTTAAAAGATCAGGATGAACAAAAATAAATAGTGTGGTGACTTCTGTTGGTTAAGATGTTCCTTCACTATATGGCGCTGTGTAGCTACTATGAACGTGTGTTTTAAATGGGAAGTGAAGTGACCTAATTTAGAATTTCTTGTTTAAATGATTTAAAAGTGTATTCATTATTGTGCTATTTCAGGACTTTGCATTCTGTTTACTGTCTGGTGATTGTGTTTATATACAGAGGCAGATCCAGGGAGAGTCTAAAGAGGGCTTTTAGCCTCCCCCTCCTCTCCCTCCTTAGTTACATTTGAAAATTGACAAAGTTGTTTTTGTTTAATGAAATTAAACTTATCAGTATAGTGTATTTTAAATGATAACATTGCTTTTAATCACTACACACTTACTGACATCATTGTAATGACCTGTGTTGACTTCAGTTGGGAAAACCACAAAGTCAGTCTTTATGTGAATTCCGTACTGATGCACGGGTACATCAGCTAGCATGTAATAAATGAAAAGTATGTAACTTAATATTAAAGCTTTTTTGATGTATTCTTGTACACAGAAAAGGAAATAAAACCAAAAAAGTTACAAGTGCAGATGTTATTCAACCTCTAATTTTCATTTGGAGGCGCAGTTACTAACTAAATATATTTCCAAATTTTCTGTGGTCACTGAATGCCTTCTGTCAGTTAGGATGTTCTTATTAGAAAAAGACCTTTCAACTTCACATGAAGTCACTGGCACATATTTCAAATGTGGAATGATACTGGAAGATATGTTCTCATTCTCAGGAAACTGCACAGATTCACTGTTACGTATTCGACATACATTTGAAAATTTTTTATCCTGGGTTCTTTTTCAATACATAATTGAATTTTACTTAAACACACTCACCAATTGCTCCCGGCACAACACTCAGTTTACTGATTGCATCTTCCACTGTAAACATAGATTCATGGAGGGGCAGTCCAGAAGCTTTGTAATGCTGTTCAGAATCCAACTAAAATGGCTTGTAATGTATGCAATCAATGAAGCCACCTTCGAATCTTGAAAGGCACACATACACTCACGCACAGACACTTCACGCTCAGGAGGAAATATTTCCACCACTGGCTTCACTGCTTCAAAATGTTCATTAAAGAAGTTCACAGCTTCTATCCACGTTCTCCATCTGGTGATCACAGACACATCTGGTAACAATTTCTGGTTGCTGATACTAAACCATTCACTATGGGAAATTTTTCTCTTACGGTCTCAGCTACTCGATGTAATCCATGTGCCAAACATGTGAAGTGGACCATATTGGGGTAAAACACAGACAACGCAACCGCAACTTCTAGCATATAGGATGCAGCATCTGAGGAGAGCACCAACACTTTTTATTCATTAATCCCTAGCTCTTTAAGTCCATTGTTGATGAATCGCAAAACTGTAGCATGGTTGTCTATGCCTGTGGTTTGTAGTAAATTAAATACTTATACAGAGCTTCCGGATCCAATTTATTTGCTAGGAGATTTGCAATGGAACGACCAAAGGCATTGGTCGACTTGTGAACGGAAATCCATATGTATGAATTGCCAAGTTCAGCTCTAATCGTTCCCAACATGTCTGTGTAGCAGGAGTTTAGATAGTTTCTCCAGAGTGTTGATTCATCCGGAATATCAAAGTTGCAATATTTGCGTTGGAATCCTTGAAATTTTGGCACTCACGGTATGTTTGCAGCAGTCATTGACATGCACAAATCTTTATTAAATTTGTTGGAGAAAGAAGGTTCCAACGCCCCTTGTGTAAGAAGAACTTGTTTCCTTGACAGAGCACTTTTTTTTTAATTTCTCACACGAAGACAAGCTTTTAAATGCTGTTCTAACTGTGACTTCATGGAGCACCCAATACATTTGTCACACACTGTGCATAGGACGATTTTACCATCACTTGTAAAGGCTTCATCAATCGAAATCCAATCTTTTAACTTTGATGCTAGTTGGGATGTGGCTGGTGCCATAGCAACTCACTAACTATGAATCAGATAGTTCGAGGAAGTGTTTCCTTTCATGGGTTGTGTTTGCCTAGTGGTCATCTCAGCCGCAGGTAACATTCACTTTGTGTCTTTCTGCGTAGTAGCAGCAGTATCTCATTGACCAACCTTTCTCACTGTACCGTTACTTCGTAAGGGATGTACATACCTTCAACATAGGCAAGGGATGCGATTCTTTTGCAGAATATTTCACATTAAGTAAATTATTTTTTAGATGTTTGAGACGTACAGTGCAGGCTTTTAAAACTATTTTCAAGTTTTTAATTAAAAAACTTAAATTGATGTAAAATTATTGAAGAAAGGAATTGTTTTCTTTCAAGTATTTAAAATATGTAATATATATATATCAAAATATTTATTATGCATCAAACTATGTAAAAATATGTAACTTTTGATATATATCAAAATATTTATTATGCATCAAACTATGTAAAAATATGTAACTTTTGAACCCCTCAAATAATGGTCTTCTTACTGTGATTCGCCAATATTTCATGCGACCATTGTCAGAGGAATGTTTTAATACCAGTCTTTGTATTACTGAAAACAAATTATGACTAAACTATATTTTATACAAGTTTAAAGTGCATGCAGTAATTGTGTATATACATCAAAATAATTAAAATTGTCCAAATCAAAATTCATAATTTATTCGCAACAGTTCGGTGAACATTTCTCCAATCTGAAGATAAAAATGAAATTACGTTAAGTGTCATTAATTCAGAGCATTAAAGTTAAAATATTGCACTAGCAAAATATTATTGCATTATTGTGAAATGCGGACTTCCTGGTAAACAATTTACTCGAAATCTTCTGTGTCGCTATCGGTGGTTTCGGTATCTGATGCGCCATCCTTGCCGCTGTTCATCAGATTCTTCTCCTCACTGCGTCATCTTTGTATCTGTCTAGTGCGTTCGAATTGAAAGTCTTTTTTGAAGCTCGTGGAGACTAGTTCAGGTATATGTCTTTTCACGAGAGTTTAATCCTGATGTAAACAAATAGGTGGAGCACCTTGCCTTTACACGTGGACATAGACGTAGTTGATTGGAGAAGCAACCGTCGCACTTGCTCGACTGTATGAGAGCTTGAAGAAAAGTAGTATGTGGCATTAATTTTATTTTAGTTCATATACGAAGGCTTTTTTTCAACCTCCGATCGTGCAGGTAAAGAATCACACAAGTTGTGGGAACTGTTCGCCCATGGAAGGTGACTGCGCAAGTCCTCCCCTCTACCCGTGGTCACAGCCAGCTTCCTCACACCGGTGTGAGCCGAGGTATTGGCATGGAAACATGGCCGCTACTATTGACGCTCCCGCCAAATGTGAGGTGCGTAATGTGATACGTTTCCTTCAAGCAGAAGGGAATAGTGCAGCTGACATTCATCGATGAATGAGTCGAGTATACGGTCCAAACATTATGAGTGATGGTGTTGTGCGTGATTGGTGCAGGAAGTTCAAAGAAGGCCGGACCGATGTTTGCGATGAAGGGGAGCAAGGATGCAAGTCTGTCACTACAGATGACATTGTTCACGAAATTGACCAAGAGGTTCGCAAGAACCGAAGGTTTACCATAAGCGAGTTGTGTGAGAAATTTCCTGCAGTTTCAAGGTAATCTGTTTACAAGATCCTAACAGAACACCTGCGCTACAGGAAATTGTGCGCCCGATGGGTTCCGAAGATGTTGTCTGATGACCACAAAAGTCGCCGGATGGCAGCAGCGTTGACATTTCTACCTGTTATGAGGCTGAAGGTGGCGATTTGTTGAAGAAAATTGTGACTGTTGATGAGACTTGGGTTTCGTTCGTCACCACCGAAACAAAACAAGAATCACGTCAATGGATGCACATGCACTCACCAAACAAACCGAAGTAGTTTAAGCAAACCTTCAACGAAAGGAAGACGATGGCTACAGTCTTTTGGGACCAAAAAGGTGTGTTGCTTGTCTAGTTCATGGAACGGGGATCTACGATCAATGCAGCTGTTTATTGCCAGACTTTACGACGACTGCGGAGGGCCATACAGAACAGACGCCGAGGCATGCTGACGTCTGGAATCCTCTTCATTCATGACAACGCACGCCCTCACAGTGCTCGTGTCACCCAACAAGTTCTGTAGGAGGAAGTTTGGTGGGACATTTTTGACCACCCACCGTACAGTCCCGATTTAGCGCCGAGTGACTTCCACCTCTTCCCGGGACTGAAAAAGTGGCTGGGAGGGCAGAGGTTCCAGGAGAATGAAGATCTTCAAACCAACGTTTGGGCCTATCTGAACTCGCGGCAACATACTGTGCAGAGGGGATCGAAAAGCTTGTCCACAGGTATGACAAATCCCTCAACCTTCATGGTGATTATGCTGAAAAGTAACCACATTTGTACCTAACATTTGGTAATAAATTCATTTGGATACATACACTTGTCTTTTATTTATGACCCTCCGGAGGTTGAAAAATAACGCCCTCGTATATGTTTAGAAAAAATATAAAATAGCAATTAAATAACGAGAAATGAAGGCACAAGGCGTGGTGTAATACAGGAAGTCTTCCCATAATGGGGGAAAGTCCCAAGCTGTACAGCGAGGAGATAAGGTGTTTTATCTCGCAGCAGCAGTCAGTGTCAGTATTCATAGTGAGAGAAATGGAGCAAGAGGTAGGACCATCGCGTGTGGTGAAGCACAAAAGAGGAAAACCGCTCAGAAGTGATCTAGGCAGTGCATTGTGAATTTCAATAAACTAAGTTAACAGAATCCTGGTTTAGCCGTTTATTCAGAAGTTCAAATCTTCACACTGTTATATGCGATTCGCAGCCCTATACATCCGAACACGGGACATTGACGGGGTGGAGATAGGTACTTCACACTCAGCGAATCACAACTCTTTCTTTGGCAGAGGCGTGGACATACCAAGTTTACATCAAGATTAAACTCTCGTGAAAAGACATATAGTATAAGGTTCCAACTCTTCATTGCCCACGAGCATAAGAAGTTGAAGGATTGACGCGTAATATTTCAAGTAGGCGTCAATTGCTGATTGCCGCTCATCATCCACTCGTAAAATCAATGTCAGCGGTCTTTAAATCGTTCTTTAATACACATACTATATGTCCAGTGACTGCAAATATGATAAGCCACTCGGAACGACTACTGATCGTCTTATTTTCATTGAGAAGTTGCTTCACTTTGTTCATCAGGTGACGTCGGAATCTATCTAAAATAAGCAGAACTGACAGTTTCAGTAGTGCTCTGGGTCTTCTATCTCTCACAGTTTTATCCCAGTCCAGCATGAGTTCTACGACCATCAAACCCTTTGGTTGCACCCATACACGAATTTGTGGTGGCAACTTTATTCCGTCAGCTGTATTGGCAAGCATTGCTGTGCATCGTAATTACTAACTACCACTGGTTTTACAAATACACGTCTTGATCCTTATAGTGCAGTAGTGCTGTTGTGATGCATATGGTATTGAAAAAGACTGGAACTTGATCAGCATCACTTATTTGAGAAAATAAGTATGCATTTTTCTGGCGCAAACGTAAGATAAATTGGCAATTTGTCCATGTAATCAGCAGGCAATCTTTGACACAGTGTTGTTCTCCTTTGCACTGACAGACTGTGCTGTCGAATGAATCTCATAACCCACCTATGACTCGCCTTAAGCTGAGTTATGGGAACAAATTTGCGCACTTCATTTGTAACATTTCATATTGTTATGCATTTCCTTGACGTACACAAACACTTCCCTGTTTACGTACATCTAAACACTCATCTGGAATAGTTTGTGTTTTGACGCTTGTCTTTTAATTTCCATGAGTCACGCACCAAGTTTCCACTCAAACCACACAGGTGTATCTGTACATTGCAGAGCAGTCGATACTTCTGCTAGAGTACCTAATAAACACGAAACGGGAAAACCTACATACCCCACAACATGGAGAGGTCCATCAGAGGTGAAGTACAAGGGTTGCAGGCGGGGGTGTACCTACTCGTAAATTTGCTAGTAACGGAACATTCGATTATGTATTATAGTAGACCACTAGAACATGACAGTGTTATGAAAAAAATGCATTCAATCTGATGTTCACCATTAATAAGGGCAAATGTTAACTTCTTTTTCATGAATTAGATTCTCATTGACTCATTTTGTTGCCGTTTGCCTGCTTGTTCTGATACCAGTGTACCCCTGGTTGCAAGGCTTTGAAAGCCATATTAGAAAGCAAGTGTGTGCGGTGCCGGTATTTCCCGGCGACATTGCCGATAAACAGTAACTTACAGCCGTACGTATTTCAAATGTGAACTTATAATATGTCACTGGTGTATAAATTGTACACTGTCTCGCGACCATGTTGTCAAGCTACTCACATCACATCACTTGCCCATCGGTTAATATTATATTAAGGAACAGATGTGAGTACCTGTGAGAAGTGTGGGAAAGCAGTACCTAGGCAGGACATAGCATCCAAAATTGAGTGTAACACTTGTAACAGTTCGTTTCACAGTAAGTGTGTGAACCTTAACAATCAAGATATGGAATATTTGAAGTCCCAGAATCAGACATGGAGGTGTGACCAGTGCAACTCACAGCGGCGTAGGAGCATGCAAGAAGAAGCACAGTCACTTATGTCGGTACCATCAGTTGGGGACGTTTATAAACTGCTGCAAATGTTAACTGAAGATATGGCTACATTGAAGAAAATAACTAGTGAAATAGAAAAACAGTTAGGCAAGTCCATTGATGTGTGTCATGAAAGGCTGGACGAGCACAAATGAATTCTAGATAATCAGCAGGCAATAATTAATAGACAGCAAAATATTATTGATAACTTATTATCTGAAAACAATCAGCTTGCAAAAGCATTCAGTGAACTTAAAATCAAGTGCGATGACAACGAGCAGTATTCTAGGATTAACACACTTGAGATATACGGTGTTCCGGAAGTACCGAATGAACATGTCTGTCAAACTGTTATCAGTGTCGCCAAGGCGTTGGATGTAGAAATAAGAGGATATGATTGATGCGTGTCATAGGCTGGAAAAAGTTAATAATCGTCCAACTCGTGGCATTATTGTAAAATTTGTTAGATGTTACAGGGAACAGATCTTACAAAAACGTAAGATCAAAAGGAATTTATCCACAACTCATCTTGGTCTTTCTGTCCCTAGTCTCATATATATTAATCAGTCTTTAGCTCCTAACAGGCGAATTTTATTTGCTACAGCTAAACAATTGCAACGAGATAGGGAATATAAGTATCTGTGGGTGAACAGAAGTGGCAAAATTTTGATGAGAAAGACTGATGGAAGTCAAGTGCATGCTATACGTTGTGAGGGAGATTTGGATAAATTGTAATTGTTTCATTGTAATGTTGTTACTCTTTCAACTTTGATTTTTCATGAGCCATGACATGGAATTTTTCGTTTATTAACAAAATGTAAGAGGACTTAGAACTAAGGTTGATATGTTTATCCAAAATCTCCTGTGCTCTTCATACGATATTGTAATTACTGAGACTTCTCTATCAAATAGTATATATGATAGTGAATTATTTGACAGTAGATATTTAGTGTTCAGAAATGACAGAGATCCTTTAGTATCTGGTAAGGAGCGGGGCGGGGGAGTTTTGATAGTCGTCAAAAAGAGTTTCAAGGCGAAACTATTATCCAAGTACTCTAAACAGTATTGTGAATCACTTACTATTTGCATCTGCAATAATAACAGGAAGTTATTCATAAATGTTGTATACATTACTCCAGCATCATCTTTAACAGTTTATCAGGACTACTTTGGTTATTTAGAAAGCACTGATTTCGGATTGCGTTATCGTGGGTGATCTCAATCTTCCTGAAATTAATGGTACTGGTTATTCATTTATAGAAGGAACTGTGACTAGTAAAAGATTGATGTTAAAAATTAAATAACTGGAGGTTCAACCTATTCAATACTCAAAAGAAAGAAACGTAGCAATCACATTTCTATTTAAATGGGACCGGTTTCGACCTTAGTCTAGGTCATCATCAGCCATAAAAAACATGTAAAATGTTTAAGAATGTTGGAGGTCAGTTTTTCACTGTTAGGCACAAAGACACGACATCACATTCTTTTGAGTATTGAATAGGTTGAACCTCCAGTTATTTAATTTTTAACATCAATAATTTCAATACGGAACAATGAAATTTTTATCTTTAAATAGTAAAAGATTGGGTCAATTGATATCATATTTAGGTTTAACGTCGTACAATAATATTCTTAATTACAATTTTAGGACGCTGGATCTTGTACTGGCCAATTTCATAGTTGACGTGAAACGTGAGGAATTTGCTCTTGTGCCTGAAGATTTACATCATCCCCCACTATGTTTATCGTTACCTCCAGTAAAGAGGTGTTCATTACCAAAAAATATAAATCGAGAATACTATGATTTCAAGAGAGCGGATTTTCTACAACTGCATTACGAGTTACGAGATATTGATTGGAACCCATTGTATAAGTATCAGAATGTGGATGAGGCTGTGGATTTCCTTTACTCGTCAATATATAGATGCTTTGATAATTGCATACCTAAGTGTCAGGTCATTAAAAAATCAAAATTTCCAGTCTGGTTTAATCACGATATCATTCAGATAATCAAAAAGAAAAGGAAGTGTGCCAAAAAGAGGAAATTCTCCAGGTACTATGACGAACGATTCAAACAACTCAGATTTGAATTGAAAGTAAAAATAAATACCGCATATCGAGATTACATAAGTGAATTAGAGGTTACTTTAAAATGTGATATAACACCTTTCTGGAGGCACATTTATAAATAAGCGACTCACGAGATCAGGAGTAACTACGTTTGAGTATAATGGTGAGAACTACGAGGGTGGTAATGTTGTTCATGGCTTTGCTCGATATTTTTCGTCAGTTTACGTCAGATCAGATTTTAATTATATATTGGATGATTTGGCTTTAGATGACATTCCTCTATTTCCCTCTGTTGATATATTATATGTCAGCAAGATATCTGTTGAAGAAGTGAAAAAGGCTATTAATGGTAAACTAAAGCCTAAAAGATTGAGTGGTCCTGATGGCATACCTCCGTATATAATTAGGGTTTGTACCAATTTATTGGCTAATCAATTCACTTTCATTTTTAACCTTTCTATTCGCACTTCATCCTTTCTTCAAAAATGGAAAGTCGCTAAAGTTACGCCCATTTTTAAGACAGGCAGTTTTGTAACCATATCTAATTATCGTCCAGTCTGTGTTATTAATGCCGTAGCTAAGGTATATGAACATATATTGCAGCATAAGATTTATAACCATGTTAAAATTGCTTTGTCAGAATTTCAACATGGATTTGTATCCAACAGATCAGTTATCACCAATCTTTTGGGCTATACTCAAAGTTTGTATGATACCATAAATACCAACGGAAGGACTGATGTTGTTTATATGGATTTGGAAAAAGCATACGATAAAGTCGACCATAGAATTTTAATTACAAAAATGTATAAATTTGGTTTTTGTAAACAGTTGTTGCAGTTAATGTGTTCATATTTAAAAAACCGACAGCAGTTTGTTTATTTTAACAATGGAATTTCAGATAATTTTATCAGGCCTTCTGGTGTTCCGCAAGGTTCAAATCTTGGACTTCTATTGTTTTTAATTCTAATTAATGATTTTACCAGACAATATTTGCCACTCTAACTGTTTACTTTTTGCAGATGATTTGAAACTTTACAAATTAGCGACCAAGACGAGTTGCAAAAGGACGTTAATAATGTCATTTCTTGGTGTGATGTTAATAAGTTGTCTTTGAATGTTAGTAAATGTAAATACATGACCTTTACCAGGAGGAAGGAATTTGAAGTCTCAGCCTATCATATACGGGGGGAAAAATTGGATAGGGTTTTAACGTTTAAGGATCTTGGTATAATTTTTGACAGTAAGCTAACGTTCAATAATCATATCAATTAACAAAGAATGCTAACCGAATGCTAGGATTTTTTATAAGAACATCGAGGCCGTTTACTCAGCCCTCTGTACTGAATAAATTATATATTACCTTGGTACGGAACATACTGGAATATTCTGTAATAATCTGGAGCCCGTACACAAAACAACAAGTGAAGGCTATTGAAATTGTACAAAACAAATTCCTACGTTACCTTTATTTCAAAACTTTAAATACTTTTTGCCCTTTCGACACATCAACCCATTTATTAAGGAATATATTTAAATTTACTTCATTGAAAACTAGACGGTCCCTAATTTCTATACAAATACTAAGAAAAATTGTAATGGGACGATTTGATTCCTTGGACCTGTTAAGACGCATTTCATTCCATGTTCCGCAGACAAGATCACGTCAGCACCAATTATTTCACGTTCAAACGTCAAAAAACATTGCATCAGTCAAATTCACCTTTTGTAAAAATGACAACGCTTTATAACACTGTAACAAAAGAAGTCGATATATTCACCAAATCGGATAAAGAATTCAGTAAGAAACTAGAATCCTGCCTTTACAATTTGTAAATTTTTGATAATTCCTTCTTTCTGATATTCTTCATATTTCCCAGTGTACTCATTCATGTTTTAAGTTTCCTTGTTTTTGCATTGTCTTTTCCTTTGTATTACTGTGTGATTTCTTAGTGAATTTTTCATTTATTATCAACTGTAAATGGTATCATATAATGTTAATTTAGTTCCATTTTCTTTTTGTTCATTTTAAATTTTGTTTTTGTTAAACTTTAACTCAATGTACAGAATGTTACTGAATGTCAAGAAGGTACTTAATTGGGTGTAAAACCTGTGTACTTTCAGATAAATAAATAAATAAATAAATATTTTTAAGTAAATAATCTAGCATCGTATTATATGTTGTATGACATCTTGTAAACGTAACTGTGTTGCCAAATTGCCGATTAGCCATATACATATTTAAATTGTGCATTCATATACAACTTATAGTGCAGTTCCATTTACCTATTAAGCAGATTGATGAACAAAATTTGTTTTCAAAGGAAAAATTAAATGTATCCCCCTAATTCAATACAAAACATAATTCTATCATTAAATGGAGCAATAAAATTCAAACATGTTTCGACTCGTTTGAGCCGTCTTCAGTGAAATAAGGAGGGTTAAAGTAATCCACATAATATAAGCTAAAAATGTGCTAAAAACATAATGAAGTAACAAAAGAAAAAACAAAAGAGACATGATGGAAATAGGAAATAAAATACCCATGGTCTCAAAATATTTCTGGTTAATACATGATCTCTGGCTCCCAGAATCCAATAAGACTTCAACCTTCTTACCCTGAATATCTCATTGAGAAGATTAATTAAAATATCACGCACATTCTGTCCATTGAAATTGCAATCATCGATAAGGTCTTCCTGCATGTCCACATCGTAACTCTCAACACTTTTCATAACTCGTAGCCACAGTATTCTGACTGTGGAACATAGTGTGTGACCCATCACACTTGTTCCACACTCTTTAAAATTTTCAGGATGGTGGGACCCTCCTCTGTTTGGGTTCAAAACTTTCTGATGTCTATTTCCACCTACCTGCCTACCTGTATTCCTATTTTTCTGCTGCCTACTTTCATTTCCTCCGTTACTGTTTAACCCCCTTTGCTGATTAGTATTCTGATTTTGAAAACCACTATTCTTCCTTCCTTGCTTATACTTATTCCACTGAAAACCCCTGGGTATTCTGCCCTTGATACCTTTGATCATTCCCTTGCCTCTGAGGTTTTCTGTTACCTTCCCTATCATCCTGATGCATATTCTGTACCCTCTGCAAACCCAATGAGTCAAATCTTCCCAGTAATTGTTCCATTTGTCTCTACCTTTTACGTACAGGCGGCTAATCTAATCTAACATGTAATAATCTAACTTCTTCGGAGAAATGTTCCTGTTTTCTCCTCACTAAGTCCCACTCAAACGAGTTCAAATCTATGACTAAGCAGAACATATCCCAGAAAATACAGAGTCATTCCTTCACCTGCCTGAGCCCTGTATCTACCAAATTTGATTTTATGCTTCACCTTCCCTTGAATCTCTGTATTCCAACACCTAGCCCTGAAATTTTCTTCAAATTTCTCCAGGCATAATTTCTCCCTTATACAAATCATACCATAACTTAGCTCACCCTATAAAGCATTCACCTCTACTACCGACCACTCATTAGTTCCTTCAGCCAAACACTTCCCAAACCTTTGCCTGATCGTCTTAAGAACCCCCATAGGATCATATGATGTATTACTAAAATTAGGCAGTTCTATCTCCCTCACCAATTCAATCTGCTAAACAATTTCCATGAGATTAAATCTTCTATTTCACAATTTATTTCTCCAGCATCTCAGTTTTTCCTTTGGTTTGCTGAGTGCCAGTCACAATGCTTTCTTTAAATTCTTTGGCAGTGTTAGATTTCACATGTTCTACTAACTCTTCAATCATGTTCCCTAATTCCAATTTATCTTTTCTCATCTGTACAGTTTGCTCCTTCAGTCGAATCACATGCATTTCAACTTTCTTCTGTGCAATTATCTTGTCTCACTCCTATCTCATCAACTCTCACTAGTCTTTCTTCAATATCCTTCAGTGTAACTCCTGTATCTGTTTTATGATCGCATAATTCCTGATTCAAACAGGAAATTTTCTCCTGTATTTTCTTCAACAAGACCTCACCTAAATTGTGCCCTTTCCTCTGTTGGTTCTCAGTGTTACTACTCAACTTCTCCTGATCACTAATTTTCCCATTTAATTCCCTCATCTGTTCTATTAACAGTCTCATAAAATCATTGTTACCCCCATGTCCTATACTGCTAAGGAGCTTCCTCACTACTCTTCCTGTTCTCTTCTCCCAGAACAATATTATACACTGTTTTAGGCAACAAATTACCCAACTCATCACTACTTTCCTTTCTCCTTTCCATCTCTGCAGATTCCAAAACAGATTCCTTAAATACACTGACTGACAGAGCAAATGCAACACCAAGAAGGAGTGGTCAGAACTTTATGCCAATTGCAGGGTAGACTGACGTCACTGAGGTATGCTCATGATGTGAAATGCGCCGCTGTGCTGCGCACGTAGCGAACGATAAATGGGACACTGCGTTGGCGAATGGCCCACTTCGTACCGTGATTTCTCAGCCGACAGTCATTGTAGAATGTGTTGTCGTGTGCCATAGGACACGTGTATAGCTAAGAATGCCAGGCCGCCGTCAACGGAGGCATTTCCAGCAGACAGACGACTTTACGAGGGGTATGGTGATCGGGCTGAGAAGGGCAGGTTGGTCGCTTCGTCAAATCGCAGCCGATACCCATAGGGATGTGTCCACGGTGCAGCGCCTGTGGCGAAGATGGTTGGCGCAGGGACATGTGGCACGTGCGAGGGGTCCAGGCGCAGCCCGAGTGACGTCAGCACGCGAGGATCGGTGCATCCGCCGCCAAACGGTGGCAGCCCCACACGCCACGTCAACCGCCATTCTTCAGCATGTGCAAGACACCCTGGCTGTTCCAATATCGACCAGAACAATTTCCCGTCGATTGGTTGAAGGAGGCCTGCACTCCCGGCGTCCGCTCAGAAGACTACCATTGACTCCACAGCATAGACGTGCACGCCTGGCATGGTGCCGGGCTAGAGCGACTTGGATGAGGGAATGGCGGAACGTCGTGTTCTCCGATGAGTCACGCTTCTGTTCTGTCAGTGATAGTCACCGCAGACGAGTGTGGCGTCGGCGTGGAGAAAGGTCAAATCCGGCAGTAACTGTGGAGCGCCCTACCGCTAGACAACGTGGCATCATGGTTTGGGGCGCTATTGCGTATGATTCCACGTCACCTCTAGTGCGTATTCAAGGCACGTTAAATGCCCACCGCTACGTGCAGCATGTGCTGCGTCCGGTGGCACTCCCGTACCTTCAGGGGCTGCCCAATGCTCTGTTTCAGCAGGATAATGCCCGCCCACACACTGCTCGCATCTCCCAACAGGCTCTACGAGGTGTACAGATGCTTCCGTGGCCAGCGTACTCTCCGGATCTCTCACCAATCGAACACGTGTGGAATCTCATTGGACGCCGTTTGCAAACTCTGCCCCAGCCTCGTACGGACGACCAACTGTGGCAAATGGTTGACAGAGAATGGAGAACCATCCCTCAGGACACCATCCGCACTCTTATTGACTGTGTACCTCGACGTGTTTCTGTGTGCATCGCCGCTCGCGGTGGTCCTACATCCTACTGAGTCGATGCCGTGCGCATTGTGTAACCTGCATATCGGTTTGAAATAAACATCAATTATTCGTCCGTGCCGTCTCTGTTTTTCCCCCAACTTTCATCCCTTTCGAACCACTCCTTCTTGGTGTTGCATTTGCTCTGTCAGTCAGTGTATTTCAATCTGATCACTATTTATACTTTGTACACTTGTGTTTACACCATCATCTCTATTTTCACTCTCAGACACACCTCTTCTCCATACAATTCTACTTCTTAATTTTAAATTATTAGATTCACTGCAACTCTTTCTCTTAACCATGAAATACCACAGTTTTAACATAAGCTGCATACCTAACTCTCCTGTGCATATCTAGGTTATGTAACAAATTTGAACCACATTCAGGCCCCATGTTGATGCAACATTTGTAACCCTAACCTATAAAACCCACAAGGTGAAATTTAAATAAGAAATAAATAACAACAAAAATGGACGCCACCTGCAAAAGATCTACAGGAACAAATAATTTGCTTGAGCACGAACAAACTCCACTTCCAAGGTGACGGTCATACAGCTGATGAATTCCCTAAATATACATCCAAACCACTCACTCTGCACATTTCACAAAAAGAAGAAAAGAAACACCATGCACATTATACGAACCTTTTGTCCCATCAAAGTCCCATATGCTAATTCCTACCAAGTAATATGAAGAAAAGGTAAGTTCTTTCCTGGATGTAAAGTTGAAGAATCACACAAACATCAGCATTCAAATATAGCAATATGAAGAAAAGGTTAGTAAGACCTTCCTTCCCTGATGTGAAGTTGAAGAATCATGCAAACATCAGCACTCAAATGAAAAAAAAAAACATCTCTGCTTTCAAAAATACAGATGATTTAGCAACAGATCACTAATATCAAAGTAACTGCTTCATTTTCCATAACAACCCAGATACTGGACACATGCTGTTCCTTCAATTCAAACGCAGTCATTGAAGAATCGCTAATTTTTCTCACTCCTCCAAGAATGATACAATAGTATTTCATGTTACTGTGAGCCACTTGATAATATGTTATGTTTCTGAATTCCTTCCAAAATACTATTCACACACGTGCACACACACACTCTCTACCTCCCCCCCTCCCCCCCGAACTCTTGAGCCCTTCAATGAAAATTCATGAAGACTGCAGTTCAATTAATATTTTTTAAAATTGCAATCCTTTAAAAACAGATCAGTTTAACAACATTTATCTCAATTCATTCAGTCCTTTTTTTAATACCTGTAATAGTAACTGGACTGACACGCATGGACTTAGATTAAATAACGTAAAATCTCAAGCTACAATAATTTCTCATCCTCGGCTTTGTTCAAAATCCATAAACAACTTCACTTTACCAAAACTCTAGCTACAAAATTCACCCATTGATTTCATTGAATCTGTCAAAGATCTAGATGTTATGATAGACGAACATCTTTCTTGGAAGCAGCAGGTTACCTGCATCTCCAGGAAAGTATTTGCGACACTTAAATCACTTAGAAGATTCTGCAACATATTTTCTCGAGTATTAAAAGAACACCTCATTTGCACTCTGGTATGACCTCATTTGGACTAATGTGACGCTGTGTATAACGACCTGACTGCTACTCTTAATGACAAACTACAACGTGCACAAAATGCCTGTGTTCGGTATATATGTGACCTACATTACTATGACCATCTTACACCTACGATGAACACAGTTGGCTAAAACTCAAGCAGCGCCGTAATCTTCATGCTTTATGCCTTCTTCATCGAATACTCTCCTCATGCTCACCTCCCTACTTCTTTAGTCAATTTCATCGCCTCTCATCCAATCACAGTTTTGGAATCTGATACACTCTTATTTATTCCACCTCACCGCACCACATGATACATACTCATTTGTTATTTCTTCGGCACGACAATGGTATACACTACCCGTCTCTGTCAGATAAACTTCACCTGCTAGTTTTAGGCAACTTTGTCATCGATACCTACTAAGTAATTGATGAAGTCCTAAATTGTTATTCGTATGTTATGGCAATCTTGTAGATGTAGCCTTCCTCAAATTACAGACTTTATATATCACACTGTTATTATTAAGGCTAAAAGAAAGTAGGTAATCATGTCATAATTGTGTAAATAATAATCTTCATCATCATTTTCCTTTTTTCCCCCTATTTTTTTATTATTGCTCTTTATCATAATATTGTATTGTTTAGTAGTTGCAAGATGTTTCAATTGTAAGTCTATTTACTTTAATTTTGCGCATGTAAATACTGTATTTTCTGGTTAGATGGAAGAGAGGACCTAATGGCCTTAATCTTGCCAGACAAATCCATTGTATTCTATAGTACCATGGCAACACATTTTCCTTTTTTTCTATTGTCATTGAAAGAGAATTATGCAATAACGTACAATTTTCAAATATCCGTAGTTAAGCAATTTACTATAAAACAACCCATAAATTAACATTACATAATTATCACAATTCATAAATAAATGTACATTTTCCTCCTATACACCTATATTTATTACAAATAAAAATCATACCATAACCACAAAAAACTTTTCCGTAAATCAAATTAAAGCTTCAATCCTTGTACTGATACAAGATGTTAATGTTATATATTCTTATTTTTTTTTGCTAGTTGCTTTACGTCGCATCGACACAGAAAGGTCTTATGGCGACGATGGGACAGGGAAGGGCTAGGAGTGGGAAGGAAGCGGCCGTGGCCTTAATTTAGGTACAGTCCCAGCATTTGCCTGGTGTGAAAATGGGAAACCACGGAAAACCAATTTCAGGGCTGCCGACAGTGGGGTTCGAATCCACTATCTCCCGAATACTGGATACTGGCCGCACTTAAACGACTGCAGCTATCAAGCTCTGTATATATATATTCTTAGAAAACAGTGTATCATACCCTACATTATTTACATTAGTGCCTATTTTATTTCATTTTACTTTCCTTTCCACATATTTTTTGTAATATACATAATATTTTTACTGTCCTTTCCAGTGTGATCCTCTCTTTGTTTATAATTTGACAATTGAACACATTTCTTTCCCCTTCTATTGTAGCTTTAGATTCACTGGTTCATGATATGGGTTATTGTAGTCACGTCCTAGTTTATAAACCATGGCAAAGGCTGAGTGGCCTAGTAAGTGGTCCCAAGAGTCGGAATATAAGTTGCTATGGAATAAGAGTGGGCATCTTGGTCATATTCTGAGTCATGGGCCTCCTTATGCTGAAGCGGTTAGTACTATACAATCCATTGGTGGTCCCTAACTCGTTCGAGGAGAGATTCTCACTGAGAGTATCTGTAAGTAGGGTAGTATCTGTAAGTAGGGTAGCATCCTGCTTCACAGAAATTTTTACAGAGCACGCTCAGAACATTTTAAGGAAGCCTCAGATCTATGAGAATAATGAAGTCCCACTTCCATTTGGCAGGTGAGGGACTCCTTGGAAACAGTTTGGCGAACGAAGTGGAAAACGATGGGGGAGCTATCAATATTAACTCTTTAGTGATGCGGAACATTTGAGTGCCGCTTGAC
This sequence comes from Anabrus simplex, assembly GCF_040414725.1. Classification (NCBI taxonomy): domain Eukaryota; kingdom Metazoa; phylum Arthropoda; class Insecta; order Orthoptera; family Tettigoniidae; genus Anabrus; species Anabrus simplex. The sequence continues at coordinate 349,170,720 of NC_090265.1, read as the reverse complement.
CCAGAAGACAGAGGTGTGAGCACTAAGAAAATACAGTGATTTCTTTGAAAAATTCCCTTTGCAACTGTTTAGCTCAGATTATTTTCAAACATTTGCAATAGAGCTTCAAAAGAATGTAGTTTACATTCGTTGAATTCATATATATATATATTTACTTTATTGCCTATTAATGGAGAAGAGACGTTTCATATTTTATACAAAACAAAAGTGACCTTGCATTGTCATACATTGTTTCACAAATAATTAAAAGTGGGGTAATCATTTGCTCAGATACTTTGAAAGGAGTAACTGGAAACAATAGTTCAAAGATTCTTCTGCACAAATCCGAGGTTAGTTGGACGATTAGTTCGGGAGTAAGTGGTCGTGTACTTTGACATGCACACCTTCCACTCTTATCCTTATGTTACGTGTCTGCTCTCACTTCGCTCAGTTCAGTCTGGTGTAGTACTGTTATCATCTGATTTATTGAAACTTAAATACTTCACTTTTGTTCAGACTGCACTGTGCCATACTTCCACACCATGCAATAACGAATCTCAGAGTGACAGCGAGCCAAGTAATAACAAGTAGTAAGAGGGTTTAAGGCGTTGAAAGAATTATAGGAATCCTCACCAGATCATGTCAACATGCATATCAGCGGAAGGACTGTAATTTATACTATCAGTCTATGTAACAAAACCTTGTGTAGTACCGTAATACATACATTCATGAGAATGCAGCAGAAATATTTCTACCAGCTTTTTCTTTTTTTTTCTAGTTGCTTTACGTCGCACCGACACAGATAGGTCTTATAGCGACGATGGGGTAGGAAAGGCCTAGGAGTTGGAAGGAAGCGGCAATGGCCTTAATTAAGGTACAGCCCCAGCATTTGCCTGGTGTGAAAATGGGAAACCACGGAAAACCATCTTCAGGGCTGCCGACATTGGGATTCGAACCCACTATCTCCTGGATGCAAGCTCACTGCCACGTGCCCCTGACAGCACGGCCAACTCGCCCGGTTGTCTACCAGCTCATGTATCCGTGCTTTGCAACAGAATTCTACATTGTATACACAGTCGTTAGTAAAACACTTTTATTAGATTGCGTTGCTCTTAGCGTTACCCGAGAAACACCACGGGGAGATCGCCATACGTCATTTCTTGTGTAAAGTCTGGTTTGGGCAGTTTTTATTAAAATGGCAGACCCCATTTTGTACTGCCAGTCACAGTCAAGTTTGGGAATTTGGATTATGACAGCAGCCTCCCTTTCCTACTTCCACTCACATTTGAGTTGGGGAATTTCATTAGAATGACAGGTTCGTGTTTCCTACTGCAGTCACAATCAAGTTTTGGAGTTTTCATTATAATGGTAGGCCCCTTTGCCTACTGCCAGTCACATTCGCTTCAATATACAAAAAGACAGAGAAGTGGCCAGGTGTGTTTGCATGCGATGGCTATGAATCCAAGCTCTGCATTCAGGATATGCATGGGTTTAAACTCCACTGTAGGCTGTCCTGAAAATGGTTTTCTGTGGTTTCCCATTTTTACTTCGAGGCAAATGCCTGGACAGTTCCTATTCATAGGCCACAGCAGATTCCTTCTACCTCCTTATCCAATTTCGTTCACCACCATCATTCGTTTCATCTTCATTAGATCCTCAACTCAGGTTTGCATCAAGGAGGGCATCCTGCCATAGAACATGCAATGCAATTTCATCTCGTCTCATCCTCAACCTCATATCAGGAAATGGGGGTAGGCATACATGTAATCAGTATACAAAATGTTATTGTAAAGTTTTAGATGACACAGAAATCTGTTTTACAAGAAAGCCTCTGTCTGGTGGCATCCTTTTCCCCACCCTTTGAATATGCTCAAGAGTGCTTTCGCTTCATGGTTGATGTTTGCATACCTCTGACTGAAAAGTTATATTCATCTTTTACCAGATGAACAGCAGAAGTGCATGTTCTGCAGCAGTTCTGGACAGTCAATTAGGTTGGAATGTCTTGTATAGGAAGGAAATGTCTTCAGTGTTTTTCCTTGTTTCCAGAGGATGGAGGCCAAGCAGATTCTATGCCTGTGTAAGGGTGACTTCTCTGCAGTGATAACCCAAGCAAATTCCCACCCTGCCTGAACCTTTTCTGTACAGCCTGAAACTTATGACATAGTGTAATTTAGAGTAAAAACAATACCATAGAACAGTACTCAAGCCTAGGCAGCATGTGCGTCAAGTGTTTGTGGGTTAAATTCATGTCTTGAGGAGCACGTTAGTAGATGAACAAACTTGGAGGCTTTTGCACACATAGAATGAATGTGCTCATCTGGATTTAACTTATGTGTTAGAAGAACTCCAAGATCTGACACAACAGAGGAGCGATTCATATTATAGTTACCTAATGAATATTCAAAATGCAGTGGTTCCTTTGTGTTAGAAAAGGCTATACAAGTGCATTTGTCATGTATAGCTTTATATTGTTGGACATGTACCAGGTCTCATCTGCTTTTAAACTGTATTATAGCACTGCTCAGTCATTGTAGGATTCTATTTTTTGAAAAATCTTAATGTAATCTGTGAATAGAAGATAGTCTGCTTTGATGGTCATGACTGTGTCATTTATGAATATGTTAAATAATAGTGGTCTGTCACGACTGCAGGTCAAGATGGCCTTCCATCTTTTATTACGGAGCGAACGGGCTCGAGCGAGTGTTGAGCCGTGACCTCCAAGGGAGAGGGATATTTAAAAATATATTAAAATTCAAGAGAGTGTATCCCAGCGTCAAGAAATAAACAGTGCTTCAAGTGTATAGTGATATGAGCAAGTGAGTGATAATTCTATTTTGCACATATTGATGCATAAAATTCAATATGAAAGTAAAGCTTGGTGGAAACAGAAGTGAGTGCAGTGTAGTGAAATATTGTGTCAACACCTAGCTGTCACCAAACTTCAGGTAGGGCCATGTACGTCACGTAAACTTCAAAGGGAAAAACGCAGTGCTGTGACGCTATAGAAAAATATATTGTTCTATTAACTTGCAGAGGCCTTGCATAGACAACACCCTTAAAGTGGTACGAGGGCCACGAGAGCCAATCAGCTCGCAACACATCGGTATTATGAAGTAGTAGGGGTTGATTTTGGGGAAGAATGCTGGTAACTTCTAGAAAGACAGACTGGATATTATAAGCTCGAGTTTTAGGGCGTTTCGGAGAGAAACCTGGTAGTCATGGTGAAGTTCATATCGGGGGAAGCTCTGCAACCACGGCCATGTACATATCAAGGGAGAAACCGAGAGAGGCTCTGTTCATATATATGAGTGGAGTCCATACAGGGATTTAAATGAACAGGAGTATAGTGAGCAGGGAATACTTAGATTTAAAGGTGGTTCGCTTCTCATTTAGAAGGCCAAGTGTTTGAGTCTGTGGAACTACATTTCTGTTTGAATAGTTAACCAGGCATCCAAAGCTGTATTGGTGTCTGCAAGAGGGAAGAAAGAAGATACCCAACCAAGCTAAGTATTAGCTGTATTTAAGAAACTAAAGAGTGGGAGTGTACTTCAAGATATTTTCAAAGGGAACTGAAAAGACTTAGTTTCAATAATTGATTTGTGGATAGGGAGTTCTCTTAGTAAAGACCAGAAAAGTATAGCTTTGTATATTTTGTAAATATGAAAAGTGTATGTAGAACTATTAAGATTTTTTAAATACATGGTGACATTTTTGGTAACAGGTCAATCTGATTTGTTGTGTATTGCTCGTAGAATCAAACCCAAGTCCCCAGCCTGTCCAGTCCTTAGAATCATGATATGGTCTTAGGTATGAGCCCTGGGGCACACCTGAACTGACTGAGAAATCGGACTACAAGTTGAAGAATTTTACAATTAACTGTTTGACTGGAGTATTCCTCGGATAACATAAGCTTTGAGTTGTACCAGAAGGATTGAGTGACTCACCTTATCAAATGCTTTAGTTAGGTCAGAAATCTTCCTTTAAGTTGCTTATAATATCTGAACACAGCAAGGATTCTATTTTGCTTTTTTTCCAGAGCAGTGGATTTTTTAGAGGAGAATTCATGCTGCATTGGTGAGATGACACCCTTAAACAGAGGACTCATCTTAAATAATACTAGTATTTCACACATTTTTACTAGGGCAGACTGTCATGACAGAATGATTTGATATCTTGTATGGGACCACCTTATGTATGGGCCAGTATAAGCTATCTTCAATACTCTTTGAAAAATCCCTATTTGAAGTGACTCATTAAATACTTTTTGAAAAAGGTTGTGTACCAATATGGTACAATGTTTAAGAAACTAATCCTGATATTTCATTTGCTTATTTCCAATTGTCTACTCGCTAGTGGGATGAATGATGTCTTTCAGTTTCTTCCAGTATTCTAGGGTTTTTATGAATATCAAAGGTCGCTGAAATAGCTTTCAAGGCTTATCAGTGTCGAATGTCCTTTTTGTTTTCTTTTGTTACATTCTTCTCTGATCAGATGCCAATGATTGGTTCTGGGGTGCTGCAATCCTTGTAATGAAATAAGATATAGAAGGTCACTAAGTCATGCTTTGCACATATATTAAAGAGCAGTAAAGAAAAACAATCATAGAAGCATTTATACTGAAATATCAGTTTTTTGTTGTTTTTCATCTGACTATGTCTTTGGATCCATCATACAGAACTATGAGTCATTCAGTTCCTGTAGATGAATCATAACTGATGGCTTTTAAAATAATGAAGCAGAATAATTTACTCTCTGTTTTCAAAAATTTCAAAATACCTAAAAAATAAACTGTTCATATCAGCCAGTTGTTTTTGAAATTAAAACTTATGCTTTTTGTGGGAATTATTTTTTTAAAGTGGAATCTATCTTCACCTTGCTGTCTCTTGTTTATCCGATGCAAGAGTTTTGATGCTATTTTTCTGATTGCTTCCTCTTAAAACAGATGATTTACACTCATCACGGCTTTCTTTTAGGAAATTTACTGATGGTGGAACCTCTGTGGAGAGCCTTCCCTCTTTGTCAAAACAGTAAGTTTCTGCCAGGGTGCAGACTGTTCCCTAACTGGTGCTACTGTAAAAATATGATAAAGCGTTTTGTATGAAATATGATAGAAAAAGGAAATTCATTTTTGTATACATAGCTCGAACACCTTCTCGGAAACAAGTTTGAACTCTTCTGGATATATTCCTGCAGTCTCATGCCGGACGAGTTTCATTTCTTCTATTGTGTGGGTACTGAATTTCTATTCTTTGTGTTTTAGATTTCCTCTCAAATAAGTCATATTGTGTAGGAATTGGGAGTTGTGTGACAAACTCTCAAATTTTGTATGATGTACCTCTCTGAAATCACAATATCCATGAAAAGTAATGGAGCTGGTAATTTTTTTTCCCACTAATGGCACACTAACCAACCTATTCATCATAGAACATAACTTTATGGACATGTGGCTTCTTAGATCTCTTGTGGTAATTATGTGGGTTACCGGTAATTTATCCACATATTTGGAACCAAGACTCATTTGAAAGTTCAAAGGTTGTGGACCCACTAATCCCTGAGTCACCGACCAGAAAAGACCACTTAACAAAAATCACTTCTTTCTGAATGGAAAATTTTCTCTTTCGGTTGTTCTTCCTTTAGCTGACAAATGCCTACACTGCCTGGTAGCTAATTAGCCCTTTATATCTACCTTGTAGTGGAATAGCAAGTAAGAGTATTCTTGACGTGTGATCTGTACAATAAAGAGAGTTATTATAGTGTGTAAGATAAATCTTTAAAATTGGTAAATTTTACTGGTTCAAACAAACAGATCTGGGGCACACGGTTCTTTAAGTGTCTTGGTCTTCCAAGATGGTGCTGCCCAGCCAGATGATCTGTAAATGTTGGAATGTCACATTGTCAGTTAGACGACATCCTCTGTATTACTTGTAGAGGTCTGCACTAGCCTAGATTCTTCAGCCTAGTCCAGTCCTGCTTGAACTGAACCCAAATCCAAGTCCACCTCATCATCCCGTTGTCGACTACTTCACACAGAATATGTTTTAAACAAAAGTATTTAGTCATTGACAGTGTGGACATTTATTATTATTATTATTATTATTATTATTATTATTATTATTATTATTATTATTATTATTATTATTATTATTATTATTATATTTACGTTTACGGCCGTTGGGATTAAACTACTTTCAAAAAATAAATGAAAAGAAAACATGCTTATTCTTGTAAAAGTACAATATAATATCAACAACAAAAATAAAAGATAAACTTGAAATAATTGGTTATAAAACTTAACACGATGTTACAGTTTCATTTTTCTGGAAGCCTTTTCATAGCCCAAAACTTTAGCATCCTTTCTCTGGCAGCCTGTCTTCTTTCTTCTGTCCACCCACAGTTAAGTTTTGGTTCATCATGGAATCCCTGGAATTTGTTGATCACTGACCTAAACTTTGTTTGGTCTTTTAAATTTATTCCCACCTGTTTGAGATCCTTTCTCACCTCTCTGAACCATTTGTCCGACACTTCAGATCTGCTGTCTAGAATTGTGAAATCCTTTTCATTAGTCTCTTCTCATCCATTCTAAATAAATGCCCATAGAATTTAAGTCTCCGTTTTCTCATGGATTCAGTTAGCCTTTTATTGTCACAGTAAAGTTCCTCCCTTCCTCGCAGCCTATACTGTCTGTCCACAGTCTTTGGACCCATTATTTTGCGAAGGATCTTTCTTTCAAATTTCTCAGCTTCTCTGTATCCTGCTTTCCCTGTCAGTTGGAGGCATTCACTAGTGTATAGACATTCCGTTTTAACAGCAACGATAATAATAATTACTATTATTAAAATTAATTATAATTCATTGACCAGAAAAAGCCATAAATTAATTTGTTTGTTCCTTTACCAAGCCTGTGCCTGATCCAAGTCCAACAAGCATTGGTCAATTTAAGTCCAATCCCATGCAGACCTCAATCAAATTGCTTGATTTTCGTGACAGAGACCTCTGCCTCTTGTGCCAGACAGCTCCTGAACTGGTCTCACGAATCTTAGTGGAACCCGTTCCATTCCTCGGTCCAGAATTGAAATTGCAAGTGACTAATCTCATGTTTTAATCCGTATTGAAATCTGTTGATATACAATAATAAAGTTTTATTATGAATCCACCTGTTCAATACATTATAATGTTGTCACATTTAAAATAACTTCATTAGTTAAAAAGTTATATATGGGACATGTTTCGCTCCTTTATAGAGCATCATCAGCCAAATCTGAATCTCGAATAATTGTTATTTACGTAAATAATGACTTAAGAACTATTAGAACATTTTTGACAAACTTAAAACTTATTCTATTAGAATATCATAAAATATAAAATCTTTGTATCTATGTCTATCTATGTCCCTCCAATTGCTGTGGTGACTCACCACATAACCTCAGAAAACTCCAAACCGACAAACAGCAATTGGAGGGACATTCAACAAGATAAACCAACCAGCAGCTTTCAATACAAACGTTGATTTACGTCCCTTTCAATCATCCTTTTCAAATCCATTAGTTCAACGAACGGTCATTGACATCTATAAGAACATATCGAGTGATATGAATAAACCGGAGACGTTACTCTTGTCTCGTAAATATTAAGACATGTCTCAAATGTATATGAATAAAAAAGCGATGTCTCAGCAGTGACCTTTGCTCCTTGAGACACAACTCGTTAGCGGATTCTCTCGGAGACATGTCTCCAAATGTATATGAATAAACTGGAGCTTAGTCTCTCTGAATGGAGACTGGTCTCAGAATTTCTTGAGCCAGCCCAGTAGGTGACTCAAGGCGATAGTGATCAGACTGAAAACGTGATGGCGGAGTTTATGATGGTTTTACAACGGAGAAGAAAAATTTATATAAAGTGCGAAGAGATTCTCTAGAACATGATTATAAAGATCTCTACCGTTTCCGGAAAGAAAATGTGGAATGGTTAGCACAACATTTTCTGGAGCCAATACATGAGACAAGAGGTGGAGCTCTTACAAATGAGGAGAAAATGAAAATTGTTTTGCGTTACCTAGGTGACCCCGGGTTTCAAAGTGGTGTGGCTGAAGATATTGGTGTCGACCAGAGTACAGTTTCCTTGACGTTCTGGCAGGTAGTTAGAACAGTTAGGTCACATGCAGAAACCTGGATAAAATTTCCCATAACTATTCAAGCATTAGAAAATGCAAAGATTCAGTGGCAAGAAAGATATGCATTTCCTAATGCTATAGGAGCAGTTGACTGCACCCATGTGCTAATCAAAAAACCACACATACATGGAGATGAATATATTAACAGAAAGGGGCTTCCCAGTATAAATGTGCAAGCTACGTGCAATTCTAGAGAAGAATTCACAAGTGTAGACGCCGCCTGGCCAGGATCTGTACACGATGCAAGAATATGGAGGAATTCCACTGCATGTGCAATAATGACTGGCAATCAAGCAAATGCACTTATTCTGGGTGACGAAGGATATGGCATAGCACCATGGCTCATGACACCTTTTCAGAATGTTAACAGTCCAGAACAGAGAGCGTATAATAAATGCATTACAAAGGAACGTGTTATAATAGAAAGGTGCTTTGGGCAGCTGAAGCAACATTTCCCAATCCTTCAAAATAAAATAAGACTACCAGTAGCAAAAGTGCCTTCAGTTGTCATCTGCTGTATTATATTACATAATGTGGCTAAACATCTTCAAGTACCTGATGACGAAGTGCAGAACGAGGAGGAGGGAGAAGCAGCCGTAGCTGGGGTGGTCCGGGACGCACTTGTGCGGGAGAGGGGACAGGAAAGAAGAAATGCCATTGCACGAGTAATTCATGGTTTGTAGGTGAGTGCAAATTTAATTTTTATTCATATAACAATAATGATAAAGATGATGGTGATGATAGCCATTAGCGATAGGATTTACATGCGTCATAAAGTCTAAAATCTTCAAAATCACACGAGAAATATGCAAAACCGTGCAACATACAATTCTGAAAATGATTTTAGTAATGAATTATTAAATTAATCTTAATCTATTCCGCATTTGTGATTTTTTCTGTACGTTGACATTTTTTCTGTTCACAAAATACGACTAACACTTTATAAATAATTAATTCACAATCATGGAAAACACCTAAACAAAATATGTTTATGTTTAAAATATGATAAACAATTCTTCAAGGCTTTCATTATTCACTTTTTCCTGCTCCTTAGCTGAATGGTCAGCGTAGTACTCTTCAGTTCATGGGGCCCGGGGTTCGATTCGCGGTCGGGTCAGAGATTTTAACTTTAAATCCCCAACAATCCTGAATCTCACACACAACACCATCCTCCTCTACAATAACATGGCAGATGATACCCATCCTCGGCGGATGATCTGCCTTACAAAGACTGTACCAGGCTAGAAATAGCCACACGAAATTATTATTATTATTATTATTATTATTATTATTATTATTATTATTATTATTATTATTATTATTATTATTATTATTATTATTATTATTATTATTATTCACATTTTGATATCTGGAAGGATATTTTTTAAGTCTGAAAATTATCACTCTATCACATGTTGGCCAATGGTATTGAACAAATGTGTATCCTTGGTCCTGGTGCAAGCTATCGGCTTTAAGTGCCGTAAAATCCCCTGCCCATGCCTTTTTCGATTGCACTGTTTATAAGTTTATTTAAAAGTTTCAACCGGCGGCTCGTGCCCTTGAGAAAAATATGCTGCAACTAGTTTCACAACATTTAACAAATTCGCATAATGACATTATTCGGCCAGCGATTTGCTGCCTCTATGAGTGCTGCTCTTTCTCAACCATCGCACCGAAATCTCACTTGCGCCGAATACTACAAGGGAAGCATTTGGTTTGGATCAGACAGATTTCGATGAAACGTCGATGAATAGTCAATCCACCTGTCTTAAATTTATTGCTGATATTCACTTTGTCATAAAATCAACGACGTTGTTATAATTAATTGCTAAAGAACAGCTGGGTGGTTTGCAGCTGTATTGATTTCGCGTATGCACTGTAGAAATGCACTAATAGTTCTATTTTAAAGTTACATTAAACAGTGCGCTTTAGACTGAAAATTAGATTTTGAGAACATGAACAGAATTTCTTTCTCGTTAAACCGATTTTACTAACATGCACAGTATAAAAATATTAGGCTTTTAATACTACTTTATCGTTTACAATTGAAGCTAAAATATGTAATATGAAATCTTAGTCATCTGTATATAAACGTACATGCTATAAATAGCCTTTTATTTTCAAAGACGAGTAAACTTTCGGATTCTTGTAGAGTCATTCATTTTTTCACACTGCGGGTAACCTATATAACAACGGCAGGCATGCAGCGATGTTCTGATGTCTTAATTGATCATCCTACCATGTTTCATTGAATTCGCTGCCATCTACACACCACGTTCCATTTAAAACTGGAGCAAAAATTTACTGTCAATAAATACTGGTACGAAAATACTATTTCACGGCTATCACCATTAAGTTCCGGATGTCTTAACTCATCATGTTACTAAGTTTCATTGCAATTGATCCGGTCACAAATCAAACAACTCCCTTGTTAGTTCATATTCGTTTATGAATATGGATAGCATTTTGTTTCTAAGTTTTGAAAGTTTGCAATTTAGACAGTTTATGCAACAGCATATAGGTATTGGTAGTATATTATATACCGGGTGAGTTGGCCGTGCGGTTAGGGACGCGAGGCAGTGAGCTTGCATCCGGGAGGTAGTGGGTTCAAGCCCCACTATCGGCAGCCCCGAATATCGTTTTCCGTGGTTTCCCATTTCCACAACAGGCAAGTGCTGGGACTGTACCTTAATTAAGGTCATGGCTGCTTTCATCCCACTCCTAAGCCTATTCCATCATCGCCATAAGACGTATCTGTGTCGGTGCGACGTAAAACAAATTGTAACAAAAAAAGTACATTATAGGCAGAAACACCTATAATGGTGAAGAATGAAGTACGAAGTGTGTGCTAAAAAGACTTTGAGTGATTGTCAATGACCGCAGAAAATCATGCATATGAATGTGGATCCTAAATATGATGATAAATACACTGTAACTTCTTACAAAATATCTTGAAGGAAATTTACAAGAAACGAAACCTAAAATTAGTCGTTATCGCACTAAGGTGCAAGTATACCAAAGGTACGAGCCACTACGTTTATGTAAACCTAGAAAGAATTGAAATAATAACTGTAGTGATTATTGAATATTGATAAGTACGAAAGGTATAGTTTGCAGAAAAGGCTCCCAAGTGAAATACAACTGAACAAGAAAAAATGGCTGTCAAGAACTATTCTAAATGAAAAAAATATCGGTGGGTGTTCCATTTCGGTTGTACTTGTTTGTTCTGCTCTTTTCTCCCTTTCATGTAAAAGATTTTCCATTTGCAATTGTAAAACCTGTTTTTGCACTGAAATAAGTTCTTCTGTTTTTTCGAGAACACACTGTCGCTTTTCAATCTTTTTCGCTTGTAAATCTAACACTTTCATCTGTTTCAACAAAACCACTCTTTGTAGCTCTCCGATTGTTAAGTCACTCGTCAGATCAGTTTAGAATTCTTCTAGTTTTTTCTTTTTAGGTCTGGATGGTCCTCTACGTGTGACATCAGCTGAGTTATGCGGCGACGGAAGATGCTCAGTGGGAACGTCCTCCAAAGGAAGGTCGGGAGACACAACATCACTTGTCGATGCGCCGTATCCCGCAGCATCCGCTCCTGAAATATAACAAGACAGATATAATTTTGAAATAAATGTAATTTAACTACTAGTAAATGTGCAATCATGACTTATAATTCTAAAGTTGTTCATTCTTACCTGGTATTTTGGCAATAGTCGGGTTTGTATCCGCCTGCATCATGTTTAGGAGCTTTTTCTCCCAATCCCTGAGCACAATAGGCTTATTGCCCGTTCTTTGCAGATCCGTTTTTGTTTTCAATCTGCTTTTCATGTTTCTTACTTTTTTTAAAATTTGAGCCTCCGTCAACTCGATATTTAAGAGATCACGGCAACGGTCACGTATGCGACCTATTGCGGTGACTTTCCTTCTGCGCGTTTCGGGAAGTTGAGATTTTGAGAAGATCACTTCGCCATACTCTTGTACAATATCGATAAAACGAGCCTGAAACTCCACACTTTCTTCCTCCATCGCCATCGTTTTGAAGTAAACTAAATCAGAAGAAATTTAAAGGACGTAGGCAGAGCATGGGGCACTTAAAATATTTTTCTTATTAGGTTGTGTCTGTTTATACAGCTACGGTGTCAGGTGACAGATACCAGAGCCAGTGTGCGAGACTAATCTCAAGCGGAAGGAGACAAGTCTCGTTAGTGAGAAACAAACTTTATTCATATAGATGACGAGTTCTGTCTCGCAAGTGACTTCCGTCTCAATCCTCCTTCGAGACTTGTCTCCGAGTTGCATCTCATTTTTATTCATATCACCCATTTTTTCAACAGCATTCGCCGAGGTCATATGACAACAAGCATTTAAATTTCTTGAAGACCAACATTTATCCTGTTACAAGTTCAATCATCAAATTGACGATAAATTTGAATCTTTATAGACTCTTATCCACAAGGGATAAATAACTTTTTTACCAGATCTCATTGCCAAGAAAATCCTCAAATTTAGCTCCTAAGATTGATTTTCACGTCTTTCTAAGATTTTGTACATGATATATATATATATTTATTTTATTTTATATTTTAGTACTCTTCCATAATTTTAATGTATCTTCCTATTAAGCACATGTAATAAAGCCATGTATACAAAGATTTTATATTTTATGATATTCTAATAGAATAAGTTTTAAGTTTGTCAAAAATGTTCTAATAGTTCTTAAGTCATTATTTACGTAAATAACAATTATTCGAGATTCAGATTTATCTGATGATGCTCTATAAAGGAGCGAAACATGTCCCATATATAACTTTTTAACTAATGAAGTTATTTTAAATGTGACAACATTATAATGTATTGAACAGGTGGATTCATAATAAAACTTTATTATTGTATACCAGAATTGAAAGTCCAGAACTGGCCAAGTATCGAACCTGGGACCTCGGGTAGGAGGCACACATGCTACCCCTACACCTAGTGTTTTTAGCAGCAATCAACTTGCAAAATAATAATTTCAATGCTGAGGTATGCACCATACAGAGTGGTTGTAAGTTAATGTGCATTATTTTAAGAATTCTACACAGATTTAAACCAATGTACCTTAGTAAAAATTAGCCCACCTGGTGGCCATGATTGTTAAGGCATCGAATCTGCAGGGTCTGACACCATAGTTAGTCGGTTCAAATCCCGTTGGAAAAATCTCACCAATCAGAATGTTGGCTGGTAGGGTGGAAGAGATAGTGGTGTGCAGAGTCTCATCACTGGATTGCATGCTAGAAGCCTGGAATCGGTTCCGGACCTCTCCGCAATGCTCGTGTGGGGTAGGGGCATGATGCAGTTCATGGTGACTTGTCCGTAGGGTGGGGGTGTGGGGCCTTCAGCAGGCAGTTGGTTCTCTTTGACGGGAGTGGCCTGTGTGCTGGCACCGGGTTTCTCCCTCTCCCTTCCTACTATTATATATCACGTCATTTATTTCATCTCATGAAGTTTTCTGATGAGGTTGACGTAAGGAAGGGCATCTGGTCATAACAACTCACTGCAGAGATTCATCTCACTTTGTACCCTACCCCATACAGGAACAGGACAAGGATTGGACATACATACATTTTACTGGTTCGAGAAAATTTGTAGTTATCATCAAATTATTAATATAATTTATATGTCCAGTTCTGTGACAATGGTCAGCATTGTAACCTTCGGTTCAGAGAGTCCCAGGTTCGAGTCTTAGGTGGGTTGGGGATTTTAGCTGGTTCTGGTTAATTCCTTTGGTTTGGGGACTGGATATTTTTGTTTGTCTCAGTACACATATCTTCATACGCTGTACATACAGCATATGCCACACTACCAATCACTACAAAAACACTCCTCCATATTAGGTTGGTGCCAGAAAGGGCATCAGGATGTAAAACTAAGGTAAATGCTCATGTGTGCGACAGTTTGCACCCACAAATCCACCAGGTCATGGGGAAAGTGATGGTAAGAGAAGATTGAATAAATTATTTGTTGCCATGTGTTTCCTTACCTGAGAAAGATTCTGCACTGTGTTCATTGGCAAACCGTAATGAGCATGTATTTCAAACTGCAAATTAAAGAACAGAATGGAATTAATTTTACCACTGCATATAGAATCTACTCTGGGAACTTCTGTGAGCTCAGCTTAGTACTATGTAAGTTTACGAATGTTTTGTTAGGAGGTTGATTCTGTCGTATGAGGAATAACCATGTTTTTTAACAGCTCGGTGCATGTAAGTTGGGAACTGAAAAGAGCTTGTAGGATAAATTTTTCTTCTGATGGCAATTTGCTAAATGAATTCCCTGTATCTGCCTCTTTTCTCTTGCTGTGTAAATATTAGGAAATCCTTGAGTTGATTTGTGTAATAAATCACTTTCCTTTTCTAGATTCTGGGCTGGCTGTCCTTGGTGAGATTAAGGAGAAAAATATTGCCTTTGATGTTAATGTGCCAATTCCAGTAGCAACTGCTGAAGGAGGATTTCCTGAGGCCTTCACTCGGGACAAATCAGTAAGTATAGCTGTACTATAACCAATTTCTTCCTTCTCTGTAATTTGAAATAAGAAGATATATTTCTTTTCAGTTGACTAATGTGGGGAGGAGTATATTTGCACAGCAGCTTGCCAAGCAGCAAGGAATTGAGTCAATGGAAGTGGAACCTTCCTCATCTCATGAGCCTAAAAATCAGTCATTTGGTGAGTCAATATAATATAAAGACACGATAAACTGACATCTCTAACAGAGAGCAAGAGTAATTTCATAAAGTCAAGGTTCATAATTGAGCTGAAAATGTTGACCCGTTTGCTAAATACTTCCTGAGGTCCATGTTTTAAACTCTTCCTGATGTAGTAATGATATAGTGTAGCTTGGAATTGGTAATCTTGTAATCTTGCATTAAACCAGAATCATCTGCCATGTATGGTGAATATAAATATAGCCTTCATTGTTAAAACAAAACATGACCTTGAAATTTGTACCATCAGTAGCAGAGGGAATAATAGACATCACATGCAGAAATGAAGTACCCGAGATCACTGCTCTAGAAAACATTCAGATGTGCGAGGCTCGGTTTGTATGATATCCATATATTTGCTCCTGATTTGATTGATTGATGATTGATTGATGATTGATTGATTGATTGATTGATTGATTGATTGATTGATTGATTGATTGATTGATTGATTGAGACTCTAAGGAGAGATCCTCCTGGAAGCCGCAGCAGTCTCTGTGGACCTGGCACCCTCCGCAGAGCGTGGCCCCATTCAAGAAGGACTTAAACTTGTCGCAGGATTCCGGGATAAGTGGACCCTCCTAAACACCACATTTCTCGGCAGGGTGAACTTGCGAGATTCGGTGCTGGGCTCTTCCCTGTTTGTTCGCCGCTACTAAGGGAATCTTGATTGATAAATTTCATTTTTTTCCCATTTTTTTTATTCCGTATTGATAGTCACCATAAGTCATAAATGAAAGAGAAGTTCCACCTAATCAATACTATTTTATTGTCACATGTAGGACCGGTTTCGATCTCTGAAAAGGTCATCCTCAGCTACACTGAATTGCATTTACATATTATGCCTCATCTCTCATCCATTTCTGTAATCGGCTTGATGTTAGGTGCTCGAGGAACAATACCTGCATTTTTTGTCAACTTCTGCAATACCTTTGGGCTAAATAGAGATTTTATCTATAACATCGCCATTACCACACTCAAGAAGTCCATCATGATCTTCAAGAACCATGCTTGCGGACCTCAAATAAATGTTTGACATGCCTCACTTGACTGCCTACATTTAACATCATACGAACACATTATCTATTGTATCCACATCCATTATTGTTGTGAAGGTACTCTTTGTCTTTGGGCAACCTGCAGCTGTTGCAGGAAGATTGTATAATAATAATAAATAATTGGATAATCTATTTGTTTGACGTTGATTAATGTTCTAGAAATTGTTCACTTTTTGAACCCAAGGTCGTTAATGGTGGCTCTTTCCTTTCTTATGATGGTGAATATCTGCAAGTTGAAATGATTGAATTAGAAATTCTGATTGAAATAAAAGTTGAATACTAGTGTGAGTTCTATGAAATTTACTTACTGCTGTGGGGTGGTTGAGATGTTTGCTGTTTGGCTGTCTGTCGCGTATTGTACCTTGTACTTCTGATAATGTTGTCGGCCGTTGTGGAGGGGTGTGTGGGGGAAGCCTTGTTGTGTGTATGGGTGGGGCCGGGCGTGTCCGCTGTCTGCGCTATGGCTTGCGTATGACGCTGTTTGTTAACTAATTTGATGTAATCATTCTTTACAATTGGGATAATTTTATTAAATAAAATGTTGGTTTTCTCAGTTAGTTTGTTGATATTATAATTGGGATTTGTATATTGATCAAATGTTATGTATAACTCCTCGTATATATTAAGCAAATCCTTGTTAGCTTTTCTTCTGCTTAACCCTGGACCGCGCGCGCCACTCCGTATCACGCTACTGTGCACGCGGCTGTGTTTGGACCACACAACGTAGTTTGGCAACTTTCTCGTACATTATGTGAATTTTATCATTCTTAGGTTAAGAAAATTTATTGAAATAATTGAAAGATGTCGTGTATTCTAAAAAGGCAAAAATATATACACTTAATGAAATTGAACATGTTTTAGAGAACACACAAGTGCAAGTCAAGAAATTCAAACACGGGACTCCTCTACATAGAGTTATGAAATCAAATACTGTAGTGGATTACTGTTTCCAATGAAATGAAGTACATTTAGTTTTCATCTTCAGCTTCTTGACTGCACTCTTTACAGGTAACCTTATGCTGACTATGATTGCGGCACGCATTTCGACGACATAGGTCACAGGTAACACCAGTCTTCATATTTTTGTGCTTTCCACAAATGAAGCATATTTTCGTTTGTGATGTACACTTCATAGTCTGCTTGGCTTCACGAAACTTCGATAAGAATACCTGTAAATCACTTGGAAGAGACAAAAGCTGAGCTCTTTCTTGGAGATTTACCTCCATCAGACTGTCCCAATTCAGTGAGATATTTCCTTCTCACACAATCCTTTGATGGGCTGTTGGCCAGAAATATCTTGTACGAGTTTATACCTGCAATATTGAGTTCACGGAGAAACACTACAAGAGGCCATCGCCTGGTTTTCCTTGCTGTTGTATGTGTAGAACACATCTGATCAACAGTATCTGTGCCACCCTTGGTCCAATTATAGTCAACGATGACAAATGGTTTATTAGTTGTGGGATCGATTTCACCTGTGTCATGCATAGTTGATAGAAGAAGGACAACTGTCTTCTTTTTCGTCACATAGGACACTAGTGTCATATCAGGCTGGAATCCAAACATGCTAGAGTCCACCTGGCGAGATTTGTCCATTAGAAATTTGGGAGGTATTTCCCTTTTTTTTTAGTGTCCCGATGAATGTAGTCCTTGCTCCAATAGGTATTCGGCTAATGGAATGGTACTATAGTAATTATCAGTGGTAACATCCCTATGTGAATTCTTCATTGGGTCATTTAGTCTTTTGACGATGTCCATCGGTTTGTTGGAACAACTGTAAGGACCTTCGGCTTGTTTGCCACAGTAGAGTTCCAAATTGAATGTATAAAATGTTCTACTGTCGCACAGAGCATGGAATTTGAGCCCATACTTAGCTGGTTTTAGAGGCATATACTGGATAAATCCACAGCGGCCACAGAAAGCTACCAACATCTCACCAATTGTTACAAACTCCCCTGGAGAGTAGGAAGCCTGACAATTAGCAACAAACTTCAGATGGAATTCCCTGATTGCTGCTAATCTGTCTGTCGCAATTCATACGTTTCTAGTACTTACGTCATCAAAACGCAAACATCTCATCAAAAACAAAAAGCGCCTGAAGCTAAAATTTGCTCTCGGGATTATCATTCCGGTACCATCTCGTGACCAAAGTTCTAAAGTATCTGCACGGTTGCCCTTTTTAGTTGCAATAACAAATAATGGCCCCAAAAGTGCCATAATCTCGGTATGTGTAGTATCCTTGTAGTCCCTACTTTGCGATTCCGGATTCTTTGACCGACACTTGGCAACGTAAATGTTAGTATATCTTACGATATTATCAATCATTTCTAGGGAAATTATTTGCAGGAAAGCATCCATCGGTGTTAGAGTGTTTCGTGCATGTGCTTTTGGCCCGGGAAACATCTTCACGATATTTTTCGAACGGGTTCTAGAATCATTCAGAACCACAAGAGTACTTTTCCAGATCGTTTGACCATCCTTTGCAATATAAAATCTGACGTCGTTGTACCCCGTGTCCTCTTCCATTGGAATATCACTCGTAATAGATTGTGCAGAGTCACTAGAATGATCATCATCTACGAACCCTTCTCCTTCAAAATCAATGTCACTTTCGAAATTACAGTCACTGTCTACTCCGTCTTGCTCTGAGAGTTCCATAAGACACTGTTGGATGTCATCAGGTTGAATATATCTTCTTCGATCCCTGTAGCAAAAAAAATAAAAACAGATTACTATATTTATATACATATAATACTTCATACCTGCAATTATATACATAATGAAATGTCCACCTCCATTAGTCACTAAAACATTCTGGAAGGAATGTTGTTACAGCGGAAATAATGTATAACACTGCTTGGAACAATAAACGTAAGCTCAAACATATACTTACATTTCTCGTTACGGTGTTAAGACCGCTGCCGGCAAGCTGAACGGTGGAGGCTGTCTTCACAACTGTTCCCACGCTGAACTGCAGCATTACACCACATATCAGTAGCGCTGTCTGATGCTTAGCTTAGCAATGGACCTATTCGGGCTGAGTGCGCATTAAACGATAATACAAATCAATAATTCAAAAGTGGGGTCCAAACACCGCCTACACGTGTGGTCCATGGTTAATAATATGCTTAAATTCAGCTTGTAGTCTCGCTTGCTCTGAGGTCGTGTTTGGTTTGTGCATATCACACAAATGTTCGGTCACTACTCACACATCACACACTTTCGAACTAGTCGCAGGGCAAGGACGATGAACCAGTGTCAGCAGACACAAAGATGCTGTGCGGACCAACCCTCCCGTTTCAGTGGTGGTGTTAACGGGTCCATCTCCGCCGAGGTGGAGTTCTTTTCAGGAGACATGGCGGCGGCCATGGCCTCACAAACCACGACACTCCCACCCTTCGAATGCAATGTTGTGTTCAGTTTTAGCTGACAGGATTGAAATGAAAGAGGAAAATCAGTTAACGAAAAAACAGCATTGATTGAGGAAGATGAAGGCATCAGTGAGACATCAGGGGGGTAGATCGTCAGTCATACTGGACTGGGGGATAGAAGTTTCAAATAAGCGACTAAGAGCATCAGCTACGGAATTCTGAGTACTAGAAATGAATTTAAGGGAAAATTTGAATCTGGACAATTGCATAAGCCATCGGCCAGTTCTACCAATCTTAGGTGTATTGTGTAACAACCGTGAAAGAGCCTGATTATCTGTCTTAACAAGAAATTCTTTATGCTACAGATATTCAGCAAAATGTTCAATTGTGTTTAATAAAGTCAGGGCTTCATGCTCAAATATGGAATATTTCCTCTCAATAGGAGAAAGAAGTCGACTGAAATAGGCAATAGGTAGAGGAACATCATTAACAACCTGTGTTAGAACACCAGCAATAGCAAGATTAGAAGCATCAGTATGTATTTCAAAAGGTAGGGAGAAATCAGGAAATTGAAGAATGGGAGCATGCATCAAAAGAGATTTAAGCTGAAGAAAGGCATCTTGTTGTGATTGTGTCCAGTTAAAGGGAATATTTTTACATTTCAGATAATTGAGAGGCTTAGCAATGTGAGAAAAATTAGGAATGAACCGGTGATAGAAAGAAACCATGCCTAAAAAGGTGCGCATTTGCTTAAGATTTTTGGGAGGTGGGATGTTAAAAATAGCAGAAGTACGTTCGGGATCTACTGCTACTCCATGAGATGACACGATGTGACCTAAGTACTTTATAGAGGTCTGAGCTAGGGAGATTTTGGAAGGATTAACAGTATGTCCAATTCAACGTAATCTAGAGAGAACTTGGTGTAGGTGTGACATATGAGACTCAAAATCCGGGCTGAATATTAAAAGATCATCTATGTAAGGATAGAGAAATTGATACATAATATCTGAAAATAGAGAATCCACCAATCTTTGCATAATTTACGACCCCAAATTTAACCTAAAAGGAACTTTCGTTAACTGAAAAAGGCCATTCGGGGTGATAAAGGCAGTAAGCCTGCTGCTGTGAGAGTCCAAGGGGATTTGGTAGTAAGTGGAATTAAGATCCAAGAGAGAAAAATATTTAGCTTTAGAAAAGAAGTGAAAGGCATTTTGCATTTTAGGAATAGGGTAAGAATCGTAAAGAATTTTGGAGTTCAGTTTCCTATAATCAATGACGAGGCGTGAAGAACCATCAGGCTTATCGACTAAAAATGCAGGAGATGCATAATTAGAAGAAGACGGAACAATGGTACCATCCTGGAGCATTTTCTGAATGTCATCCATTTTGGTCATCCTAGGAGGACTAAAATGGTAAGGAGGTGAACGGACAGGAGTATCATCAAGTAAATCAATGTGAGCTATAATTAACAACAGAGCCTAGCTTATCTGTAATAACATCGGCAAAGTCAGATTTCAAGACCTCAGTGGCATCTTGTTGGGGAGCAGTGGCATAAATATGCTGATGACTGAAAACGTGGTCCATAGGAAAATCGAGGAGATCTACCAAAGGAATTTGAACGTGTGGATTGAAAAGAAAAGGAGTATTATAAATAAGGCCAGTATGAGCAAAAAAATCATAACCCAATATGACAGGAAGTGAGCAATTACTGACAACCTGAAATTCAAATGCTGAGGAAAATTTGGAAATTTTAACATTTTTTTTTCTTAGTTGCTTTACGTTGCACCGACACCGATAGGTCTTGTGGCGACGATGGGACAGGAAAGGGCTAGGAGTGGGAAGGAAGCGGCCGTGGCCTTAATTAAGGTACAGCCCCAGCATTTTCCTGGTGTGAAAATGGGAAACCATGGAAAACCATTTTCAGGGCTGCCGACAGTGGGGTTCGAACCTACTATCTCCCGAATACTGGATACTGGCCGCACTTAAGCGACTGCAGCTATCAAGCTCGGTACATTAAGTTTTAGTTGAACTCACGATTTCAAGAGAGTGTTGAGATATGGATAGACATCTAAGGGTAGAAGGGCATAATTGAAGATGAGATGTGCTTGTAAAAGTTGCTGAAAAAAATAGAAACTTATTATAGAAATTGCAGAACCTGAATCTAATAAGGCTAAGGAAGGAGAGTTTTGTAACTGTACAACAGTACAGTAGAACCTCGATAATTCGAAATCGGTTAATTCAAAATCCCACGTAATTCGAAGAAGCTCTCGTTCCCAGAAACATGAGATACAGTTTTGCATGTTATTTAAATTGTTTAATTCGAAATACGGATAATTCGTAATTCGAAGTATAATGTCGGCCCATTACCAAAATTCAGACTTTTAATTCGAAAGTGCCTTTACATTTTAAAACAATAGTATGGTACAGAGTAATTTCAACTCGAAATTTATCCGCCGTCATAATAGAACGCGTGTTCTGGAACGTGGAGAGGTAGCTTTGAGTCCCAACGATTTCGAATTAACGAGGTTTTACTGTATATGACTGTGATTTAGTACCAGAAGAGAATGTTGACGAAACATAAGGCAGATTTTGCCCATGGGGTCGTGAGCTGAAGTTTTCCAAATTAGAATTGGTACAATTTCGTGCTAAATGCCCTATAGCTTGACATCGATAACAGTGGAGACGGGAAATACTGCCATGAGAAGGTGGACGAGTGGTAGGAGGGCTGTGAGTTATTGAAGTGTTAAACTGGGGAGGTGGAGTGGAGGAATAATAAGAAAGGTTACTCTGGGTGTTTAGAATATCTAGTTGAGCGATATTGTAAATCTGAGGGATAGTGATGGGTGACGTAAAGGGATTAATTATTTGACGGAATGCTGGAGAAGCATAAAATCTAGTTAGAAAAATAATTTCCTGGGGATGTTGAGCAATAGCTAACACGTCAGAATAGCCGATAATGGAGTCAAGATAATCGTAAGCCGATTCATCAGGACGTTGGTGACGTCTGATATACTTGTTACTCAGTTGTTGTCGAATTTCATAAGTCAAAAAGTAAGTATGTAAAATTGAGCGAAAATTAGCCCAATCATGAGAAGACTTCATCTATTGAAGCCAAAAATTACTAAGATGACCAGATGTTTTTGGATAAAGCAATGAAAGCAGTTGGGAAAATGGAGCTAAGTCAGAAAAAAAAAAAACAACAACATTGTGTCAAAGTTTCAGGATCAGTAGACTGAATGAGGGGTACCTGGTCAAGACATTTAGTCAAAATATGGAAATTAAGTGGTTGATGAGAAGAAGGGTTGTGATGAAATGGAGATTCATAAAAATATTTGCTGAGAAGGGGATGGTGGTGGAGTTCGCATATCGGGAGTGTAGTACTGTGCAGATTGAGTTTTATCGACAAAAGGAGGAGGTGCCTGATTGAGTGGAATTTTAGATTGCGCAGTAAAAAAGGAAAGCTCAGGATAGAGAGGGGGGTCAGTTTGAGGTGGGGATAGTAAAGGTTCAGAGCACGTACTGGAAGAGACAGTAGTAGTAAGAGTACTGGCAGTGGAAGTAAGATCTGAATTGCAAGTAATAAAAGGATTGTAAGACATATTAGTAAAAGGATTTGGATTGGAAAAATTAAAAATGACGTTTATTTTGCTTTTTTCTTTGTTGTCTTCTCTAACATGGCTTATTTTATGACAATTTTTCTCCCTACACTTCTGATATTTAGTTTGATCCTCGCTACATTGAACAACAAAGGACTTAACTCTTTCACTGCCTTAGTCACACTGCCTTGCTTCTTCAGTGCTCTATAACTCATGTTCAAGGTCCACATCGAAATCTCGGCGCACCACCACCGACTGGTAAACGTGTCTACGGTTCTCGTCGCTATAAACCGAAGGTAATGGATCAGTGTGACTTGAGGATACATGCAGGATGCCTCGCAGACTTATGCGAGAACTGTACTGTCAGATGAGTGAGTTTGTAAGATGGCCCATTATTGGCATGAGAGAACTAGTGCGCGACCACATGTTGCTGCATGAACACATGCCTTCTTGTTGTCACAGGATGTCAGACTGTTGCCCTGGCTCGCCCGATTACCGGACTTGTCACCAGTTGAAAATGTGTGGGATACAGTGAAATGACGGGTGTGGTGCTGTGACCCAGTGCCAACCCCTAAAGATGATCTGTTGGAACCAGGTGAATGTAGCATGGATGGCTATACCCCAGGATGCCATTAGCGCCTTATACGCGTTGATGCTATCACACATGGAACATGGAGGACCCAGTGCCTACTAGGCAACAGGACAGATGCTGAACCTAGGTGACTGAAATGCTAATCGTTTCTGCAAAACATACTAATGAACATGTCCTGTTAATATGAACTTCCTATCTCTACTCTTTCAAGGTGTTCCGTTTTTTATGAACATGAGTGTACATACATAATGAAAATCAGTATGTAATGTTGGGTTATAAGGCACCGCAATCTAGGCTATAAAATAATTCTATTTACGCTGAGTGAAATGGTAGTTTAGGGGAAGGACTCAAATTGTATTCTCAAAAATCTACGTTATTAGTGGTCCTGTCAATAAATACTACATAACTAAAATGATATAGAATTAAATTTCCGATCATTTAAGTCTTGCACACTTTTACTGTACTGGCTATGATAACAGAAAATTCATGAATTTCAATTTTTGTTGCCAAGTCCATATCAGTGCTAAGCCACGAGAAAATGGATAAACAGTATATAATGAGAATCGGTACGTAAAGTCAGAAAATAAGGAATTACAGTTAGGCTATAAATAATTTTATTCACTGTGGATAAAATGGTAATTTAGGGGAAGGTGCCAAAATTTAAAAAAAATACCTGTTATTGGTCCTATCAAAAGGTACTACATAATGAAAGTCATAGTGAATACAATTTCCAATCATTTAGGTTTAATTCAGTTTTACTATACCAACTATAAGAGAATTAATGAATTTTAGACTTTTATTGCTTAGTCCACATCAACACCGAGCGTGCTGACCTGGAAATATTGTTCAATCTTGTTAACTGGCAATGGTTTTTCTCAAGATTGACATAAGGTGTAAAACCTGGAGGTCATTTGTCCATATCAAGAAAGAAAATTGTGAAGATGATTATAAGAATGAGTGCGAGAGGCTTCGGCAGCCGGCACAGTCCCTATCCTCGCCGCTAGCTGGGGGCTTCATTCATTTCATTCCTGACCCGGTTAGAACTGGAAACAGGCTGTGGATTTTCATTATAAAAAGGAGAAAACATTGTAAAGGAATGATCACTTGAATAAGATAAGAGGGTGTCATGAAAGAAAGGACGACTCCCTTTACATTAGATGCTGTAATATCAAACCAGAATAAAACTAAATGTCAAGGCCTACATTATCAAAAGCTCATAAAATTGATCAGCAATAACATTACATTGACTATTGTTCGTTGTGATGTGCTTTGTCTCTCCTGCTGCCACTCATCTCCAATAGATAGCATTATTGCTGTATCCCGGGCAAAACATCCTGCCTGAATATTAGCGGGAAGTAGCTGGATAACTTTAACATGCCATTCCTCTGGTTCATACATTTTCTGATACTACTGATACATAACACACTGGTTCGTCATAATATTACAGCTATTTGATCCCTACTCTGAGGCGTTCTTTGGAACGAGCAGTGTGCAGAGTAGTGTTCACAGCTGTCTGCGTCCTGGTCATTCCAGCTCTGGATCGTGGCACTGTTAGAACAGCAGCATAGTACTGTTTGTTAAAAGTGAGAAAATGTGCAGTTCTTCATTTGATAGAGTATTTCACATGATAGCATTGCTTTCAACCGCGACATTCCAGTTGGTTAATATAGTATTTTGACAAGAATACAGACATAATTGTAATGACTTATGTCATTCAGTCTGGAAAACCACAAAGGCAGTCTTTCTGAGGATGTAAAAGGGCAGGTGGAGAATGAGTGCCTGTCATTATAATGAAAACTGCCCAATTCAGTTATGATTGGCAGTAGGCAAGGGGGTCTGCCATTGTAGTGAAAACTCCTGAACTTGATTGTGACTGATAGTAGGCGAGACAGCCTGCCATTACAGTGAAAATTCCCTAACCCAGTCTTCACATGAAAAATGACTCATGGTGACTTCCCATCGTGTTTCTGGGGCAATGCCAGGAGCTATGCAATTTAATAAAGTCTTACTCACAACATGTACACTACTTCACATAGAATTCTGTAAACAATGTAGAATTCCGTAGTGAAGAACGGGTACATCAGCCAGTTGTTTCTAAATGGAAGAACCCCTAAACAATGTCACCTGTCAAATACGTAGGAATAACTTTTCAGATACAAGATAGAACAATTGCAGTACAAGGTCTCTCATATAAATTCAGACTGAATGCACAGTGTTTGTACTCTGCGCTACGGCAGCTGCCTCTGCTGAACTTCCATCGCACAAGTCCGCCCTGCTTTAAGTGTGTATACAATCTTATATGAAATCTTACCATAACCCTTTCAGACCTGAAAGAAAACTGGAGGTGTGAATTTTTGTTTGTACGTCAAGAACTGACTAAAATGCTCCTCAATACACATATTAATAGTTTATTTTACAAAATAGAAACCAACATCCGAAAAACAGGACCCACACAATTGTGCGTATCAAAATTCAAAACCCCGTTGTATCACGTACGATGGTGTAGCTTCAAAATTTACGTTCACTAACCAATGTACACACTTCATTGAATTTATTCCGGTATTCAGTAAAGCTTCTAGATTAATATAAACTCAGTAAATAAATACTTACTTCCGGCACTACTGCTTCCTGCCATCTCGCCGATCAACTGTGCTTTTTAAACTCTTGTTCCTTCGCCCTGGCGGTCAAGCGCATACTAAACAATTGAAATACACGCCACGTGTCCTGCACAATCACTGCAGTCCGGTGTAGCGCCGAAAAAACATCAAATACGGTCAGGGATAACTAAAATACGAACCCGCACAATTGTGCGTACTCGGTCTGAAAGGGTTATAAAAAATTCTGGAAGTGTTGTCCTTTTTGGGTTATACAGACATTGTATCTGGTAACCATATTCTGGCTGACGCAAGTGAGTTCTGCCACTGTAATGTTTCTGTTATCATTTGTAATGTTTTCTTTTAATTCCTTCAATATGTGAGGATTTGTTCGATACACTTTTTCTTTCAGTTTACCCCACAAGTAAAAATGTTGCACACTGTGATATCTGAAGAACAAGGGGAGAAATAGACCAGCACTTATCACTCTGTCTGCAAACATTTCCAAGATTGTAAGAAGGGAATCTTCTGCTGTATGAGCAGGCGCTAAATCTTGTTGAAACCACCCACGCTATTTTTCTTCTTCCGTTACCTGATGGAAGAATGGTGTCAAAATGTCATCTTGGTACCTCTCTGCATTTACTGTCGTCTCAAAAAAAAAGCCCAAGTATATGTCTTGCACTAACAGCACACCAAATACCGATCTTCCTATCAAAATGAGGGACTTCATAAACACCATTAGGATTTTCTGCACACCATTAGTGAGAGTTATGACTTATATTATAAGAGGGTGGCCCAGGAAATAATGCACCACAATTTTTTTTCTCAGCCCCCAACATTGGTATGAATGTGAAACTTTAGATATGAATTCTTTGAAGTTTTTGGAGTGCGCATGCAAAGTTTCCGTTTCTTCCGACAGATAGCTTACTTGCAGCAATGGTTCAACATGGCATCTGTAAGTGATGTATATTACAAGTAGCGTATAATCATTGAATTTCTCACTGCGGAGCAAGAAATGGTTGGAAACATTCACAAATGTTTATGTGCAGTTTGTGGAGCATCAGCAGTAGACAGAAGTACAGTTAGTCACTGGGCACAGAGGTTGAGACCATCTGAAAGCGGTTCGGCAGAGCTCCAAGATTTGCAGTGGTTGGTAAGGCCACCCACGGCTGTCACACCTGACAGGATGCAGTGTGCTGATGTGCTCATTCGTAAGGACAGACGTAGAATGCCTCGGCAATTGGCGCGGAAGCTGTCAGTCAGCAAAGTAAGTGTGGGTGTAATCATCAGTGCTCTTGACTACGCAAAAAGTGTTCACGATGGGTTCTGCGCTGTCTTACAGAGGAACTCAAAACTCTCAGAGGAAACATTTCTTCTGAGTTGCTGCAATGTTTTGAAGGTGAGAGGGAAGCCTTCTTTTCCTGGATTGTGACAGGTGATGAAACCTGGGTTCATTATTTTGAGCCTGAAACAAAACGGCAATTGATAGAATGGCACCATCCTGACTCTGTGCAGAAGAAAAAATTCAAAGCAACTGCTTTTGCTGGTAGGGTCATGATGACAAAGAGGTGATTCGCAGAGAGAAGAAATGGCTTCATGAACAGAACAAGGAGTGGTAACGACATGGCATACATGCCCTTATGTGTTGCTAAAGGAACGCCATGTAACGGGAAGGAGATTACATGAAAAAATAGGGAGTGTAAAAGAAACATAATTCTTTCTTGTGTATAAGTTTCATTGTGTTCAATAAATAATTGTTGAAGGAAAAAAAAAAGTGGTGCATGAGTAGTTTCTGGGCTACCCTTGTAGTTGGTCCGTTATTGGACATTATAAATTTTCCAGCTAACTCCTTCCTAGTTGCTAGCGTTTCGCCCCAGTGTGCTAAGTTGGGCTCATCTGTTGGTAAATAGCACACCTACCAAGATGCATGTCTAGTGCATACTGTGGAGGCAACTGCGTAGGCTACTTGGAGCCACCGGCAGTGCCAGTGCACTATGAGAGATTTTGTCTCATTTTCAAAAATTGATGCCTGCCTGGCCATCAGATGTTATAGATGTTGATTGCCATAGGGAACCTGAAATATTTGTCCCGAATGAGTAAATTTATAATACCAATATAGTTAGTCCGTTATTGGACATAAATTTTCTAGCTAACTCATTCCTGGTTGTCAGTGTTTCACCCCATTGTGCTGGATTGGGCTCATCAGTTGATAAATAGCACACCTACCAATACTCATGGCTAGTGCATTCTCGACAATTATTTCAGGTTCCCTATGTTCAATCAATCAATCAAGCAATCAGTCAGTCAATCAATCAATCAATCAGTCAGTCAATCACTACTGATCAGCATTTAGGGCAGTAAGCAACATGTGTATCAGTTAACACTAGAGACGAGAATTATAGGCACTAAAAACCGTCAAAATTGGCAGTCATATAGGCTCTCTTAAATTAGCCAAAATAGGCATGTAAAGAGGCACTAACGGGTAAAATAGGCATGAAAAAGTTTATTATTTTTCCAGATCAAATGTGAAAAAAAAAAAAACAACATATAGATCAGCATAGAAATATTGCAATGCATCTGACACAAGTGCAGAAAGCTATATCAACGCACTCAATTACTATAAAAGGAATTTACAGTACAACATGCAACTTTTCAATGTTTTCTGGTAAAAATCTTGTTCTTCTGTCATTGAGAATGATTTTGTACTGAGAGAAAGATCTCTCAACATCACATGAAGTGATCAAACAAAACTTCAGTGAAGTCACTTCATCTGGTTTTAGTTCAATTGTTTCATCTACCTCACTTCATAGCACCCTGGCTATTTTAACCATCATTTTCTATCCTGGATTTCGCTGAAGTACCCTATTGAACTTCTTGCTGACCGCGGCTACCTTCCGAGAGGTTTGGTCTAAACTTCCCCTGACTTCTTCCACAATCCTAAATGACGTGCCACTCTTCTCCAACTTGGTGATTGCTGCCGGCAGCTTGTTGAAGTTTGTTCCCCCTGTGGGTTGGGGGGGTTAGAATAACACCCACCGTATCCCCTGCCTGTCATAAGAGGCAACTAAAAGGGGCCCCAGGGGCTCTCAACTTGGGAGGGTCGGTTGGCGACCACGGGGCTCTTAGCTGAGTCCTGGCATTGCTAAATCTTACTTGTGCCAGGCTCCTCACATTCATCTATCCTATCCGGCCTTCCTTAGCCAACTCTTGTTCTTTTCTGACCCCAACGGTATTAGAGCACTCGAGGCCCTTCGTGGCCCTTGTCTTCCTTTGGCTGATACCTTCATTTTTGGAAATGTCGGATTCCTTCCATTTTCTCTTTCTGGCTAGTGTTATAGAGGATGGTTGCCCAGTTGTACTTCCTCTTAAAACAGTAATCACCACCACCACCACCACCACCACCACCACCACTGTTGAAGTTTGAAGATGCTTTAGTTTATGCAGGGTTATATTAGCTCCCACCAATGCAGTGCATAGGTCCGAAGAAAATTGTTGTTGGTCGCTGTTCATAGTGGATTGGTAGAAAGACTGCGTTGATATAGCTTTCTGCACTTGTGTCAGATGCATTGCAATATTTCTATGCTGATCTATATGTTTTTTTTTTTTTTTTTTCACATTTGATCTGGAAAAATAATAAAATTTTCTTAAATTACGATATTCCACCGAGCTCAATAGCTGCAGTCGCTTAAGTGTGGCCAGTATCCAGTATTCGGGAGATAGTGGGTTCGAACCCCACTGTAGGCAGGCCTGAAGATGGTTTTCCATGGTTTCCCATTTTCACACCAGGCAAATGTTGGGGCTGTACCTTAATTAAGGCCACGGCTGCTTCCTTCCCACTCCTAGCCCCTTCCTGCTTCATCGTCGCCATATCACCTATCTGTGTCAGTGCGACGTAAAGCAAATAATAAAATATAAAATATACAGTATTCCTATATTTTAAATTTCTACGGTTGGGCTAATTGGCAATAGTGCTAAGTATATATCATGCATTTGTTTCATAGAAAAAAAAAGACTTCTTTTGCTATTTGCTTCACGTCACACTGACACAGATAGGTCTTATGGCATCGATGGAATAGAAAGACCTAGGAATGGAAAGGAAGTGGCCATCGCCATGGCCTTAATTAAGGTACAGCCCCAGCATTTGCCTGGTGTAAAAATGGGAAACCATGGAAAACCATCTTCAGGGCTGCTGACAGTGGGGTTTGAACCCACTGCCTCCCGGATGCAAGCTCACAACTGCACGCCCCCAACCACACGGCCAACTCGCCCCGTAAAAAAATCTATTAGACATTACCGTTTCCAGAAGTACAAAACTTTAAATTAGGAACAAGGGAATTCGTAATTTACATGGAAATATGTCCTCAAAGATTTTCCCCTAGGACTCAGTATGTTTTACCTATCTCGAGAGATAGGTGTTAGTGTTGTGCCGATGCCGGTGTCTCTTCGAGACTCCTCTGTCGGCCTTTAATGTTGGTTATGCGGTTGTGTGTATTGTCGGAATATTTGATTTATCTGTTGTGTGTTATTCTCAGTTTATTGATAATATTAAGCATATTGATAGTAATGTGTTGTTGTAGAATGTATGTGTGTGTGTATACATGTTGCGGACACCCATCCAGTGGGTGACCACTCCCGATGTTGCTTAACTGTTTGTGTGAGTAGTGTTTTTGTGTGTTAGGTGCCTAAGGCAAAATTCACATTCAGTAACCATGGCTAGCACAGCTTGTTTTAGTGAACGATGTGGCTCACCCTGTTGGAGCAGAGTTAGCCTAGCTTATTGTTACGTTAGGAGATTTGTAACGCTTCATCGTATCTTGAGTTCGCAACTTGCACTTTTACTTTAAAAGTGCAAGTATCTGCGGATGTTAATTAATAACTTGACAGCATCTGTAGGTGTTAAATTTGGAAAATACAGCATTTGATTAAGCAGCATTGATATGTAGTGCTCCCGCCTCGGTTTCCGTATGTTCCAGTGTTTTAAAGGAAGTGAGAAGTGAGGTCTTGCTTGTTACTGGGCGGGGACGGTTTTCTGGGCGGGATTTAGTTGAGGATCAGTTGCTTGGCAGGCATGGAGTAGCGTAGAGGAGGTATCCTTCCTTTATTCTTGCCAGGGACCCACCAAGCTGCCCCTAGCAGTATTCTTACTTATACAGAAGAATTAAAATGGGGGCACTATAAATCTCAGATTTGTGAATATTTTGTTGCTATTCGCCGGGTTTTGTCAGCCAGGTCAGCTGTCATGAAGACTATTTTCCGTTTCCGTTGCCTGCAATAGATCCTGCACCATGTGTGCCCACAAGGCTGCCAGCCTCGTTGAAAATTAGAAAACCGCATAAATTGAAATTGTCGTGGCAGGCCCCCATAACCTTACTTTTTGTCACAATTTAGCAAGACTATAGTGGGGATGCTAGAGGCTTGTTGGCTGCTTGATGGCCCTAACCTGGGAGCTTAGGCCCCCCAAACACTCTTTGCACGCGTCCAGCACAAAGGTTACTAACCGGACCGGTTCTCACCAATCCAGACCAACAGTCTTTTTACTGGCCTGGTCTGGTAAAGATAGTCTTGGCAGTCTTGTAAAACACTCTGTGACATCGCCGAGCTGTGCCATGTTGTATGTCTAGCCTCTGTGACATCGTCCTAGCCCCGCCAGATTGGATCTGCAACCTGTGTTTCGAGAAGGCTTCGCGGAAGCGTAATAGAGTTCACTAGAGCCTACACATAGCGCTGTGAAAGTTACGATTTAAAAAAAATTGCATTTCAGTTGTAAATCTCTGTTTTCACAGGAAATGAATCACAATTCTTAATACAACTTTTAATTTTCATCCACTCTGTGAATAGAGACCACCGGTTTTCTAACTGCTCGTTCAGTAATTAAATGTTTGTTTATATTTTAGCGATGTAAATGATTGAAAGTTCGCAACTAATACAGCATTGAAACAAAACAACTTGCCACAATTGACAAATTAATAGGCCTATAAATGCTACAATGAAATGCGATCGTAGTTCTCAGTTACAAAAAAGATAAAGGGAACAAACGAACTTACTACCTTACAGCAAGCTTGGCAGAAGACTACCCTTCCATCCGTAGTGTAATTGGGATCCCCTCCATTGCTTCAGCCAGTAGGACTTCGACGATTTTTTTGGGGGCATTGCCACAGACACACTTATTTTTCTTCTTCTGCACACGTTCTGAAGATAAAGCGTACGTGTACAACAGTTCACATTGTGAGGGAGGTATATCTGATATGGATTGTGCAACAAAGTTTGACGTTGATTGGTTCTCGCATGTGTCTTAGGAGGTTGGAGGGTCAAATTGTTCCTTGTTTCTCCTGATGGAAATTTCTCAAGAACTATTTCTGGTGACTTCCAAGAATTCCTATTTTTGTTTGTGGGGTAAACAGATATTGAGAAATGAGAAGATAATTCTGTCGAGCACACCAGCTACAATATAATGCACTGGAAGAAAGTCGGCTTCTTTAAAATACGGTCAAAAGGCACCAAATAGGCAATTATACTTCAAATAGTCACAAACACCTGAAATAGGCATTTATAGGCACAATAAAATGAACGAAATCTAGCTAAAAAGACCCTAAAACGGATTTATATCTGAAAAGCCTACGTTTCTGAACACAGGAATAAAATAGGCAAATAAGTAAATTCCTGTCTAGTTATGACTCTTGACACGACCATTAAGATGAAACCAGAAATTTAACATACGAAAACAGGGTGTTGCAATGATAACTGTCTCACCATGTTAACAGCTGAGATTACGACTGGCGACTGATGCTTGCCATGTTGAACACGTGCAGACTGCTTGCAAGGTCAAGAAGTATGTGCGCGCCTCCCATACTGCAGCTGCTGTAGTGCAGAAGACAAACACCGTGCATTCCATCTGGGTTTATATGGGAGACCCTGTACTTCGTTTTCACCATACTATCTGTATGACAAGAATATTTCACTCTGCAAGTCATGAATGCATTTATGAACTATGCCATAGACAGTGTGGTGAATACCACACTTTTATGTGTCCCAAGAGAACAGTATTCCTGACTGAACTCTCCAGTGAATGATTTTTAATAAGGTGTACCTTTATGCTTTTTGAGGATGGCAACAGTAGTTTTGTCTTCAGTCTCAATGAGGAAAGGTTCCCATGCCAATTCATATGTTAGGTGGGAGTGCATGTATTTTGAGATTCTAATTTTAGTTTTCAGGAATTTTGTTTTAATTCCTTTGATTGTGATTGTGGCTGAATCTTTCTTCGTCAATTTTTCCCATATCAGGGTATCCTGTAAATGAGTATTGGCATGATCCATGTGTACAATAAGCATGTAGCAGGCGGAAAATAAAAGCTGGTTATGACGTCAACATCTCTCAGAGTCTGGAAGTCTTCCTTCAACTAGCGATTATAAATTTCAATATTACCGACCTGCATTCGGTATTAGAGACGTGCAATCTCTCTACAAAAGATTGATTGTTGAACTCATTGAAAAAATTGTTTTGAAGTGGGAATTTTGTGCAAACCTTTCACTGATAGCTTCAAAAATTGCTTTTTTTTTTTCAAAAATATAGCAAATTCATTAGATTATACAAAATTTGCTATGTTTTGCAAGTTCATATAATGAAAATGAAGGTTGGAGTTTGTGTATCAATAGTAATTACACATATAAAACTATGTTTTCTCAAAATTCATGACCATTAAATATTCCATTTTCTAGTTATTGGTTTTACGTCCCACT
This sequence comes from Anabrus simplex, assembly GCF_040414725.1. Taxonomy (NCBI): domain Eukaryota; kingdom Metazoa; phylum Arthropoda; class Insecta; order Orthoptera; family Tettigoniidae; genus Anabrus; species Anabrus simplex. The sequence goes on along the minus strand of NC_090265.1, from coordinate 349,136,889 downwards.
AAATACTTTTTTAGGATGTGCCAGAATTTTGTCCTGCAGAAATTTATTTACTTCCCAGTTAATCCACTGACATGAGACAGGTGTATTTGAGCTGGGATTAAACCCACCATCTTGGGCTCAGATGGCCAGCACTCCTGTCATCTGAGCCACTCAGCCTGGCGGCATAAAAAGCATTACAATTACACTGTGGCCATCAGAAGTTTCCCCACTGAGCTCGGTAGCTGCAGTCACTTAAGTGCGGCCAGTATCCAGTGTTTGGGAGATAGTGGGTTTGAATCCCACTGTCGACAGCCCTGAAGATGGTTTTCTGTGCTTTCCCATTTTCACACCAGGCAAATGCTGGGGCTGTACCTTAATTAAGGCCATGGCTGCTTGCTTCCAACTCCTAGCCCTTTCCTGTCCCATCATCGCCATAAGACCAATCTGTGCCGGTGTGACGTAAAGCAATTTGTAAAAAAAAAGTTTCTCTACTGTATGTTCTACAGCTTCTTAAAAACTACTGCACACACATTTTGATATAATTTCCAGCATTGATCAATTCTGTGAATGGGCATAAAAACAAATTGAAATGAATTTTTTTTTTTGTGTGTGTGTGTGTGTGTGTGTGTGTGTGTGAAGACAATCTCAGAGTTACTATGTATTTTGCATGAAAAGTTTAAAATTTAGGCATCCCACAAATTTGATATAAATCCACTTCTTAATTTCCCTAGTTGTTGTTGATATCAAGTATTTGTGATGAAATGTGTGATTGTTATATAGTGCTCCACTTAATTATCAAATACATTTTTCCTTTGTTGTATGTTAAGTTGGTTAAAAGTTCTTCTCTTTTTTGGTGCAGGGGAGAAGAGCTACATTCTTTCAGGACCAGAAGCCACTGGTATCCATCGTGAAAATGTAGAGAAGCTGAGTGGTTTATCTGTTGAAGAACTGCAGGCAGAGCAGCAGAAGCTGGTCTCCCAGATTGACCCTAAGCTGCTAAGCTTCATGAGATCTCGCAGGCAGAGAGCTACTGTGTCTTCTGTTATGTCTCCATCAGTTAAGGATACAATTCCAGAGGTGGAACAAGAGCCAGAAACACCTAGTAGTATTGAATTGCCACCACCATTAATCAATGAGGCCAACAAGTGGTTACACATGGATGTAGTGGAATGGGACAAATTGAAATGGGTTGGAGACATCCCTCCACCCAAACCTGTTCCTCCAGATCAGCCATATACTGCACGTTTTGATTTCCAAGGTATCTCTTGCTTTACACACAGTAAACCTGATCACCGCTTTCATTTGAATTATCGCCTTGCGCCGCCAACTTCCCTGCCTTGCTATTTACTCGCGTATTAGACCTCTTTTTCCCCCCCACTTTTACAGCCAAAAATAATAAGGAGGGTGCAATATGCGATAACCTCAATATTTTGTGCAGCGAACACATGACTTCTAGGTTATAAGGAGCTATAAATTGTACGTGTAAACATTCTATACTATTATTTAACAAACTTAAGAATGTATTTAAGTTATACTGGCTATTTTCGTCGGAAGGCAGTACAGTAGAAGTCCGATAGTCCGGCACGTTCGGGACCTGTCCGGTGCCGGATTACCGAAAATGCCGGACTATCGGGTGGTACCTCTTACCACGATATAGGTTAAGGTGTACAGCAAAAACAGCTGTAACACTGCGTTTTGCAGTGAAATGTTGATCAGCAGACTCATTAGTTTAATACATTTAGCTCAAAATTTAATGTTTGTCTGGAAGCCAAATTTTCAGTTGTTATCGATTGAGAAGCAAATTTCATTAGTTCATGTTTTTGGTTTTTTTACGTCGTAAATGGTTGACGAGCCAATATTAAATTCATTCAACAAAATATTTCTATTCTCACCTTTCTCCAGGTGTTTGATGAATTCCAGTTTCTGGTTGATGGTCAGAGTTACGTGCTTACGTTTCTCTCCTGATTTGGAACTCGAAGAAGGTTTCGGTTTCGCGAACATTGTCACTGCTTAAATACTAAGAAAACTTCCACAGGGCACTTTGATACTGTTTGCATGTTCACTACACTACTGCACTACTGTAATACGGATCCTAGATCGCAAGAAAAAATACTGTAGCGGAAAGTGCTCGCAATCAAAACAATGAACTGAACCTGTGTTTGGTGACAGCCAACAGTGTTGATTGTGTCTGACAATAGCAGATGTGTACACTTCCGGGTGGTTTTGAACCGCGCCATGCGCTTTAACTGTCACAAACGTAAGAAAAAGATAATATGAAATAATCCTGGAATGGTGCCGGACCATTGGGCGTTCCGGACTGTTGGATGCTGGATTAATGGAATTCTACTGTATTTCAAAATGTAAAAAGACAATAAATGGTGAACACAACTTTTAGGCCTACGGTACATATAAAAGTCTGTTTTAGTTACTCATATCACGTCATTCGTTACATCTCATTAATTCCTCTGGTGAGGTTGACGTCAGGAAGGGCATACGGCCATAAAAACTCGTTACGAAGATTCGTCTCACTTCGTACTCGATCCCGTAGAAGAAAGGGATAAGGGTATCGTGTTATCATATAATTAAATATTGATACAAAAGAACTTAATGGCCAGTCATTTGTCTTTGTCAGTTCAGCAGTAGGCCTACCACACAGTAAACCTGATCACCGCTTTCATTTGAATTATCGCCTTGCGCCGCCAACTTCCCTGCCTTGCTACTGGTGTGTCGACATTCTAAGTGACGTCATCTTCACTGCTATCTCTCGTCAGTCGCATCAGCTATGCTTAATTCTCTTTTAGCCATGAACTGCAATCAAGAGCATGCGAGGTCCCCTCTTTTTGAACCTTTTAAAAATAATTTCGTTACATGTAATAAATATCATTTTTGGTCCGTATTGATGATGTAGATTGAAATAATAACATTAAGTTATTTATTAGACCACCTAATCAATACAAAATCGTCTTGGATGATTTACATAAATTTGTTAGCTAATAGTGGGACATGTTTCGCCTTCTCTGAAGGCATCATCAGCCATAGTCTTAACCTTAAATTAAAAATAAGCGTCTAAATAACATGTAGTGATGAAATGAATTTTAAAATCTTGAAGAGATTTGAAGTAAAATAACATTAAAAATAACAATGATGGTTTGAAAATACAATGTGATGAGATACAATAGTGGAAGTATTAACAAAATTAACCTTAGAAGGCTGCTAAAATAAGTACAATGGAATAAAACAACAGATTGTTATACAACAAGTAGTAAGATTGCATAAAAGTAAAGTTGATAGTAATGGCGGTTATAATTAGACGATGGCGAAAAATCTTATGTAATCAAAGTAAAGAGGAGAGAGTAAAAGTCAAAGTTAGTCGAGAGATCCGAAGTTCATTATGATCTTGAAGATAAAGGATGAAAGTCAGATGCATATGGTGAAGTTGTAGAACACGTTGAGGATATTCACCAACTTCATATCCTCAACGTGTTCTACAACTTCACCATATGCATCTGACTTTCATCCTTTATCTTCAAGATCATAATGAACTTCGGATCTCTCGACTAACTTTGACTTTTACTCTCTCCTCTTTACTTTGATTACATAAGATTTTTCGCCATCGTCTAATTATAACCGCCATTACTATCAACTTTACTTTTATGCAATCTTACTACTTGTTGTATAACAATCTGTTGTTTTATTCCATTGTACTTATTTTAGCAGCCTTCTAAGGTTAATTTTGTTAATACTTCCACTATTGTATCTCATCACATTGTATTTTCAAACCATCATTGTTATTTTTAATGTTATTTTACTTCAAATCTCTTCAAGATTTTAAAATTCATTTCATCACTACATGTTATTTAGACGCTTATTTTTAATTTAAGGTTAAGACTATGGCTGATGATGCCTTCAGAGAAGGCGAAACATGTCCCACTATTAGCTAACAAATTTATGTAAATCATCCAAGACGATTTTGTATTGATTAGGTGGTCTAATAAATAACTTAATGTTATTATTTCAATAATTTCGTTCCCGACTATAGAGTCTAAACAGTGTAAATCTATTCCCAGATGGTCTGTGATATTCCCAGTTGGTATATATGTAGCAGAAGCCACTCCTTCCGAATAAAGCTGTTCTATAGAAGGCATGCCAAACCATCAGCTGATAACTAGCGTATGTTATGAGTTGTACTTCCGAATGTAATATATAGTAACTGAAAACATTCTTTTGATAACTGCAGCTGTTGAAACACAGACCCTTATTTTTAAGTATATTTCATGCTTGTTCTCTACATTTATCACATCAGGATTTGCGTAAACAGCTGTCCATGAGATAAGACAGACCACATTGTTTAGTTTAGCTATATTATCGCCTTGATAGTGCCAAACGTTCGACAGAAAAAATAAAAATAAATAACAGGAAAATATACAGCATTTATGGATATCTACAGGTGTGGCGGTAATGCGTTTTATTATCATAATGTTTAATTCTGTACGTTCGTTGTCTCTTTTTTTAATTAACGCATACCGTATTATGTTTTGTTTGGCGTCTTCGAAAATCGTTTGAAGTACCTTACGTGGGGACATACAATTATTATTATTATTATTATTATTATTATTATTATTATTATTATTATTATTATTATTATTTGTTAGGTACGTTGGCGAGTAAAACAATAGTTTTAATTGGATAGCTGTTATTACGTTTTAAACTTACTTCTCTCCAAATATATACCTATATTGGCCCGAGTTACGAGATATTAAATGACCACTTTGTTAATGGTCTCGCCTGCTGTATAAATAGCAACAACCGCGAATAATTCTCAACTAAAGTAAACTCGTTTCCTCATCCCGAGGTGTTACAGCTCTTTTTAGACATGCCCCCAGTGGAGGGGTGTTACATGTACCGCTTTTACCGCATACCAACCTTCCCGCCATTCTTAAATCTCTGGAAGTATGGTACCGGGAATCGAAGTCAAAACCCCGAAAACAGCAACTAATTGTGCTAACCATTACGCTGGCGGACATAATTAACTACAAAACAAAGACATATAGTATGACTGATGCATGCTTGCAATGCGCGGGTTGGACACGAAGCTAGGCCTATTCATCTATTTGTGCGACATCATCGGAGCTGCAGTAGACCTATGCTAGATAGGCGGACATTTCTTAACTACAAAACGCAGATGTACCGCATTGATTCGACGCGTTTTCACTGCGTAGGTCGTACAGACGAAACTATTCATAAATTTGTGCGATGTCATCAGAGCTGCAATAAGACTTGTACCCGTTTCGAAGCGGAATCGTCGTCGTTCTCTGACGAATTGCATTGGGAGGTCTTATAGGCGAGATTTATTTTTTCATTTTCTTCGTCTCGAAAAGCCTGGGGGGGGGGGGTGTGTGTGTCTAATACGCGAGGAGGTCTAATACACGAGTAAATTTGGTAATTCTCTTCTCATTTTCATTTTCCATTGCTCTGAGGGACTAAATAATTAAATACATCTCATTTATGTACAATAAAACTTTACTAAGCTTGCCGTAATTGGAGACTTCCTAAATGATAAAGTTTGCAGTTTACACACATTTTAATAGAGATATATTAAAACGTAAAATCTAACAATATCACAGTTATATTTATTATTAATAAGAGTATTTCTATATAATTTCCTATTGACATTAGTTGTAAAGATGGTACTTCTGTGCATTTATACTTTGTTAAATAAAGTTTGCTGTGAATTGTACATTTTACAAATGGGCAAACTTAAAGGTAATTGTACCTCTAGATCTAATCAGTAACCCCATGACTTTGAAGAGATGTTAACTTGTACTTCTCTTTGTGGTAGGGTAATTAATCCAAATAAATTTTCATGTTGGTTGATACTAGTATCCACTCTAATGTTTTTGTTGGTGATGAAGTTAGTTGTAGAGTAAGCAATCATGTCAGCCTTCCTCATCTCGGTGGTATGTCTTTCAGAAGGTTGATGCTATTAAAGATCCTAGTTCTATGATTGTCAGTGTTCCTTGGTAGTTTTCTGTTAAGACATGTTACCAGAAAGTGACAAAGTGTTTCTGTCTCACTCCAGTAGTGGGTACCATTCTAAACCCTGTGTGGCAGATCATCCACATTGCAAACATTAACAGTCATGTTATTAGAAACCTTTCATATGTGACTTAGCATACCATCAGTATAGTTAGCTTCTTATTGGTTTTCATTGAACTGTATTACCTCTTTATCCCTTTTGAGATAAAGAACAGTGTAAGTTATTCTACCCGAGAGCTATTTCTGTAAAAGGGGGCACATTTACATGACTAAAAGTGTTAGTGTTTAGTCAGATTTTTTCTAGACTTTCCTTGTATTCACTGCTTAGGCCAGATATGTTACTGTCATTAGCGAAAGTTTTAAAAGCACTCATTAACTGTAAAAATGCTTCCCGGTATTCCTGTATATTTTTGGGGAAAATAAACCATACATACATACATGATTATAGAGCGTTATGCATTTCATAATTCAGTCTGCAAGCCTCTGTGAATTTATTAAACCGCCACAATCCTCTATTTGCAACTAGTGCTGTGGCCTCATTTAGGTCTATACCTCTTATCTTTAAATCGTTAGAAACTGAATTTAACCATCGTTGTCTTGGTCTCCCTCTACTTCTCTTACCCTCCATAACAGAGTCCATTATTCTCCTAGGTAACCTATCCTCCTCCATTTGCCTCACATGACCCCACCACCGAAGCCAGTCTATGCGTACAGCTTCATCCATCGAGTTCATTCCTAACTTAGCCTTTGTTTCCTCATTCTGAGTACCCTACTGTCATTGTCCCCACCTGTTTGTACCAGCAATCAGTCTCACTACTTTCATGTCCGTTACTTCTAACTTATGAATAAGATATCTTGACTCCACCAAGCTTTCGCTCCCGTAACGCAAAGTTGGTTTGAAAACAGACTAATGTAAAGATAGTTTTGTCCGGGAGCTGACTTCCTTCTTACAGAAGACTGTTAATCGCAGCTGCGAGCTCACTGCGTTAGCTTTACTACACCTTGATTCAATCTCACTATATTACCATCCTGGGAGAACACACATCCTAAATACTTGAAATTATCTACCTGTTTCAGCTCTGCATCACCAATCTGACATTAAGTTCTCTCGGATTTCTTACCTACTGGCATCAATTTAGCCTTCGAAAGGCTAATTTTCATACCATACTCATTGTACCTATTTTCAAGTTCCAAGATATTAGACTGCAGGCTTCTGGCACAATCTGCCATTAAGACCAAGTCATCAGTGTAGGCCAGACTGCTTACTACATTTTCACCTAACGAAATCCCTTCCTGCCACTTTATACCTGTCAGCAGGTGATCCATGTAAACTATGAACAAAGGTGAAAGATTACAGCATTATCTAACCCCTGTAAATACCCTGAACCAAGAACTCATTCTACCATCAATTCTCAGTGAAGCCCAATTGTCAACATAAATGCCTTTGATTGATTTCAATAATCTACCCTTAATCCCATAGTTCCCTAGTATGGCGAACATCTTTTCCCTCGGTACCCTGTTACATTCTTTTCTAGATCTACGAAACATAAACATATCTGTTTATTCCTCTCATATCAATTTTCAATTACCTGGTGCATACTGAAAATCTGATCCTGACTGCCCCTCTGCAGTCTCAAACCACACTGCTTTTCATCCATTTTCCTCTCAACCACTGATTGCACCCTCCCTTCTAAGATGCCATTGAATAGTTTGCCTGGTATACTAATCAGTGAGATACCTCGATAGTTGTTGCAATCCTCCCTGTTCCCTTGCTTATAGATAGGTTCAATTACTGCTTTTGTCCAATCTGAAGGTACCTTTCCACACTCCATGTTAATTCTGTTACTCCATGAAGCCATTTCCTCCCTACCATCCCACTATACCTCATCATTTCGGCAAAAGTTGTACCAACATCTCGCAAACGTAAATGTGTTACTAAATTCCCCCGTATGCCATACAGTTACCTAAATTGTGCTTTCGTATGCAATGTACATTGCAGTTCCATTTACCTTTTAAGCGGGTGGAGGAACAAAATTTGAACATGCGACGATTACGCATTGGCGATTATTATGTGGTAAAATAAGGTACATAAAATTGTCTGAAAACAGTATATTTAATATAAAAGTGACTAATGTTATGACATTACAGATAGTTTAAATGAATTAAAATTACAGTATTTAAAGGTATGTTAAACTGGCTTTATAATGCATTGCAGTACATATGCATTGGAACTTCACAGGCATTATTTAGAATGGTACTTGCTGCTGGCCTCTGACATTGCCGTGATCCACAGTAGTCAAAGGTTGCTACTGCTGGATGTTGTAGCCATGGGAATGTTGCTGTCCCAAACATATATCAGTAATGGTTTGAAGAGAAACTTGTGTTTAACATACATTATGTCAATAATATCTTAAAGGAGAATTTCTTTTGGTTGAGACTCTTTTATGCACTGATATTTTATCACTTGTTGTTACATCTCTTGTAAAGGCCGTACATGGAATCTGCATAGAATGGTCGCGCATGACATCACCGTGAGAGGGCGGATTCTGACATTGCAGGCTTCCTTCAGTTTTTCCCAGCTAGTAACAAGAAGGAAGCAGTTGAATTAAGTTTGATTGGAGGGTCACACATACTGTTTCATGCTTAACATGGATCTGCACAACACGTACCAGAACTCTTGTGTGATGCACTTGACTTCTCTCAGGCTACCGTTATTTAAAAGCTATTAATATGTAGCTTTTTATTTTCAGTATGAAACATATTCATGCATTTTGATATGTTTTCTGCTTCAAGACTAAGAGCCAAATGTGTAGTGTCAGCGTGTTATGTTCCCTTTCCCACGCTATTCCTATTGCTCTGACTGCTCATTGTACTAGCCATTTATGATGCAGCTTGCGCAGTTAACTTGTTTTACAGACTCCATGTATGGCCATAAGTTAAAATAATAATTTTGGTAGTCTGGATTAATGTCTATAAAATTGATTGTGTCCATATTTTCCCTTACCGTTGACAGTTTAATCTTTGTTAGACGACATTATACAACACGGTAAATGGCCTTGGTGTGAACACGAAACCCGTTACAGTATTGCAGCATTTACTGCGTGATGAAAAGCAGTCAGAATTACCGCATATTCCAAAACAGTGGTTTACTGTTTATGACTTACTGCATCAGAAACCGAGGCATTGAACGAAAGGAATGGAACAGAATACAAGAAGTAATATGAAATTTGTGAGAAGTAGAATAGGAGTAACAGATATGGATAAGTTGAATGGAAAGTCAGAGAAATGGCAGAGGAAAGATACATGGCAGGGTGAGATACAATAATCAGGGCTTGGAAGATTTTAAAACACCAAGAAAATATTAAGAAAAGGTTAACGAAATGGATAAACGAGATGAAAGTTGGAGAGTGGGGGGAGGGGGGGATATTTCAAGAAGAAGATCAATAGATAACAGAAGAGTGTGAAGAGTTGTGGAGAAAAGGAGGAGAAGATTAGAGCAGTGTGTCTGCATAGAGGCAGCATGCTGAAAATTGTTTCAGTTAGACATATCCACCAGTTGGCAAGTTGATTATGATGGTTTCCAAGTTATGAGGGAATAGCGTTTTGATGGGGTCAAAAAGGAATATATATGAAGTCAGAAAATGTAAATGCCATTTGTTAATATTTAAAACTCATGTTTGAGCATTCAAGTAATGTCCATTTTTTGTGATAGTAAGAAATACTGTATCACATTCTGTGCCGTAACAGTGCCCTGCACTAGCACTAGTACTTCAAATGAGCACAGACTAGTGAAGAGGCAAGCAAGGAAATACAACGAATCAAGATAGAGAACAATTTATGCATATGTGGATGTCAGAAAAACCAGTGAATACATCCAAATCTACTGCCTGCCTAATCTGCATTGTTGCATTAGGCACTATTTTATACACAATTATGTTATACTAAAAAAAAAAAAAACACACACTCCCCCACTGAGTAAACCATGTACTACTGAAGTATGAACTCAAAACCTTTTTAAAGTCTCAGTCACAAAAGACATGATTTTCAGTTGAAACTCAAAACAAAGAATGATAGGGAAGAGAACTTCCTGTGAAGATCTGTAATATCTGGCAACCAGGTTTAGTTAGGTTAGTTCCTTTTGAAATTATAGAGATGTTTTTCATACTACCATTGCTTCTCATTAGACTAGAACACTGATTCATCATCATCAATTCCTGTTTTTCAGCTGACATTGGGTGGGGGCAAATATGGTTCCTCTCCACTTCGTCCTGTCTCTCCACCATTCCTCATCTAATTCTGCGTTCCAATCCAGGTTCTGTTGTCGCTGTTCTTCACAGAGTCAGTCCATCACCGGGCGAGTTGGCTGTGCGCGTAGAGGCGCGCAGCTGTGAGCTTGCATCCGGGAGATAGTAGGTTCGAATCCCACTATCGGCAGCCCTGAAAATGGTTTTCCGTGGTTTCCCATTTTCACACCAGGCAAATGCTGGGGCTGTACCTTAATTAAGGCCACGGCCGCTTCCTTCCAACTCCTAGGCCTTTCCTATCCCATCGTCGCCATAAGACCTATCTGTGTCGGTGCGACGTAAAGCCCCTAGAAAAAAAAAGTCAGTCCATCGTAATCTTGGTCTCCCTCATCCTCTCTTCCCTGCCATCTGTCTTTCCAGTGCTTGTCTTGGCAGTTGGCTTTGCCAACTTCCAACTGGATTTTTAAAGGCCGACCTGATCGGCTTTGGCAATTTAAAGGGTGGGTGCTCGCAGTACCACCTGGCTCCAAGAAGGTTAAGGAATAGTAGGAGGGGGAGTATTCATACTGGTGAAAGAATAATTTTTTAGCTGCAAAAATGTTCAAGATGAGAAATGAAATTCTAGCTGTAAGACTTATCTCTAGAGATAATAGGGAACTTGATGTTTTGGAGGGGTACAGACCTTGTAAGGCTGGCACTGATGCTGTTGCAGAATTAGATAATTAGTTATGTGGGGAACAACACAGAAAGGAACATTCCTGTAATAGATGACCTCAATTTACCAAATGTTAACCAAGAAGGGAATGTGAATGACAGAAAACATGACCAACAAATGGTGAATAAATAGATTTGGAAAGGACAGCTGAATCAGAAAGTGACGAAACCAACTAGAGGTAGAAGTAATCTAGACATGGTGCAGATAAAACCTGATCTCTATAGAGGAACTGAAGTGATAGATGGTATAAGTGATCATGAAGCTGTTTTTGTTGTATTTAAAGTAAATGTCATATAAAGGAATGTTCTAAAAGTAGGACAATTCAGCAGTACCATATTGTTGATGAGAGAGGCATGGGGAAATATTTAAAATGCAATTATGATCAATGAAAAATGAAAACAGCCTATGGGATGGGTTTAAAGAAATTGTTGAGGAGTGTGAAAACTGGTGTGTACCTTCAAAAGTGGTAAGGACTCATTATATTATAACAGGGAAATTAAAAAAATTCTAAATTACCAAAATTTACCTGTGATGATAATTTACAAAAGGATACAACTATTGAAAGCCAGAAAAGCTACTGGGATTGATAAGATTTTAGGGGATATATTAAAAGCAGTGGTAGTAGTAGTAGTAGTGATTATTGTTTTAAGAGGAAGTACAACTAGGCAACCATCCTCTATATAACACTAATCAGAGGGAAAATATGGAAGGGGTCCGACACTTCGAAAAATGAAGATATCGGCCAAAGGAAGACAAGGGCCACGAAGGGCGTGAAGATGAAAGACTCCCTAGCCTTCGCAAACCTAATAGCGTTGGGGTCGTAAAAGAACAAGAGTTGACCAAGGGAGGTCGGATAGGATAGATGAAAGTGAGGAGCCTGACACAAGCAAGTGGAAGCAATGCCAGGACTCAGCTGAGGGCCCCGTGGTCGCCAACCCATGCTCCAAAGTTCAGAGCCCCTGGGGCCCCTTTTAGTCGCCTCTTACGACAGGCAGGGGATACCGTGGGTGTTATTCTACCGCCCCTACCCACAGGGGGATAAAAGCAGTGGGTTGGGATATATTGCCATATATATGAAATACTTTGATTAATGTTTACATGGATGAGTGATAACAAATAGTAGCCTCAGTTCAAAAGGGAAAGGCTGATAAACATAAAGCTCTTTCTGATTATCTTAGAAACATTTTTGAAATTACTAGCTGGTTTGATAGAAGGTAGTTTGGGTTTAGGCGAGGTTATTCCATTGAGCCTCAACTTGGGATTCCAGAAAGATATAAATTTCAGATTCAGGAGGTCAAGTGGACTTATCCAAGGCTTTTGATAGGGTAGATCATGAAAGACTGCTGATGAAAATGAGGGCTACTGTGCTAGACAAAAGAGTGGTTGAGTGGGTGGGTAAATTTGTAGAAAATAGAACAGATAATTAGAATAGGTTAAGTGTTTTCTGATCCTGTAATGATTAAGAGGGGCTCCCACAGGGAATAAAGAACTGGATGATATACTGTACAGAGCAGTAAATAAACTTACAGGATTGTGAGCGACTACAAAAAGTGTTAGACACTGTTGTGAGATGGACAGCGGACAGTGGTATGATGGTAAACGGGATGAAAAGTCAGGTTGTAAGTTTCACCAAGAGGAAAGTCCTCTCAGTTTTAATTAGTGTGTTGATGGGATAGTATCTCATAGGGGATCATTAAGTACGTAGGTTTTAATATAAGGAATGATGATCATTGGGGTAATCACATTAATGAAGTTGTAAAGAAAGGTAACAGATCTCTTCATATTGTCATCAGGGTATTTAGTGGTTTTAATAAGGATTAAAAGAGAGGGCATGTAAGTCTCTGGTAAGACCACAATAAGAGTATGGTTCCAGTGTATGGGAACTACACCGAAACTACCTGTTATGAGAACTGGAAAAAAATACAAAGGAAAGCTGATATAGCTGTCAGTAGAGAGATTACATGGAATGATATTATTAGATGAATAAGCTGGAATGCAGCTTTTAAAGAGTAAAAATCATAATATGAAGATCAAGTTGGAATTCAAGATAACAAATTTGGGCAAATATTTATTCATAGGATGAGTAAGGGATTGGAATAATGTTTGATCAATTTCAGAGTTCTTTGAAAACATTTAAGGAAAGGCTACATACACAACTGGTAGGGAATCTAACACATGGACGACAGTCCTAAAAAGCAGATCATTGATTGAATGATTGATTGATTGATTGATACTCTGCTGAGAAGGTTGGCACAGGTTGCCACTATGCTTCAAAGAGTTAAACATGGTTATTTGAGATATTTTGTGTGATGTGTTCTTGTAGGTATGTTGCTGCCGTACACAGAAGGACAAATCGACGTGAGGAAAGCTCTGCACCATCATGGAAGTGAACCAGAGCGACCTGGCTATTCACTAGAGGAACTCTTCCAACTTACTCGTAGTTCTGTACTGCAGCAAAGAGTGCTAGCTCTCAATACTCTGGCCAATATTTTGGAAAAGGTATAGTAATTTGAAATTAAAGAAAGCTTATCATCGTTTAATGTATGAATTCACTTCAGTAGGCACTGCTAGTGTCATCATGGACATATCCAGTGGGAAGATGAGGATGTACTGGCAAACTTATCACTAGAATTTTATTAATTTACTCATTATTACCATAATATCACCATACCTTTTAATGCAGGCTATATATCTTGTTGTTCTCTTAAATGATTAAATAATTTAAATTAAATTTATACATATTTACCAAATTTATAATGAGCTTGAATATCTAGCAATCCTACAGTAGACTGTTTGGTAACCAAGTCCTGAGGTGACACAACAAAATTGCATATTGCGCGCAGCTGTGAGCATGTATTCGGCAGATAGTGGGTTCGAGCCTCACTGTTGGCAGCCCTGAAGATGGTTTTCCGTGGTTTCCTATATTCACACCTGGCAAATGCTGGGGCTGTACCTTAATTAAGACTATGGCCACTTCCTTCCCACTCCTAGCCCTTTCCTATCCTATCGTCACTATAAGACCTATCTGTGTCGGTGCGACGTAAAGCCAATTGTTTAAAAAAAATCCTAAAATAATATTTTAGCTGCCTGTACAATTAGTTCTATTTCTATAACTTGGTGCATATCAAAATGGTTTATTTCAGTTATGTCTGGCTCCATCGCTAAATGGTTAGCTTGCTGGCCTTTGGTCACAAGGGTCCCGGGTTCGATTCCTGGCAGGGTCGGGAATTTTAACCATCAATGGTTAATTTCCCTGGCACGGGGGCTGGGTGTATGTGTTGTCTTCATCATCATTTCATCCTCATCACGACGCGCAGGTTGCCTACGGACGTCAAATCAAAAGACCTGCTGCACCTGGCGAGCCAAACCCGTCCTGGGATCTCACGGCACTAAAAGCCATACACCTTTTCATTTCATCTCAGTTATGACAGTACTAAGTAATTTGTGTTATTTGAAGCCATCTCTTTTCAGATTTGACTCAGTTAATTTATAATTGTTAGGTTCTTCAGTCTTCCAAAACTAATTTTGAATAAGTGAGCTTGCCTCCGGGAGATAGTGGGTTCGAACCCCACTGTCGACAGCCCTGAAGATGGTTTTCCTGAGTTACTAATTGATAAATTTCCTTGGATGCCTTATTATAATGCATGATCTTGTCATATATTTAACTTTCTCATCCACTTTTGTTGAGGATCCACCATCAAAGATCTCATTATTGGCACTAGCTTCCACGCTTTAATTAGAACTGAAAGATACATGAATTTCATCATGCCTTTGCTGACCTTCACCCTGTACAGAGTGATCCACCAGCCCGTTATAATTTGTGAAGATATGCAGCCTGGATCACATCAGATTCCACCAGATTCAAAGGCACCACTATGGGTATCTTCCTATACTAATATATTCATGGGAAAATTTGAGAAGGATTTTCTTGCTACCGAGCCCCTTCAGCCCTATGTTTGGTGGAGGTTCATTGATGATATCTTTCTCGTGTGGCACCATGAACCAAACTGACATAATAATAATAATAATAATAATAATAATAATAATAATCTCTTGAGTCAAGAACATGACTTCGATTAGCTTCATTGACTTTAATGTCTGTGCAAATTATGCATCTCGGATTTGCTTTGCAACCTGCCGCCCTATGCCCGGCTTCTCCGCACTTAAAACTAAGTTTGCTTCTATCTGCACCTTTGTAGTTTCATGCATGGTGCCCATATGGAAAACATTGAAAGCAGCGAGATACCACGATCCTTTTTCGAATTCTACAATCCAACCATCCTATTTTAATTTTACCAATCTTTAAAAGTTTTTGAGCCTCCTTATCTTCTATCTCAATAGTAGCAAGTTTTTGCCCTCTGCTGTTCGGATTACTAATTGAGACTCCCTGTTCTCCTTCGAAATTCTGAAGATCCTGTTTTACAGCTTCCTCTACATCTAAAGCAGTGGTGATACTGTCCATGTCCCGAATTTCCAAGGTAGTGTGGGGAGTCAAAGTCTTCACATCGCCATCCGTTACAACGACATCTCTCAAGGATTTATTAAAATCGTCCTGTTCTCATTTTGTGTGGCTTTATTAAACTTGAGAAGTATCGCCCCAGTCTGAGTTTTACGAATAGATCAAATGCTCACACTGCTGTCTTCCGGTTCTATTTTATTCTGAATACCCTTCAGAACATCTGCAAAAGTCTTGCCGTTTGTTGGTTTGATAAGGACAGCATCTGAACGATCCATTGGTTTTAAATGGGTCCGTTTATCTTGTTTTTTTCCCACTATCAATAACCTCCATTCTGCCAGAATCCACCCCACCTGTTAAAGGTTAAATATCTTTATCCTCCTTCATTTCCTTCTTGTTTTTTTTTTTTTTTTTTTTTTTTTTCTTGTAGGAAAACTTTACCCATTTCTCCTTATCTTTCTCCTCCCCATTCGTCATTAATGGTGTCATAGGCAATTCATTTATCTCTACGGTTGTTTGTTCCTGTTTTAGATTTTCCCTAGCTCTCTTCCAGGATGTCCTGCATGCTGCTCCAGCATCGAGAGCTTCTTCCAATTTTCATAATCCATTCTGGATTTCCATCTTAAGATTCTTAAGCGGAATAGCTGGAATGCTTTTCACCAGTGCCCTAGCGATCTCAAGATGTTCCTCCTCCTTTCACTGTTCGCACATTATCATTTCCTCACTTCTCCCATTAGGTACTTGCGTTATGTCCTGTGTTCCAAAACTGGCACATTCAAGTACTTTTGCACTCCTATTCTGACACGGAAAAGATAACTCTACCGAATCTCTGTGGACTTCTCCCTCCGTCATCATGCAAGAAAGGAATCTAACTGGCCCTGACTGAGCCACTGCGGTGAAGGATCCTGTCTTTGATGTCGTATGTTCCTCGAAAGCAACTTATAACCTGTAATCCTGACACATATCTACAATTAATTTGTTTACAAGTCGACAAAATGATTTGATAAAGTTGTAAATCAATACTCTCTGGACTTCTAGAAGAATATTCTAGCTCAACTTCTAGTGACGCATATCATTAATTACTTACGAATACATCATAAGAAGCACAGACAGATATTCACCCATCTTTCCATCATGCAACATCACATCTGCACATACGGTATTTAAACTCCAAACAGTGTACTCGTAGAGAAATAAGTATCTTGATTCATACTATACATATTAAGAGTAAGAAGACCCAGTCATTTCTACCCTCACTCATATCCCTGTATACACACTCTTCGGAGCTCATACTCGTTCACCACTTCTCCACACCCGCACGCATACACATTCATCCACATTAAACTGTACTTGCACACATCATTCTTGAAATTCTAATTGATACATCACACATATGGGCTTCTATTTACATATATATTTTCTTTACTGCGTGGAGGTAGTGAGGAAGAGGAAGCAGTTTTACTTCAGATGGTAGAAGGTTCCAGAGATGAGCAGACAGTATGTAAAATCCTTTTAAATATGAGGTGGTTTTGCGAGGGGGAGGGGGTGTTGAACAAGAGGAAATCCTTGGCCTTTCTTAACAGAGTGGTAATTAAGCTACAGGTGGTGGAAAGGGAGGGGGGAGTTGTGTGTTGTCTGTGAGGGATTTCTTAAGGAAGGCTACGTCTATTTGTTTACATTACGAGTTCACTGTTGGCTACGACCTGGCTGTATTCAGAATGATGTGTTTGTTTATTATACGTTCTGCACGGTGCTGGACACCTTCTAGTTTTCTCATATTTGCCGTTGTCATTGGGTGCCAGGAAGGAAGACCCTTGAATAGTATGGTCCGCACCAGGAAAATATGAGCCGTTCGTTGGGCTTTACTTCTTCCTCTGAAGAGACATCTATGGACAAAACCTAGTGATCTGTATGACTTTTACCTCACTTCCTCCATATGCTTATTCCACTTTAGATTGTTCATAATATGAATACCAAGCAGTGTGATGGAGTTAAAAGGCGGTAGTGGGGTTCCACATAGACTGGTTCTGGAGTGGTTGTCTAGCTCTGCTTAGTCTTATATATTTTCACATCTTAACATTTATACAAATTTTATTTACATCACACTACAGAGCTGTACTCCTACTGTATCTAAATCCGATTGGAATTGTACCAGATCATTATTATTTTTCATGGCTCTGTAAATTACGGTGTTGTCAGCATACAGTGCCATGGTTGAATTTACAAAATCTGGTAAGTTGAGGTCCCGTGAAGTAGGGAAAATAATAGCAACACACCAGGTCTAAACACCATATAACCACGTTTCAGTTAAGAATTGTAGTGTAGATACAGTAGGCCTGCATTAGATAGTTTCTTGCCTTCTATATTCGTGTGTATCTTTGTGTGTGTATTTTTTGCATGTATCTATTACAGCATAGTAGGATAAAATACTGTATTTGCTCGCATATTATAACTTGCACTTCTTTGACAAAAAATAAGTGTGAACTTTTTCAGTGCGTGATATATGCGGGGATTTGTGTGCAAAAGATTGTATTCCCGAAAAAAAAAAAAAAAAAAAAAAAGAAACCACCTCCGTAAAATTTGCATTAGGCTATTGAAACAAGACAACTGGTATACTTACCCTATTCGTTGTCACTGCCTTCAGTCTCCAAGGTGTTCTCGCCTGCATCATTCTGGTCAACATCCCATACTGCATTATCCTGACTTTCGTCCAACGCATTTGCAATGCCCGTCTTCAAGAAACTCTTCAGAATAACGTCTGTCAACACCATAACCCATGCCCGCATAACCCAGTCACACATGAGTTCAACTGACGGCCTCTTTATTTTGCTTGCTGGTGTCTGCTCATGCTTCCCTTGAAGGGCTTGTTGACGGAAACATCTAAGGGCTGTAGGCAATATGTGAGTCCACCAGGAATAACGAGATCAGTTTTTATTTCCTGAAGACGTTTGTGTCTTCCACCAAGTGTCTGTGGAAACTATCCCACACTAGCATTGCTGGGCATCGAAGCAGTGCCCCTGGCCATGCTCTTCACACCGTACAGACCCAGTCCTGGACAAGAGATGTATTCATCCATTCTTTCTCTTGAACCTGTACACAAATGCCTTTGGGAAACTTTGCTATAGGCACTGTTTTTCTTTTTAAAATAACGTATGGTGGCAATTTTCTTCCGACTGCATTTATTGCTAGCACGACGGTGACACGCTGTTTTTCACACCCAGTTGTACGTACAAGCACGCTACATTCGCCCTTCTTGTTGATGGTGTTACATGGCATGTCGAAGTTTATCGGGGTTTGATCTGCATTGTCAATTTGAGATAAGAGGTAATTGTTTTTCTTCTGGATTGCTATGACATGGTGATGAAAATCTATGATATTGTCGCTGAAATCACTTGGCATTCTCTGGCAGAGAGATGTTCGCCTTCGCAGACACAATCCCTTTCGTGTCATGAATCTATGGATCCAACCCTGGCTCACTTTCTCGAACATTTAATTCCTCTCTTAATCGCTAGTTCGCACGCTTTGAAATGTAGCATCTCGTGCGAGATCCTAAAGCCATCATTTCGCAACTTTGTAATGTAATGAAGCAACTCATCTTCCAGTTCAGGAAGCTTACCAGTTTTTGGCCTTCTGAATGCCTTACTTGTTCGGTTGATGATTTCTAGCGCAGCTTTCTGTTTACGCCAGTAGCAAACATTAAACTCAGTCACACTGAATTCTAGACCGTCAGCTCTGTTACTATGTTCTTCAGCATATTTTATCACTTTGAGTGTAAACCCAGCCATATAACTCCCACATTTCTCCATAACTTAAAGATCGACCTACACCAGAAAACTTTAATGAGAAACAAGAATGAAAAGTGAAGACAGAACACTGGTACTTGTCTACAGTAAAACAGATGAAGGTACCTAATACCGTGATTACTTGACTGCCTGGACAGGGAAACACTCTCAGTTCACGTGATCAGCTATGCTGGACAGGTAGCGATAAGCATATTGACAAAAATGGAAGAGTGAGAGGGATGGCCGAGTGTGACTGACTAGCTAGTAATGCCGCCTTGTTGCGGGGGGTTTACGAGTTAGGTATTTTTGTTACAACAGCTAGCCTCAACCGTTCTTCAGGTAGAAAGAAATGCAGCTTCTTCTTGTACTGTCACATACAAAGTACTGTAACAGCAATTGATACAGTCCCGATATTTAATGTACCCATGTCCACAGAATACCCAAACTTTATTTCGTGTATGTACCGTATGTCTTTACGGGCCATTTGCATACAGAGATTTAACCGGACATCAATTTAGAACCTAGTTCTGAAAATGAACTGAGATTATGACTTTGTTGCGTTTTACAAAACTGTACTCGGTGTAGTTAAAATGTAATCGGAGTTCAGAAAAATGGATGTTGCAACACCGCAAAACAAATGAAATATGTAATAGCTTGTTGTAACCACAAAGACGCACACAATATACCAATATAAATGGTCCATTATTGGATATTATACATTTTCCAACTTACTCATTCCTGGTTGCCAGCTTTTCGCCCCAATGTGCTAAGTTGGGCTCATCAGTTGGTACATAGTACATCCACCAAGACGCATGGCTAGTGCATACCGTGGAGGCCACTGCGTAGGCTACTTGAAGCCACTGGCAGTGCCAATGCATATCATTGATGATTGTGTGTACACATTTTTTTCATCTAGTTCTATATACTTATTTAATGGAGTTGTCACTGTCGGGGTAAGGCAAGATCAAAACTTGATGCGAAGAAATGGCTGCAGGAGGAACGAGAATCTGAAAGCTAGATGATGCATAGGAAAGCAGTTCATAGAATGAAGTCCAGATGGCAGTAGCAAGCATTGAATGTTGTTTCTGCTGTCTTATCAGTACACACTACACAGATGCAATAGGATTGATGACTCTAATGAGCCGTGAATCGGCTCACTGTATCGATTCAGTGAACAGAATCAAATTAATAGTTTCAGTAAAATGAATCAAATATTCCATCACTAATGGACATGTGGGACTATCTAAAATTTTAATACGATGAAAAGCTCTTAATTTTTCTATGACCCTTTACCATTGCGGTGAAATATACTGTTAAATAAATATGTTGGGAAAGTCTGTGTTACACTGGGAAAAAATGGGTTTGTTCCTGAGCCCTTCATCGTTTGATTCCAATCACCCTGCCATTTTCTTAAGCTCTCATCTCTCAATTTCTTAACCAAAACACTTTAAGGAATTTTGCTGTATATCACCCTGAAATAGAGGACACGCTACTTCGTGATGAATTTTGGTTTCAGTTTCCATTTGTTGTAATTGTTACTTTTCACGTAAATGATTCATTCTTCGAGTTTGTTCATGGCTTGTGCATTAGTTGTAAACGTAATTTTAAAATCTTGTCATAATTTATTAAATGAACAAAATCGTGGAGGGAGCCTCCTTGGAGTGAAACATGTATAATTGGGATTTAAAGGTGATATTTTATCATTAAATATTTAAATGGAACTATTTTTTGTCAATAACATTGCCTGTATCGTTTTTTTCTTTCCTGTTCTCTTTTATAGACAAAGATGGGTTACTATGATGAGTGCCTTCAGGAAGCACTTATTAGCCGTCTGCTAGATGCAGAATTTTTCTTGCTATTACGCTTTGCACTGGATGATGAGGCGGAGACTGTTGTGAGTGCTGCTGTGCTTGCCATGAGGAATTTACTGGCTTCGCAGCCTGATGAGGTGAGGTTTTATATGTTTTCATTGATTTGTTTGGGAGATAGGTCTGAGGCTAAATGTATCATGAGAGGATTTTTATTATATGCCAAGTTATTGACAAGATGTTGCAATATATTTCCATTTCTTTTAACTGTTCATTCTATATTTAAATTATTTGCATTATTCTAGTGTACGCTAATCTTTAAATTATGTAAGCTGGCTATATCTGTTAAAACTTCAGCCCGACGGCTGATTGGATTCTCAAAAAAAAAAAAAAAAAAAAAAAAAAAAAATCAATGACAGTGCCATAATGGGTGTACAAGGCATGGTGAGGAGTGAAGTAGTTTGCCATTTTCCCCCCTCATTTGCCAGAAAGTGCTGCTGCAGCACAACCAGCCCTATGGTTAGTGCCTTCCAATATTCAGACAAGCTAGTTATGTTCCAAATGTCATTATTCAGTACCACCTATACCTCAGCAGCTTTCATACTGTCACAGCCATAAATGAGATGAGACTTTTGTGGAGGCTACATTTTGCTGTAGCCTATGCTAAAAGGCAGATGCAAAAATACTGCATTCACCAAGAAATAGCAACAGGCTGAAGATGGCCATATTAACATGTGAAAGGAATTACGCTATTATTTTAAGTAATATCTTTTCAACAAAGTGATACTGAAACTGGGAGAGACCGAGCTCGATAGCTGCAGTCGCTTAAGTGCGGCCAGTATCCAGTGTTCGGGAGATAGTAGGTTCGAACCCCACTGTTGGCAGCCCTGAAGATGGTTTTCCGTAGTTTCCCATTTTCACACCTTAATTAAGGCCACGGCCGCTTTCTTCCCACTCCCAGCCCTTCCCTGTCCCATCGTCGCCATAAGACCTATCTGTGTCTGTGCAAAAAAATAAAAAATAAAAAAATAAAACAAACTGGGAGTTGTCATTTTCTATCCTGTAGCCCTATTGTACCAATCCCTCAGGTGGACCATAATCAGAAAATTCATTTCACACAACGATGACCTCTATTGCATGTTTTCCTCAGTTATTTCAGATGTTATTTTGTATTATTTTACTGGGGATGTCATCTTCATATTGTGCATTTTATTTATTTAGCATATGATATTAATCAAAACACTTGAACTTTTGAAATGGAACAGTGAACAATGTTATTAAGTATGTAAATAACATTAGAAAGCACAGTTCATGACATTCAATGGCCCAGCAGTCCTTACAGATTCTTCTACCACTCAACTGCTTTAGGAGTAACACATATAAGATCTTCTCTTTTGCCGTGATAACATCTGAAAAGACATTAAAGGTCATGTGGTGAAGTCTGCTTATTTCCACAGTTACATGCAGCTGGCTGTTTCCAATTGAACAAAACTGCTGAACAGCACAGCATCCATGGTTTATTCACACTTGATTTAAGCTGGCCATAGTTTGCAAATAACACTGCATTGTCTCTGGAGAAGGTGGAAAACCCTGCAGATCTATTTTATAAGTTCCCGACATAAATGTAAACAAAACTGATGACTTCAGTGCTATAAATATAAAAATATCAAAATAATCATCATAATCTTGCATAGCTTCCAGACACTGGCTAGGTCTCTGTAGAATTTTCCATTGGCTTTCTCTCGTCACTTAGTTCTAGTTCCAGCCCTATCCCCTGTTTTCTTCACTCCCTTCAGCTATCTGTCCTATAGTCTACCTCTTAGTGTTTTGGCTTCAATTGTCATCTCGTGTATCTTCCTGGATATCTTCTTCTTCCCTATTCTCTTCACATGTCCATTCCATTTAAGCAATGATTTCTCTATCCTATCCAGCATTAGTTCCATTTTTGCTAATTTGCTAATCTTATAATTTCTTTATCTTATCCAGTTACTCCTATTCTGCTTCTCAAAAACGTCATCTCTGTAGCCTGGATCCTTTTCTCTCTCGCTTCCCTTACCCAAGTTTCTGAAGCATATTCAGTTTTGGGATATAATATGTCTTTTGGAAGCCTCCTTGGCTCAGATGATAGCGCGCCGGCCTCTCACCGCTGGATACTGTGGTTCAAATCCCGGTCACTCCATGTGAGATTTGTGCTGGAAAAATTGCAGGCGGGACAGGTTTATCTCCGGGTACTCCGATTTTCCCTGTCATCTTTCATTCCAGCTACACTCTCCATTAACATTTCATTTCATTTGTCAGTCATTAATTATTTGCCCCAGAGGAGTGCGACAGGCTTCGGCAGCTGGCACATTTCCTATCCTCACCGCTAGATGGGGCCATCATTCATTCCATTCCTGACCCAGTCGAATGACTGGAAACAGGCTGTTGGTTTTCAATATGTCTTGCTGTTTACTCCACACTAGGTAAGGTAAGGGTTATTCTGCCCGAAGGCAGGTCCGAACCTCTGCAGAGGTGTTCCTGAGCCGGAGTTTATGTGTGGTAGGGTGGCCAGTTCCTTTCTGCTCCTCCATGCCCTTACCCCCCCACCAACAGTGCGTGGCAACCCATCCAACTCCTGACCACGCCCAATGTTGCTTAACTTCGGAGATCTCATGGGATCCGGTGTTTCAACACGGCTTCTAATATTTTTGAGGAATGTTTCTGCTTGTCTCTCCTGCCTACTTATTTCCTTATAATTTCTTCGATTTCCCTGTATTAAGCTCCCTAGGTATTTAATGTTCTTCACCTGCCTCAGTTGTTCCCTACTAATCATTACTCCAGTTGTTGATCTATCCTTCTTCCTTGTTGTAAGCACCATTTCACTCTTCGTTATACTAAATTGGATTTACTTTCATATACCTTTTTCACCCTGTGCATCCAACTGCTCCTGAACTTTTTTCTCCATATTTCCCCACATGATCAAATCATCTGCAAACACCTTTGCTTTCACTTTTTCTTCTCTAGTTTGCTCTGCTACTATCATCATTATATCCTCCATTTCCACAATGGAAAATTATGGTGAGAGTTCACTTTCTTGTTTCAAAACCGTTCTTATGTTCTGGACAGTTGGTTCTTTCTTCTAGTTTCACACAACTTACTCCCCTTTGATATATCTCCTTTACCCTCTGTATAGTCTGGTTCCCAGCTCCTTTGCACCTTAAAGCTTTCCATATCTGGCTTCTACATACAGTACATTATCATATGCCTTTTCAATATCTAAGAAGGCCATCAGTAGATCTTTTCCATTTTCATAATGGCATTCTTGTAGCTGTCTTACTGCAAAGATGAGATCTACTGTGGACCTTCCTGCTCGTCTGATGCCTTACTGTCCTTCTCTCAGATCTCCTCCTACTTTAGTTTGAAGAATCTTTAAAAAATTCTTTGCACAGGGACACATTAGAGCAACTCACCAGTCATTTTTATACTTGCCTCTACAGTACTTTCTTGTAAATACTTACAATTATTCCTTCTTCCAATTTTCTTCTATCATCTTCTCCTTCCATACAACTCTCGTCACCGATATAGGCATCATTTCCCCACTAAAATAGCAAAATTATCATTATCAAAATTTCTGGTAAAACCAACCAATGTCAAAAAAAAAAAAACTCAACCAAAAATGAGATATTTTAGAATGAGAATAACAGGATTCACATCTCTATCTATATAATATATTCTACAAAATCAGCCATTGTCACCAAGATAAAGGGGCATAGAATATTGGTACTTCTGTAAAAGCAACCAATATTGGTTGGGTTCCCAGCAAGAATAACCATAGTCAAACAACATTGGTTGTTATTGCTTGCAAGCCTAACATTTACTGCCATCTTGTGTTCGGGCTATCAATTGTTACTGACTTTGCATTGATTGAGAAGAAAAAAGCAACTACTTCACCAGAAGTACTCAATGACTGGAATGAAATAATTAGTTTCCGCAGCAGATCGTCTCCGTTTGATGTCGTCGTTGTAATCCAGGATGTGCTTTATAATTTAAAACTTGCAGTAGCCCTTTACTTAAAAACACTAAGACCATCCCTGACTCTCAGAAATCTTCACATGATGGAAATTGCAGATGACTGTCCCTTTGTTTTGAAACTGGATATGTACTAAGGCCGCTGTGACAATAACATTTGCAGCAAAACTGTGCTTCCTCACAGTATAGAACTATCAACCCCATTGTATGGAGGTCCCATTCCCTTTCCACCTGCAGAGTTGCAGGACTTGGAATGATTGTTTGCATTCCTTCAGAAAATAAAAGGCATGCTGTTCTACATACAGTTGGAAGAGAGCCGAGGATCAGTCACCACTGATCTGCATTTAGGGCAGTCGCCCAGGTGGCAGATTCCGTCTGTTGTTTACTTAGTCTTTTGTTAAATAATTGCAAAGGATATGTAAATTTATTGAACATGTCCCTTGGTAAATTATTCCAATCCCCAACTCTTCCTATAAACAAATATTTGCCCCAATTTGTCCTCTGGAATTCCAACTTTATCTTGAATCTTTCCTACTTTTAGAAACACTACTCAAACTTATTCATCTACTAATGTCATTCCATGCCATCTCTCCTCTGATATTTCGGAACATACCACGTGCATAACAAATTCCAAATTGTATGGGAAGTTCCACCTTTCCACCACTTTAAAATCTTACGATTTTCTTAGATTACAATAACAGTAATGTATTTTACAATTTTTTTTGGTTGGTACACATTTCGTTTTCCATGGAAATCTTCTTCAGCCGTGGTCTTGAATAATTATTAAAATATACTAAAAGCCCAAACAACATAGCTAAAATGATATTAAAAACAACTTGTCTTTAACTGAATAAAAGGTTTAAATGTCTAGAGAGTCAATGGTTTTCTCTTCGTTATCATTATTTGACACCTCTTGATGTGAAATATGTGTTCATAAACCCACTTTGAAACTGTCCTGAAATGAAAGGATCTGAACATTTCTTAATAAATAATTAAAACAGTAGTGTGTAGGTGTGCAAGTTCTTGTAACATTCAAGAAGAAAAGGGAATTCTCCTGCCAGATGTAATGGACTAAGCCTAATTCTGTTCAAGATGGAAAGCGACTTTATGGTTGTGTGACACGCCTCACGGCCTACTCACACCGGGTTCCACGCAGTCATGTTGTGAGTTTTACTAGTAAGAAAAAGTCCTCTCAGGTTTGATTACTGTGTTGATGGGATGAAAGTTCCTTATTGGGATCACTTTAAGTACCTAGGTGTTAATATAAGGAAATATTTTCATTTGGGTAATCACATAAACGGTATTGTAAATAAAGGGTACAGAACTCTGCACATTGTTATGAGGGTATTTAGGGCTTGTAGTAAGGATGTAAAGGAGAGGATCATATAAGGACCTGTTAAAACCCCAACTAGGGTAGGGTTCCAACGTATGGAACCCTCACCAGGATTACTTGATTCAAGAACTGGAAAAAATCCAAAGAAAAGCTTTGGATCAAAAGAGTAGCATTACGAAAATGTTGCAAATGTTGGGAGAAAAGAGATGAGGTGCTCGACTAAGTGGTATGTATCATTTCCCACATAGCTGATTATCTTATAAAATAATTCTATCAGCATCTGTGCTACCCTTTCCAGGTCTGTACATTCCAAAAACATCATGTTGCCTATTACCTTGGGTAGAGAGGAGCCATACACCTAGAATTTGATGTTTGTCATTTTTAACTTTTTGGTAGCTTCTTTCACTGGAATGAATACTCTCCCTCCTGCCATTCCTATGCTGTCTCTACGATAAACACTCCAGTTATTAAATGTTAAACAATTAATTTATTGAAATCACCTATTCATAAGTCTTTAAGGACTATATTACTATGTCATAAGTTTAAGTATGGTACATGTTTCGCCTGTCATTGCAGCCATCATCAGCCATGAATTGTAATTCCAAGTCAGAGCTCTGAGTGGATGCTATTCTATGATTATTCATAAATCATATTTTTTTATATAACAATTTGCACAGAAGTACAAGAACATTAAGGTCATAATTTGGAGAAAATAAGCTGTTCATGCTTTGAAGTTCTAATGTGACGTCCAACTAATGTTCACACCCAAGGAAAATAATATCAAGTGTCAACTCTCATAATATCGATAATGATAATGGCATGAAACAAGTGGATTTCAAAACATCTATACATTTTTTCCCCCAGCCTATTAGGAGATATTTAAATTAGTGTAAATAGTTGTAAAAATAGTTTTTAAGAATAGTTCTAATACAAGTTAATCTCCTCTCGCAAGTGATGAGGCAGGAGGAGCAGGAGGGGTATAAACCTCGTTAAAAAACCGGGGTCCTTCTGGCTCTGGATGGTAGCACCCTGTTATAGGGCCCCCACCTAGGGTTACAGGTGAAGAGGACCAACGGCTTGAAGGGTGGATGAGGACAAGTTCCAACAGCTGGAAAGGCGGAGGAGTCTCTCCTCCTGGTGGTGGAAGCAGCGCTGTCAGTATCAGCACAGTGCAGGACTAAAGGTGTATACTGGACTGTCGCTGAAAATTTACTGGCATGGTCAGG
This sequence comes from Anabrus simplex, assembly GCF_040414725.1. Taxonomy (NCBI): domain Eukaryota; kingdom Metazoa; phylum Arthropoda; class Insecta; order Orthoptera; family Tettigoniidae; genus Anabrus; species Anabrus simplex. The sequence goes on along the minus strand of NC_090265.1, from coordinate 349,109,302 downwards.
AATACTTGAATGCACTAAAACTGCGATGTGGAAGGCAACGGGAAACCACCACATTATTTTTCCTAGTATAGCAACTATGGATAGTACGAATTGTAACTTAGATACTACTGATCATGGTACTCGGACACCAAGATCTGGCAGGGGAGTAACTGAGGTATCCAAGGTCGTCAGCAAGTGAAAACCTCAGAAGTTTGGAGAAGGGATTAAAAGAGAGACATGGAATACAAGAACAGGAAGACTAGAAGAACTCAAACGAATTATGGATGAAAACAAAATAGACATCCTGGGATTATGTAAAACTAGATGGCCTGGCAAAGGTGATTTCCACAGTGACCCATTCAGAATTGTGTACAGTGGAAATGAAAATGGTGGACAATATGGAGTAGCTGTAATATTAGGAAAGAAGTGGGCAAACAACATGCTAAACACATATCATGTCGATGATAAAATAATGATGGTGAAAATAGCTGCCAAAACAACAGATATGGTAATAATACAAGTATACTTCCCTACTACTGGACATGACGACGATGAAGTTGAGGAAATGTATAATAAAATAGAAGATATAATTAAACTAAACAATGACAAAGATAACACGATCAAAATGGGAGACTTCAATGCTGTGGTTGGCAGCAATATTACTTGAAAAGTTGCTGGCAGATTCAGTCTAGGACGAACAAATGATAGAGGAGAACGTATGATGGACTTCTGTAAAGAACAGGACATGGTTATAATGAACACTGTATTTGACATGCTTAATAGAAGACGTTACACGTGGAAGGATTTTGGAGATAATAACAGATATCAAATTGACTACATTCTAGTTAAGAGAAGGTACAGAAATCGGGTAACGTCATGCCATAGCTATCCTGGCTTAGACATCAACAGCGGCCATATCCCAGTATTAGCAAAATGTCGAATTAGACTGAAGAAGTTAAGGAAACCAAGAAGCAAGAAATGGAATGTATAAAAGTTAAATGATCCATTAACACAAGTAGCATTCAAAGAAAAGATAGACACGATCATGTACAACAACTGCAACGAAACAGATTGGGACGCTGTCAAAGCTTCACTTACAATGGCAGCAGATGAAGTGCTAGGAAAAAAGATGCTTGAACCCAGGAAGAACTGGATGACTGAAGAAATACTAAATCTCATTCAGGAAAGAAATAAAGAACACCAGAAAAATACTCCAGAAGGAATGATAAACTATAAGAAACTAAAAACTTAGTTACACAGAAGTGCCGAGAGGTGAAAGAAAGATGGATGGATGGATGGACGGACGGACGGACGGACGGACGGACGGACGGACGGACGGACGGACGGACGGACGGACGGACGGATCATGATATGAAAATCGGAAATGTTGACAGAGCTTACAATCAAGTAAAAAGAACGCAATTCAAGGCTAAAATGAAATCCAGTGTAAAAAAAGATATGGAAGTAAATCTGTTAATAGAAGATGAGGAGGTAATGAAGCGATGGAAAGAGTATTTGGAGAAGAAATTGACAATGTAGATGAGTACATCATAAAACAAGAGCAGGTTTCACAAGATGAACTAGGTCCTCCCATACTGAGAAGTGAATTTGAAACAGCACTGCAACAGCTGTAAAAGAAAAAAAAGGATCCTGGACCAGACAAACTGCCTGCTGAACTGTGGGAAAATTCTGGAAAAAGGCTGAAGGATGAACTCCTAAAAATCGCCAAGTACTGTTATGAAAACAGAGATATGCCAGAGGATTTTGTAGAAAGTAAAGTAGTACTTCTGCACAAAAAAGGAGATTCAGCAGAATGCTCCAATTACAGAATACTAAGCCTTGTTTCACACACAGCAAAAATATTCACATGCATATTAAGAAACAGAATCGAAATGAAAATTGAGCAGAATCTAGATGATCAGTTTGGGTTCAGGAAAGTAGTAGGAGCGAGAGAAGCTATTATGTCACTTGAAACCATCTTGGAGAGAAGACTAGAGCTTAACAGAAATACATATATAGCTTTTATAGACTTGGAAAAAGCTTTTGACAATATTCACTGGAAAAGACTGTTCATAATTATGAAGAATATTCATTTGGACTGGAAAGACAGGAAAGCAATACTAAACCTCTACATCAATCAAAGAATAAACATCGAAAGTAATCAAAAAGTAATCAAAAAGTATGCAAGGTGAGGATCAGGAAAGGAGTAAGACAGGGGTGTTCCTTATCACCATTTCTATTTAATCTGTATATTGAAAAGGCCATGAAAATTTTTAAATCAAAAACACCTGGCATTAAAACAAATGGAACAAGTGTACACTGTATTAGATTTGCCGATGATATTGCACTTCCGGGTGACAATGAGAAGAAAATGCAGATCATGCTCAACAAATTAACATCCATCTTAAAAGATTTCCAACTTAACATTAATGTAAATAAAACTAATGTTATGGTTGTATGCAAATCTAAAATGAAGACAGAGGCACGTCTCAGAACTGGAAATATTTTAATAAAACAGGTGCACAAGTTCTGCTACTTAGGATCAGTTATTACCGATGACAACAGATGCACTGTGGAAATAAAAAGAATAATTTCCCTGTGTAAGAAAGCCTTTGAGGAGAAGAAGCAGCTCTTAACTAATAAATCCTTAGATACTGAACAAAATAATTTGTTTATCAAATCGTTCATTTGGAGTGTGCTGCTGTATGGCTGTGAAAGATGGACTCTCTTGAAGGAGGGCGTGAAACGACTAGAGGCAGCTGAAATGTGGCTATGGAGGAAGATGACAAGAACTAGCTGGATTGAGAAGAAGACTAGTGAAGCAGTGCTCAGAGAAATAAACACCCAGAGACATTTAATAACAATGATAAAAAGGAGAAAAGCGTCATTTTTTGGTCACATTCTCCAGCATAATTACTTCATAAAGAACTTGTTCGAAGGCAAGGTGATGGGAAAGAAAGGCAGAGGAAAACCACGGAAGAAGATCATTGAAGAGGTAGTTGAGATGATGGGATGTCAAGGTTATGGAGAGATGAAAAAGATTGCAGAGAGAAGAGATCAATGGTTGCAGCGACAAGGCAAAGCCTTTAATTATTGATGATGAATAATTCTAGTATAGCATCCACTCAGAGCTCTTCATGGCTGATGATGCCTGCAATGACAGATGAAACATGTACCATACTTAATATAATGACCAGTAATATAATCCCAAAGACTTTACTAGTATTGAATAGGTGGTTTCAGTAAATTAATTTTTTAACATTTAATAATTGAATCTGAAGGAAATAGGCCTTACAATAGAAGACCCCACAAATAAGATAAAATTGAATACAAAACTCAAGAATACAAACCTCCGCTTTACCCTTGCACAAAACAAACCAACAACACGCATATTTTCAACTGAGGAAAGGGCACAAAGATCGGAGCGTCTGAAGTAGTACTGGGAGGACTGCAAAGCCCGAACAATCCCTTCAAAGAGACCTGAACGACGGACTTACTAAAGTGATCCTATGTGGTCATAGAAGAAGAAGAAGAAGAAGAAGAAGAAGAAAATTGAATTTCAATACGGTCAATGTGAAAATAATCACTTGTAAAAATTCCAGTTCCGTGAGAAAATTTCTGCATCCATTATATCATTTCTCAGCCATTATTCAACTTCTGTTACAATATATGATAAGTATATATCTGTTGAATTAATTATATTCCTTTCTTTACAATACTTCTACAGTTCAACACTAACATTTTTATGTCATCTCTACTCGACTTCCAGATCCCTGTACTCATATCACTGCTCCCTAGTCTACCCTGTTTCTCTGAATGTAACTCCCTATAATCCTTCTAAACAATCTTCCTAACTTGTACGTACTAGTGCGGTTCAAGTGACGGCCATTTGAGTGCAGATCTGTATCTCCTATCCACCTATTCAGATCTAGAATTCTCACTCCCAGTTTCCCACATCCCACTCCATAGTCTTGTCATCGTAAGATAGATTTGTCGAACCTTGAGAAAAATTGGACAGTGAAAAGAAAAGAAGTACCGTACCGGTATGTTATCTTTGTATGTTCATATGTTTATTTGTTGTACTAATATTTTAAAAAGAGGTTTTTTTTTTTCATGTGTGTTAAAATGAAGAATGTCTTGTTTTTTGGTATGTATGTTTTTTAAAGAAAATTTTAATTATTTGGTTTTTGGTGATTTTATGTATAAATCAAGGGTTTTTATAACTTTTTGGACATGGTGCACTTACACGTGTAAGGTTTGTAGGATGCTTCGAGGAATTTCCGGTTGCATCAGTTTGGAAATTTCTCGAAGCTACGCGCGGTATTTTGTCAGCAGTTTTTTTTCGGGGCCCTCATTGGCCACAATAAGACCATTTGCTATTGGCAAATGCCTGAAATGGGGGCGCGCTCATTGGTTGTTTCGCGAATTCACCACTTCCAGCCCTGGCCACTTGGCCATAGCCAAGCTTGTTCTCTCCGTCTTGTAGTTCTGACCGGCAACGGGTGAAGTTGTCTACCCCACCTGATGGGTTCTCGGCCCTTCCAAGGTAAGCACAATTTCCTTCTTATTTCGGATTTTCAAGTTTCAAATGTAGCTTTAATTTCATTTTCCATACCTTCGGAGTTTGCGCGAAATTTCTCCCGTTTGCCAAATTTAATTTTGCATGACTTAGCCTGCATGGTTAGTCATATTCATTTTATGTTAGAGGCACTTCCCTTTACTTTTGGTTTTGTAAAATGTTTAATATGTAAAATTTAATTTCGCTCTTCTTTGTTTGTAACTGTAAAAATTTTAATTTTCTCCAGGGTGTGCCTCTAGTAATTCAGTTTCTTCTTAATATATTCTCGTTCGGGACAAGCTCCTTGTCCTGAAGTGTTTTAGGGAAGGCTGCTTCCTGAACGGGCTCTGTGTTAAGATGTTTATTATTTTTTCCCTTTTCTTTTGTCATTTGTTGCTTACAGGCTGAGAAGCACTTGTAAAAATAGCAGAAGATCGCAGGGAAACATTATCACTAGTTACCACTGTACAAATTTGGGAAGCAGTCTATACAGAAATGGTTTCACTTTCACAAGTTTTGGACGGAGCTGACACTTGAACTGCAGAGCTGGAACTAGGCAACGCGTTGCCTTCAATAGCAAGTCTACTATTTTATCGGAAATGCCAGAAAACTGTGACAATAAGAATTTACACTCCTGTCGCTCGTTTGCAGATAAATTAAGAGCTAACAAGTCGCGAATCCTATCCACGTAATGGTGCACTTGGGCTTTTACACGTGTTAATTGAGCATTAGAAGGTTCGGAGGAACAAAAGGACAAAAGAATAGCATTAAACTCAGTTAATTTATCTCTAACGATTGTCAAAGATGTGCACACTTCGTCTGTCGATAATTCTGGGACTTACACTAATAAATTAAGGGATTGATTTAACAGGCTTGTGTCATCTCTAACCCTTCCTATCAAATTCAATTTATGAATACAAAGTTCGTAAACTAATTCCTCTTTCCTCAAATGGAAAGGATTAGGGATAGCACGAGACATGTTGACCACAAGAAAACAGCAATACGAGATGATTCTTTAGAGAGATCTTCACTAAAAACAATCACCACTAACCTTCCTTTTCAACAGTAACCACACTCTGCTACCATTATGTAACCTTTCGGTGTTACAAAACATAGAAATTAAAACATAATAAAAATTCACGGTATTAAAGAGAATAATAATAATTCTAAACCAGATTAAATAACCTCGAACACTTACGCACGATTAATGCAGAAACAACAGAATGTAATTATCAGTTTAGGCAACATGACAACTAAAGGAACGGAGGTGGGAAGCGGCAAGACCCTACCCAGGGCGTTGGAAGGTTTTGGAATTACTGGTGAAACAAAATTAGCGGTGATTTTATATATGCATTACATTTTACTGAAATAATAATGTCGATAAAATAAATAACATTACAATCCGAACCGTCAGTGATGCAAGTTTAACACAACACATTTACAAGCTTCACGGTGGTGATTTTGAAAACATACCAAAAGTAGGAATAGTTTAATACAATTAAGAAAAGTAACACATGTTCACAAATGATGCCTACATGTTAAGACATAATAATAATAATAATAATAATAATAATAATAATAATAATAATAATAATAAAAGTAACACATGTTTACAAATGGTGCCTACATTTTAAGACATGATAATAATGGGAAAGCAACACATGACAAAAGAAAAGGGTGAAAATAATAAACATCTTAACACAGAGCCCGTTCAGGAAGCAGCTTTCCCTAAAACACTTCAGGACAAGGAGCTCGTCCTGAATGAGAATATATTAAGAGGAAACTGAATTACTAGAGGCATACCGTGGGACCGTGGGGAAAATTAAAATTTGTACAATTACAACCAAAGAAAAGAGAAATGAAATTTTACATATGAAACATTTTATGAAACCAAAGAAAAGGGAAGTGCCTCTAACATAAAATGAACATGACTAACCATGTGGGCTATGTCATCCGAAATTAAATTTGGAAAACGGGAGAAATTTTGGGCAAACTCCGGAGGTAAGGAAAATTAAATTAAAGCCACATTTGAAACTTGAAAATCCAAAATAAAGAGGAGATTGTGCTTACCCTGGAAGGGTCGAGGACCCATCAGGTGAGGTAGACAACTTCACCCATTGCCGGTCAGAACTACAAGATGGAGAGAACAAGCTTGGCTATGGCCAAGTGGCCAGGGCCGGAAGTGGTGAAATCACAAAACAACCAATGAGCGCATCCCCATTTCAAGCATTTGCCAATAGCAAATGGTCTTATTGTGGCCAACGAGGGCCCAGAAAAAAACTGCTGACAAAATACCGCGCATAGCTTAGAGAAATTTCCAAACTGATGCAACCGGAAATTCCTCGCAACATCCTACAAACCTTACACGTGCAAGTACACCATGTCTAAAAAGTTATAAAAACCTTTGATTTATACATAAAATCACCGAAAACCAAATAATTACAATTTTTCTTTAAAACATACATACAAAAAAGAAAAAAGACATTTTTCATTTTAACACACATGAAGAAAAAACCTCTTTTTAAAATATTACACTTTGAAGTACAACAAATAAAGATATGAACATACAAAAATAACATACGGTACTTCTTTTCTTTTCACTGTCAAATTTTTCTCAAAGTTCGACAAATCTTTCGTACCATGACAGTCTTGTGTACTGTATTGCTGATATTGATGAAGATGACAGTAGTGATGGATGTACCGAATGAAAACGTTCTAGTGGAGCATGACGTTATTGTGTTATTTTCTTAATCCATTATCATGTGATGTAAAAAATAAGTAAGAAAAACTATCAGATACAGTAGAATCTTGATTATCTGACCTAAACGGGACCTGGAGTACGTCGGATCACTGAAAATGTTGGATAATACAGAATAACTTTGAAAATGAACCGAAACAAAAAGAAAGGCTATACTCTAGTTCTAAAACAATCACATGTTTTACGGTACTTTATTTATTGAATTATCAACTTGTCAACAATGTCTCCTTGCCTGCTGATCCACGTTTTCTTGCTGCGAGATCCCGCCATTGACGAAAAATCAACATCTCCGTTGCGCTTGCAACCGGCTGTTGCTCAACGTAGGTTAAGGCCATTTCCAATGCACTTAATCCTTCACTGTGAGCCATCATTTTCTCCTTTTGTTCCGCAATGCCTCGTTCTTCTTGTTCATCATCCTCATTTTCATTAACATTCACAAAATCAATAATATCAGGGTCAGTTAGTTCAAACAGCTGATCTTGTAGCAGGAATGCAATTCAGTAAGGGCACAATATTTTCCATGTCTTCTTGTACCACCTCCTCTCGATGTTCGAAGGTAAAAAAAGGTATATTTTCCTAAATTTGTGACATTGTGATGTTCAACCTCACTCAACAATATGTTCCAAGATTTTGCTAATGTCTTTGTTTCAATTTCTTCCCAAGACTGCGCTATCCAGTATGCCACGTCTTTCATGTTGATTCGCTTTAACTTTTCTATCATGTTGTTGTCCTTGTCCATTTCCTCTATCAGGGATGAAAGGAGTTTCCGCCGATATTTTCTCTTCAATGTTTCCAGCACACCTTGTTGCATTGGCTGGCATAATGGCGTCACGTTAGGAGGGAGGAGCATAACTTTGATGTCACCACTTCTAAGTTGCTCTTCATTTGTGTGTGTGGAGCATTGTCTAGTAGAAGAAGAGCTTTTCTAGGGAGATTGTTCGAAGCTAGAAATTTTTCTACATCTGGAACAAACTGTAAAAAAACAGTCTTTAAAGATGTCAGCAGACATCCAGGCAGCCTTCTGATTCGTGTAGTGAACTGGAAGAGCATTAACAGAAATGTTTTTAAATGCCCTAGGCCTCTTTGCTTTACCGATCATAAGCAATTTAGCTTTTAAGTTCCCAGTAACATTACTACAGGCAAGAACAGTAATTCTTTCCTTACTGCGCTTTTAGCCAGGTGCAGACGTCTTGGCTTGGGCTGCGAGAGTTTTTGATGGCAGCAACTTGAAATTTAGCCCAGTCTCATCACAATTAAAAGTCTGATCACCGGTTAATCCTTCAGCAAGAATTACTTCCTGAAATTCCTTCTAATTTCACAACATCATCGGATTTAGTTGACAGTTTTTCTTCACAGATATTAAGCTGCCACCATTTTTTTACACCGATCAAGCCACCGAGCACTGGCAGTAAAATTAGGGTCCCCTTCATTAAACTCCTTCTGGAAATACACAGCCTTTTCTTGCAGAATGAGGCCAGATATTAGCAGGCCCTTTTCCCAGTGTTGAGTGAACCAAAGAAATAGTGCTCTACTTATTTTTTTGTACTCACATTGTTTCATTGTTTTTCTAATTCTCTGTGCATCACTTGTTGCTCTGGTAGAGCATCACTTTTCAGTTTCTTCCTTCCTTCCTTCTTTTTTTTTTTTTTTTTCAGTCTCCCACTGTAACACACCTAACACCATAATCTGAAGCCACTTTTTTAAGAGTTTCCCCTTTATTCAGTCTCTTTAATGCACTCAACTTGTCTTCCATAGAAATAATCACGTTCTTCCGTTTATTTGCCATACTCACAGAGGATATGAAAACTATAACGTCCACACCCAACCAATACTACAATGAATGACTGAAGACTTGCTACACCTGTCCTTGAGAAAAAAAACGGTCCTACTGCCAGCGGTCAGGCCAGTCCCTGAATTTAGTCTCCACCAAAAGTTCAAATTAAGTCTACCAGTGTCGGATAACACGGAATATCGGATAAGCGAAGGTCGGATGAGCGAGACTCTACAGTATCTATAACACAAAAAATAACTGTCATCAAGTTTTGTTGAATACATTGTGATAATATTACCATTGCCTTAATTATATATGTGTAAGGAAATATTCTGCTGCATTAAGAATGACAGTAAGGAATATTACGTTGTTTCGTGTTAATTTTGTGCAAAAACAACTAATGCAGAATATTTTTACTTTTTTTTTTTTTTTTTTTTTTTTTTAGCTAGACAGTTTTAATTTAAACTTTCGACTTCAAAATTTCAGGAAACTGTTTCTCTCTTATGAACAAATTTATGAAAATTTTGCCTAGTTTAATTGAAACAGTTCATTGTCTCTTCAGAATATTTTATATATTTGACATTGGTTGTTATTGCCAGAAATCCTTCAAGTGTGTTCTTTTCTTGTGTATAACTACCTACTGTATCTGCCTGAATATAAGACCAATGTTTTTTATATTAAAATGTACTAATAAGAACTGTAGTAGTCTTTTTGAGATGTAGTTTAGCTGTCGAAGTGTAAGGGTGTGTGTCCCCATCACTCTGAAGTTGTTGACCATGGGCTGTGCACTCGAGATTTGCCAGTTGATGATAGGGATGTGGTGTGAGCGGGTGAGGCTCACCTTCCTATGACAGAGTGGTTTCCAGACCTTGTAACGTGTTATTCCTGGTAGTTGTTATGGCAGCCTTATTAGTTATTGGTGGTATTAAGTTGAAATGTGTGTATCTAAAGTGGCTTCACTTCAGCTGTGCGAAGGTAAAAAAGGTAGACTTTCCTAAATTTGTGACATTGTGAATGAAGAAGACAATCAAGGCTAGAGACATGAAAATAGATAAATTTGGAACAGAAGGTTGCAGAATTAAGAAAGGTTGAAAGTACAAATAGAAAGCATTACCAAAAAGGCACAGTGAAGCAGTGCAATATTCCTATAGTTGACTCAAAGGAGCAAACTGATTTGACAGTAAACAATTCATGTGACGTACACTTCATGGGTGACTCAGTGGTATGCTGGAGTGGTGATATTTCAGGGAGCTCTGGTAATAAGGCGCAGTGTTATACAGGAATAAAAATTGATTACATGCCCCAGCAAGTTGAAAGAGGGGAAGATAATGATGTGTAAGTATTTGTGCTCACGTAGGGACCGATGATCTCAGAATGAAGGTGTTACTAGACTACTGAAGTGTCAGTAGACTATGTAATGGGAGAGATGTATGAACTGTTGAATGTAACTAACACAAAATTTAAGAATGTGAAGATTTTTCTTTGTTGTGGTCGGCGAAGGAAGAAGATAGCTCATTTGGCGGGTGAAGGCTTTGAACGACCACATTGACTGGGTGAGTCAATGAAGATGGATTGCAGGATAGGAGACCAGGACTTTGCATTAGATGGTCTGCATTTGAACAGGCGAGGCTCCTACAAGTTTGAACAACTATACACAAGAGGGCCATAGAAATGTGCCGGTAAAGATGAGGGAGACTGGGGGGTTGCCAACTGGAATTGATGATGAACAATGAGCAGCAATGGATAATAGACTGTAGAGGTAACACCACAAGATCACTGCAAGTATATTGTCGAAGCATGCAAAATAAAGTAATTGAACGTTGTAATCTGATTGAATTATACTTAGTGACCGAGCAGAGTGGTCACGTGTGTTAATGTGCTATGGCTATGGAAGCAAACATTTTGCATTCAAGAGATGAGTGGAATTGAACTCTGGCTGTCCTGAGAATAGTTTTCTGTTGTATCCCATTTTCACTTACAGGTAAATGCCTGGACAGTTCCTGTTTTAGGTGACGCTGATTCCTTCCACCTCTGTATCCAGTTTTATTCACCATCATTCATTTCATACCAAACAAGTTGGGCCTGCGGTTAGGGGTGCGCAGCTGTGATCTTGCATTCAGGAGATCATGGGTTCGAATCCCACTTTTGGCAGCCCTGAAGATGGTTGTCCATCTTTCCCCATTTTCACACCAGCTAAATGCTGGTGGCTGAACCTTGAGACCACGGGTGCTTCCCTCCCACTCCTATTCCTTTTCTATCCCTCCATCGCCATAAAGCCTATCTGTGTCAGTGCAATGTAAAGCCAATTGTAATTCATTTCATCTTTGTTAGCTGCTCAACAGAGGTTGACAACAGAAAGGACATCCGGTCATAAAAACATACTATGTAATTTTATCTCCCCTCATCCCTGACTCCTTATCAGGAAAAGGGACTAAGGGGTAGACGTATTTTGAGTCGTACTTAGTAGATATTGACATTTGTACAGAGTCATGACTGAATGGCAGTGTGAATAGTTGTGAAGTAATTCGGAGTAATTTCATTATATGCAGAAGAGCGAGAGAAAATAAAAGTGGCGGGATATTTATCTGTGTACATTAGAGCATAGATAGCTGTTTAAAATGGGTTGATTAGGATCATGAAATGCTGTATGTTCAGATTATGGATCAAGGGAATTCCAGTCCGATTCAAATACAGTAGAACCTCGATGCATCATTCCTGGAACTGTCACTTTCTGTATCATTGTTCAATTTATTCAGTCCCGAAAAGGGTCCATATAAACTAGCATTAAATTTCTACATATCTATCGTTCCTTGCACTATTGTTTTATTTTATCGATCATCATAAAAATATTTGTCTTTGGCCACTATTTTCCCGCATTGATTGTTTGTGAGAAAAATATGCGCATAAGGTTTCTTGAATTTAAAGCGACAGCCCAGTACTGTGGCATAGAATAGCAGCAACCTGTTGTACAGAAATGTGTGACCGATTCTGAGTTGCTAGGCTTGAGCAAGTGCCTCGGCTGGAACAAGGGTCGGGTAGACTGGAGTGCAGCGCGCAGGTTATTCACACTCAAACACGTTATATAACTATGTCTGTGAGCCTCCTTGTGCCAAGGCTTCTGCTCGAAGTGCCAAGGCATCATTGTGCTGTTTCATTTCATTCCATTCTGAGTGGTCTTGGTTGTGTTCGGTGGTTACAGTATTATCTATTGTTTGTAATTGTGTTCTTTTTTTCTCATTTTTGTTCCTATGTATTATTGTTGTTGGAAAAAGTAAGAACTCTCAAATAACAATTGAAAATTTTTTTTTTTTTTTTTTTTTTTTTTTTTTTGCTAGGGGCTTTACGTCGCACCGACACAGATAGGTCTTATGGCGACGATGGGATAGGAAAGGCCTAGGAGTTGGAAGGAAGCGGCCGTGGCCTTAATTAAGGTACAGCCCCAGTATTTGCCTGGTGTGAAAATGGGAAACCACGGAAAACCATCTTCAGGGCTGCCGATAGTGGGATTCGAACCTACTATCTCCCGGATGCAAGCTCACGGCCGCACGCCTCTACGCGCACGGCCAACTCGCCCGGTCAATTGAAAATTACAGATGAAGTTGAAACAAGTCCATTAAAAAAAAGATAATTTTTTTTATAAGTAATATATGGCATGTTTAGCCTGTATTGTCAACTTTGAACAGTTGAAAGATATTAACATTAAAAGTTCCACCTTTACAGTACCTACAAAAGTTTTTATTCTTACAACCATTTCATGTCACCAGTTTGTTGTGGAATGACACGCTAAGACCATGTAAATTTGATTTGCTGTACAGTAGACATGTATATAACACCTTTTTCTTTTTGTTGTACTAATTTTACCATTTAACTTTCGTTCTTTGCTAGGTTGAGGATGTCCCCAAAAGGAACGAAACATGTATGTATAACTTTGCTTTAAGAATAAAAGCTTTTGTAAATATTGTAAAGGTGGAACTTTAATGTTAATATCTTTTAACTGTTAAAAGAGTAGATATTGCTAAATGTCTTGGGTTAGGGTGTTCAGTATTGAACTCCATAGTTACCAAGAAGAACGAAATAAAGAGAGTAAATTGATAAATGTGGCTGTTCAAATAAAGAAAAAAAACTGGGAGAGAATGTACATTTGCTGAGCTGGAAATGTCCTTTTCACTTGGTACCAATATCACTATAGTTAGAAACATATTACGAGAGAAAGCCTAGAAGATAGCTGTGACATTGAACATTGATAATTTTAGTGCATTGAATGGATGGATCGCTCGAGAAAGTTTCCTGAGAAAGTGCTTCTGTGAACATGGAAGGTAAGGAGCTGTGGTTTGAGATACTGCTATCACTGATGAAGGGGTAGGAGCCGCATGATACACATAACACAGGTGAAACCAGACTTCAGCGTCCTTATGAACAGAACACTGGTGCTGAAGGATGAATTTTGCCATGTGGTTAAAAGTTTGAAGGATCAACTAACCATTCTGCATATGATATCAATTTTAAGCTCCTTATTTACCAAGAATAATGAGATAAAGAGAGCAAATTGATAAATATTTGGCATTTCAAGTACAGAAAACCTGGGAGAGAATCTACATTTGCTGAGCTGGGAATTTCCTTGTCACTTGGTACCAGGAAAGTTCTGCTGTATGTCAGCAGTGATGGCAGTGATAAGCAAGTGCCAGTTATAGTGCGAAAGTCAATAAAACCACATTGTTTTCATAAAAAAACCACACACACGTGCAAAATATCATGCAAACAAAAAAAAGCTTGGAGGACTATTGAAATTTGTTCACAATTTCAAAGGTCGTTTGATGCTTCTATAGACGTACAAGGAAGAAAACTATGCTTTTTGTGGGAAATTGTGCTACTCATCCACAGGACACATCTCTTCTTTGTAATGTGAAAGTTGTTAAGAAGGAAGCCATACTTTCCAGTGTCGACTTAGTTAATATAACTTAAAAGCTTGACAGTTTGTCGACCACACTAGTTCAAAATCTTATATATAATACTATAATATACCTGAAGAAAATATAAAAAAATAAACAAAGAATGACATGTTTTGTTTTACAAGAACATCCTTAGATTCTATCCAATCGCTTTAAATTAGCATTATTTATGTACAATATTATTTATGTGGCATAAACTAACTGTGAGTATGAATTGGTGGTCTTATGAACAAATACGAACAAATTATAGATGTATTAGGCTTCTACTGTCACTTAAGTAAATTATGGGATTTTTTCTGTACTTAGCTGCTGTTGTCCATTACCTTCAGCACCTGTGTTTAGACTGATGCCAGTTCTTTTTCTCCGGTCTTGGTCTTGATAACTAAGTAGGCTGTTGAGGACACATTTTGTAGGCATTAACTCTGTTTTGTGGAGAGGGGAGGGGAAGTAGGTGGGACGACGAGAATGTTTGCGCATTGATTCTGAACAATGGAGAGGGGAGGGGGTGCTGCTTTTTCATCTTCAAAGTTATTGCCTGGAGAACATTATTTTACACTTTTTGCATTAGCGCTTTATGAATACCACAGTAGGCTGCTCTGACTTAATTATCTGGAATGTGGGTTAGAATATTCTTGAATGAAAACCTGCAACCTGTTTTCCAGTCAGTGACCGGGTCAGGGATGGAATGAATGAAGCCCCCATCTTGCGGTGAGGATAGGAATTGTGCCGACTGCCGAAGCCTGTCACACTCCTCTGGGGCAATGATTAATGACTGACAGATAAAATGAAATGATAGTGGAGAGTGTTGCTGGAATGAAAGATGACAGGGAAAACTGGAGTACCAAGAGAAAAACCTGTCCCGCCTCCGCTTTGTCCAACACAAATCTCACATTGAATTATCGGGATTTGAACCGCGGAACCCAGCGGTGAGAGGTTGACGCACTGCCGCCTGAGTCACAGAGGCTCTTTTGGGTTAGAATATTCTTATTACTAGTAACTTCTCTGAATTTACGCAGCTCTTTGCCAATTGAGATGTTTTAGCAGGTTATTACTTTATCTCATTACTTTATCTCTTTATGTTTCTTCTTTGTAAATATGGAGCTTAAAATTTATACCATGTGCAGAACGGTTAGTCAATCTTTAGAATCCCTCCCCATCGCAAGATTCACCCTTCAGCTCCAGTGTTCTCTCTGTAAGGACAGTGAAAAAAATGTTGGTTTCATATGTGTTATATGTGTCATGCGGCTCATACCCTTGTACCTCTCCAGCAGTGATAGGTACTTTGTACCTATATGTCTCACAAAAAACTATTTAATTCAGTTCGTTAATTTCATTCTCTAAAAATCATTAACATTTACTCTCATAAACCAAACCAAACCAAACCCCATGGTGCAACAGCCCCGAAGGGCCATGGCCTACCAAGCAACCGCTGCTCAGCCAGAAGGCTTGCAGATTACAAAGTGTCGTGTGGTCAGCACCACGGGTTCTCTCGGCCGTTATTCTTGGCTTTCTAGACCAGGGCCGCCATATCACCGTCAGATAACTCCTCAATTATTATCACGTAGGGTGAGTAGCCCTCGAACCAGCCCTCAGATGCAGGTAAAAATCCCTGACCTGGCCAGGAATCGAACCTGGGGCCTCCGGGTAAGAGGCAGGCACACTACCCATACACCGTGGGGCCGGCTTTTGCTCTCTTAACTGTACAGAAACTGAATGCCGAACTCCTAAGTGTAAAAAATAAAATAGCATTTACAATGGCAAAAAATTGATTAGAACCTACCTGGCATTTATTGGGACATGTGTCTGATAATATTTATGCGTTAGGCACAAATTTTGTTATATATAAGGGTTTTATATTAATGGATTTTAGGTTCTATGTTATATTCTTCATGTAAATGAAATGTTAGGCTAGTAAGACTTGTGCAGTCTGGTTAAGATCGGCACAAACAACTTTGTTCATTGGGAATATATATACTTAAAATCCCAATGTGTAATCATGTTCAAGGTTGCTATGAGACCGAAAATATAACTTGTAGACACAATGTTTAATGAGTGTATTATGGAGAGGTAATGCTATTCGTTTTCACTTTTATACCAACCAATAGGAAGTAAGAACTTTTCAAATATTCGTATTATGTACCATAGAATAAATAATGCTCAGTAGGTTGTCCACATAGACCTTGTATTTCAGTGACTTTTGGAAAGGCCACGTGGCATGGACTTATGTGTTTTATATACTGTATATTGAAAGCTCCTTCTGTTATATATATATTGAAAGCTCACGACGAGATGAGATTTGTTAGAGGCTTGGAGTCTTGTAAAAACAGACACACAGTACCTTGACGCTGTGACATATTCACGCTAACATATATTCTGTTTGTTATACTCTACAATCATTTTCATTTTCATTCACTTATGTTATATTTTTGCATTCATGGATGCTATATGTCATCTGGAAAAGTTTACGTCATGCCATAAACATGGAACTTGGTTTTCATTTTGAGATTTAAGTGAAAATATTCTGTGGATGTAATCTAAGTTGTGCGGGAGGCTATCTACACGAGTGGCAATAATTCAGCAGATTTCTGTGTTAGTGTGAGAAGATAGCAGGGAACAAAACTCTGTAATATACGAGGGTTGGGGCAAAAGTCATAGCAACTATTTTTTTTCTTGAAGATACCAGTCCGGTTGGAAAATGTGACATATACAGACGAAAGGACAAGGTGTTAACTGCATATGTGGACAATGAATAGCACTGAAATATCGTAACACACTAATTTATTACGGTAGTATACAGGGCAATATGGCCTTCCTGGTGCAAAAGAATGACAACCTAGTACACATAAAGTTGACATGACAAATCTGGGCCTAAAGACCCTCAAAGTAGTCCCCTGCTACTGACACCACATGCTGCCAACGTTGTGGGAGGCGCTGAATACCATCTGCCTCAACATTTGCCGCACCGTGTGTGGATTGGGTCACCTGTTGGCGCACAGCATTAGCAGTATCCTCTCGTGTTGCAAACCGCCTACCACGTAGTGGTTCCTTAATCTTTTGAATGAGATCAAAGTCACAGGGCGAAATGTCGGGAGAGTACGGTGGGTGCTCGAATTCTTCCCATCCCCAGTGTCGCAGTAGCTGCCCTACACACTCTGCTTTATGTGGTTTTGCATTGTCGTGCAGGATTATTGCACTGTCCACAAGATCCGGACGTTTCTCCCGAACGCCACGTCATACCTGTCGCACCAGGAAGTCCCTGTAGTACTGTGCAGTCACTGTTCTGCCATGTGGAACAAAGTGGCAAACAATGACACCTATGACGTCATACGCGACGATCACCGTCAATTTGACTGGGGAAGGATTCTGACTGATCTTCTGCCTCCTTGGTGATCCAGCATGTCACCACTCCGCGGACTGACATTTCAGTTCTGGTTCGTATGCCCTAGCCCAAAATTCATCAATGGCGATTATTCGTGACAAGAATTGATTGCCGTCCTGTTGTCAGCGTGCAAGGCGGTTGGAGCATATTGCATAGCGTACCCACCTTTGAACTTCCGTCAGTGGATGCGGTACCCACCGTGATGCGATTTTGCGCAGTTGCAGCTCATTACGCAATATCCTGTGGACGGTGCATTTCTCGATGCCACTTGCCCTCTCTAACTCCATTAGCGTCCATCGTCTGTCATCATCCAGGAGCTGCTCGATGGCGGCACGTGCCACGTCGGTCCGCACACTGACAGGTCATCCCGAACATTGCTCATCACTGGTTGACACACGTCCTTGCTGAAACTTTCCTACCCACCGTTTTCTGTACGGTATGGTAGGGCATTATTCCCAAGGGCTTCTACTAATTCAGTGTGACATTACATCGCATTTCTCCCTCGGAGAATGGCTATTTTGATGCAAGTACACTGTTCAACACGGGTTACTTCCATCTCACACGACACTCACCGACTTACTGATTTCATAGCCCTAGCTGCGCTACTACCAGCTATCACATAGCCACCTGTTGTTCTGCATACACACTATGCCTGCAGAACTTACACACGACACATATACGTTTGTGATCCGTTCACATATCTACAAGAAAAAAAATAGTTGCCATGACTTTTGCCCCAATCCTCGTAGATAGTGATTGTGGAGATGTGAAAGGTATATGTTTTATGGTAATTTTTTATAATATATGTAGATAGAGAGATTGAGGTTCATCATCATCATCATCATCATCATCATCATCATCATCATCATTATTTCCTTTTATCCAACTGTAGCTGGGTAGGGGCAAATATAGTTCCTCTCCACTTTCTGTGGTCTTTCCACCACTCCTCCTCCAAGAGTGTATCCAGGTCCAGGTTTCTTTTTATAATACTGTGTTGGATTGTATCATTCCATCTCAGTCGTGTCGTCCACGGCCTCTCCTTCTTTGCGTTTGCAATTCCATCATCTTTTTTGGCATTCTTTCGTCACTCATTCGCTTCATGTGTCCAAACCATCTTAGTCAGCTCTTCTCTATTCTGTCATTCATTTTTTCCACCCAATTTCTCTCCAGATTTTCTCATTCCTTATTTTGTGCCTTCTACTCTGCTGTATCATAGTCCTCAAGAACTTCATTTCGGCTGCCTGTATTCGACTCTCATCCTTCTTTGTCGTCCAAGATTCTGCTCCGTAAGTTGTTATGGGTACGTAATACATCTTGTACATAGTTTCCTTTGCTTCCATTGGCACATCTTTCTCCCATAAGATGTTTCTTATACTATGATAGAAACAACTTCCAGCTTGAATCCTCTTACTAATCTCAGCATTCAGTCGAGCATTCTCCGTTGATTCACTCCCCAGGTATTTGAAAGTTTCCACTACTTGCAGGGGCTTTTCTGCAAGTCTAATCTGACCTTTGCCTTCTTTCTCCCCTCTAGTCATAACAAGAGTTTTACTCTTTTCTACACTTATTTTCAATCCACATTCTTTGATCATCCCATTCACCACATCCAACTGTTCTTGAACCTTCCTGTCGTCTTCTCCCCAAATCACAATATCATCTGCAAATAACAACCTGTTCATTTCTCTTCCTCCATATGCTACTTTTGCTGTTCTCATGATGTCATCCATTACCGTTGTTAACAGGATTGGTGATAGAACACTTCCCTGTCTCACCCCTCTAGTTATTTTGAACCAACTTGTCCTGCCAACTTGTGTTTGCACGCAACTACAACATGACTTGTACATTGCCATGATCATTTTTATTAATCCCTGTCCAATTTGTTTTTGCATCAGACTGTCCCAAACTAGATCCTGGGGACACTGTCATATGCCTTTTCAGTGTCAATGAATGTCATCACCATTTCATTCCCGTATTCCAATTGCTTTTCCATTAATTGTCTTAAAATGAAAATGGGCTCTATTGTTGACCTTCCACTTCTGAAACCAAACTGATTTTCCTGTATCTGATTCTCAACCCTCAACCTATTCTACTTTCCAGTATCCTCTCCATTATCTTAGCAACAAATTTCTTATTGTCTTTCTTGACAATTGGGGTGATTATTCTTTTTTGCCAATCCTCAGGGACTTCCTTATTCTCCTGAGAACCTGATATGTCCACTGCAAGCCTACAGCTCCAGCTTCCCTTATCTTCTCCACTGAAATTTCATCAATTCTTGCAGTTTTTCCATTCTTCATCTTTCTTAATGCCATTTCATTTTCATTCATTGTAATTTCTTTATCCATTTCTTCATCAACTAATTGCCTTTCCTGGTCATCCATTGAATGACTGTCATCAGTTGTTATGTTCAGCAACCTCTGAAAATACTCTCTGCATCTATTTCTTATTTCTTCTGGTTTTGTTAATATTATGCTGCCTTCATCTTTCACACATACGGTGTTTACTTGATCTCTCTTTTCATTTCTTCAGATACCATGCAGTAATTTCTTGCTGCCCTGCATATCATCTCTCAATTTCTGTGGGAAAAAGGCCCAGCTTTTCCTCTTTTCTTCCTCCACTATTTTCTTTGCAAAATTCTTTGGCTCCATATATTTTCTTCTACTTTCTTCAGTCTTAGATATTTTCCATGCTTTCCATGCCATTTTCTTTTCCTTCACTTTAATCTTTACCCTATCATTCCACCTTTGTGTCTCTTTGTCTTTCACATTTCCTGATGTTCTACTACATACCTTTTCTGCACATCCAATCAGTACTTCCTTAAATCTTTTCCATTCATCTTCAACATTCCCCACCTCCGTCCTGGGTACCAAGGGTATTATTTCCCTTTCAATTTTCTTCTTGTATGCTTTTCTCCTTCAACTTCCATACTTCTTTTTGTATAGGGGCAAAAATACGATGAAAATTCAACGCCAGGAAATACTCAAAACAGGTTCATTATATTATGTATTAATAATTATGTGATGTTATTTTTCTCTCTTCTTAATGGGGCTTTTTCAATCGTTCCCACTTTCAATTTTCCTATCACAACTCTATGATCTCCACCAAAGGCTTCTTCAGGCATGGCTGTTACATCTACAAGGTTCTTCTGGTGTTCTTTCTCTATGATTATATAATCAATCATGGTCTTTGTTCGTCTGTCTTCCTAACCATAACTTGTAATCTTCTGACTGTTCTTCCTAAACCAGGTGTTTCCAACAATCATTCGGTTCCTCATGCAAAAATCCACCAACAACTCGCCTTCTGGATTTACATTTCCATATCCAAAGGGCCCTACAACATCTTCCTTTCCTTGTCTTTCCATTCCAACTTGTGTATTAGATCTCCCATCATTAGCACTTACTTATCTTCTATCTGTCTCTCCACTTTCTCTAAGAATTCCTGTAGATGTTCATCTATGCAACCCGTTTGTGGGGCATACAACTGAAATAGATCTTTCTTGCCATTTTCAAACTGGATTCTCATCACCATCATCGTATCGCTGACGCATTTTGTACATTCCACAAATTCCTTGATTTCTTTTCTAAGTATTTCTAAGTATATTGGCCACACCATTTTTTGCTTTAGGTCCTCTGCTGTAATACTGCCTCTATCATTCTCTCAGAGGAATCTCCCCCGTACTCCTCTTCTTGGTCTCACACAGTCCAAGTATGGCTATATATGGCCGTAATTTTGTGACAATTTTTAGCAGGTATGCAGGTAAGATCAAGCAGGCAGTCTAGATTTTGTCAGTTAATGGTTCACTCCTGTAGATATATGTTTCATTCTACATACACTGTGTAGCCTTGTTGCAGTGTCGCCCAACCAGTTCTTTTACGTTTTATGTAAACTATCCACATTGCGAGTGGGAATGTTTATGTACGATTAATTCAACTAAGTGTAAATGTGTTGGCAAATCATTATATCTAGTGTTCGGCTCCATGGCTAAATGGTTAGAATGCTGGCTGTTGGTCACAGGGGTCCAGCTTTCGATTCCCGGCAGGGTCAGGAATTTTAACCGTAATTGGTTAATTTCGTTGGCACGGGGGCTGGGTGTATTTGATGTCTTCATCATCATTTCATCCTCATTACGACACGCAGGTCGCCTACGGGCATCAAATCAAAAGACGTGCACCTGGAAAGCAGAGCATGTCCTCGGACACTCCCAACACTAAAAGCCATACGCCATGTCATTAAATCTAGTAAAAATAATTTTCCCAGTAGTCTGTTTTTGTAGGAATAGTTATAAACACACCATCCCGCTCTCTTATACACAAAAATACATTACCGTATAAGATGAAGACAACATGGAAAGCAGTTGTCAGGGCAGCGCTATAACTGCAGACACCCAACTGATGGCACTGTTCGACATTTCTTTGGCGGTGGACTGCCTCTATGCTTCCATTGCATCGATTGTTGTTTTGTTTCTGGCCCATGGTAATAGAGCCATGTCTTATCACCAGTCACAAGCCTAGCCATGAAGTTGGCTGGATCTTGATCATGGCATTGCAAAAGTTCTCTGCACACGTCCACACGTGTGTGCGTGTTTGTGTTTGCGTGACGGTGCATGTTCTCCACAGACTGCCACCAAGTGCCGATGAATTTCTGAAGTGGTCACATCGCCTTTCCATAAGAACCAAGTCGTATAGCGCTGTCCCTGACAGTTGCTTTTCATGTTGTCTGCTCCTACGCTGACAGTGTTGTTGTGAAATGGCTATGACAAGTGCATTTGTTGTGCGTGTGCTGCTATCAAACGATGGAACAAGACACTAATTACATGTCACCACCTTCAAATGGGGAAATGTGAACCATACCCAGACGTACAAAGGTAAAACGTAAAACAATATAGTATGCCCCTCATATTGTCAATATAGGATTTCATACAATGTTTCACGCGTACATGTTTCGGGAGCCCAAACTCAAAATCTTCACATGTGGGGAATGTTGATGTAAAAATCGCTGATGAAGGGAGTTGGGGCTCCCGAATATGTACGTGTGAAACATTGTATAAAATCAGATATTGTTAATATATTGACAGGGCAGCAGGGCAGACCAAAAAATCACCCGTGTATATTATGTTAACAACTGATAATGAATCGCTTTTAATGTTATATGTAATTTTATCATAACTTGGCAAAATTTCTTAAAAAATGTACAAGGCTCTATAGCAAAGGTAGCTATTTTAAAAATTGGCATGTTCCAAAACCTGCATCATGTAACGCATAGATAACTGCAATATTTAATATTCGGTCTAACCAAGGTGAACGGAATAAAACATTACATTCAACTTCCATTCAAAATATTCTTACATTTATAAATACCTTTCTAACTATAGTGAACATAAATTTATGGCAAGCATCGGGTGATGTAAACAAATAATGCAGTGTTAGGACTATCTTTATGGCGTCACACTACTATTGCACAATATCTATGAACAGATTACGCCGATAACTTTAGTTGCTCATGAGCGTTACATAATTAAACTGAGGAAAGCTCACAATATTTTATATTAAAATAAAACTTCTGTTCTTAGTTATTTACGTTAGGGCTTATTAACCCTTTACTATTGCTATTACAGTTTTCCTACTGCTGAGTGCCAAGGCTAGTTTCCGTTTTTTGCAAGCTTTTGTTTGATCACGCACAGTTCAGCTGTTATTGTAGGTAGAAACTTGAAATTTTCGTTAATATAGCATGATTGCCTATAAAAATAAAGCCTTACTCAGTTCATTTATGACCATTAGTAAATATTTGGCAGCCAAAACCCAAAAATATTAATTAAAAATAAAACAAAACAAAAGTTTAGCAATGAAATTTAGGTAGAACAAAATTGTTTTACACATCGCGAATATATTTATTGAATAGTACAACCTATTGTGAAGCTATATTGAAAATTTCATTAAATTTGTACCTAAAATAAATCAGTATTAAAAATAATTAGTTTATATATCCAAGTCTAATAACACTTGTTTGGTTTATTTCAATACTAATGAAATATGGTACAAACTTATTTTACGTAACACTTACATAACATACTACAAAAAGAAAAAAAAATACGAAGGCCATCCGGAAAGTGGTACCCGTTTGCGCAATAAAGACAAAGGAGTAAATTTTTTAAAAAAATACACATTTTTATTGGAAAGAGCATACTTTACACTACTTCGCCACATAATCTCCAAGCAAATTTAGGCATTTGTTATAACGTGGGACGAGTTTTTGTATTCCGGCGTCATAGTCCTCCGCCGCCAGCGTTTTGAGATATGTAGTCACGGCTTGTTTAAGTTCTTCATCGCTGTCAAATCTTTTTCCCGCCAGAAAGTCTTTAAGCTTTGTAAAGAGATAAAAATCCGAAGGGACCAAGTCCGGGCTATACGGGGGATCGAAGGTTTCCCACTTGAATTGCTGCAAAAGTTGTTGTGTTATTGCAGCTGCATGTGGCCTGGCATTGTCACGAAGGTGAATGACGCCTGTAGACAATAGGCCTCGCCGTCGGTTGTGTATTGCCCGCCGTAATTCCTTTAATGTTTCACAATACGCTCTAGCATTAATTGTGTCTCCACAGGCCATAAAATCAATGAGCAGTACACCTGGGCAATTCCAGAAAACGGTTGCTATGAGTTTCCTGGTGGACAGAACTGTCTTGAATTTTTTTGGTTTTGTTGGTGAATGAGCATGATGCCACTCCATTGACTGTCGTTTACTCTCAGATGATGCATAACAAACCCATGTTTCGTCCCCTGTAATGATGCAAGTCAGGAAAGAGTCTCCTTCATCAGAATAATGTCCCAGAAACGTCAGTGCTGCAGCCATACGCTTGGTTTTGTGCTCCTCTGTAAGCATGCGAGAGACCCACCTTGCACAGATTTTTGAATAATGCAGATGGTCTTTGACAATTTCATGAACAATTGTTCGAGACACATTAGGAAAATATTTAGAGTTCATCAATCGTGACGCGCCGATCGTTCCTCATGCATTCATCTACTGCACTCGGCAATTGGTCTGTAATGACAGATGGTCTCCCTGAATTCTCCTCGTCCTGTGTATTCCCCCTCCCCAGGTTGAAGTTGCGACACCAGCGCCGAACAGACGACTCGTCCATCACATTGTCTCCATACACCTCCGTTAATTGGCGATGAATATCACAAGGTCGAACGCTCCGTGCATTAAGAAATTTAATCACAGCCCTCATTTCACAACTGGCGGGGTTCTCAATTTGTTTAAACATTTTAAACAATCACAGACACAACACAGGCAATGATAGCATCACGCAACCTCCCACAGAGCAGGCAGACAAGCCACTGACGCGGTCTGACCTTCCCCAGTGGCTACCCAAGTCGTCAGTGCTTCATGCGGCGCTAACGCGTACTACTTTCCGGATGGCCCTCGTAATAATAATAATAATAATAATAATAATAATAATAATAATAATAATAATAATAATAATAATAATAATAATAATAATAATAATAATAATATTTTCCAAGACCTCTCAAACTCACTTATGTTTTGTCAAGGAGAGTGGATATTGTGACCGTTCGTGGACGCCGTGGTTTGTAGATAACCATGAACTATCAAATTATTTGCCGACTAGTATTCAGAAGGTTCGCATGATACTCCACTCAGGGCATGGCCCTTCGAAGAGTATTCGGTCACATTCAGATAACGACGACTGAGCTATAGATACTGCCAATCATAAAATGTAAATTCTACACTAAGGCAAAGTTTTCAAATAAATCGCAACAGAAATTGGAAGGATCACATTTTAATTAAAAAAAATCAATTGATTGAATATGAACAACTAAAATGAACAACGTAAAATAAATCATATGCATTCATTAACATTAAATAAGGACCGAGTCCATCTTGCATTGTCCATCATAAACCGGAAATAATTATTTAACACAAATTCACAGAAATGTAGAATCTTATGGATATACCAAAGTCTATCGGGTCATATTATGTCATTCACTCGCCGTCGCAAATGTTAATTGTACCTGTCTACTCCGCCTTGCCTTTCATAGTTATCATTGTTCCTATCTGACTAACTAAGTATCGGTTAACTTGAACCCCCCCAACAGATTTCAGCATTTATAAATGATCACACATGGCAACACAATACACATAAATGAGTAAAATGCACGTCGTTTCCACCCATCGAGCTGCTGGGCTGCACCTGAAATGAATCTTTATCTACTGGCATGAAAATATAAGTTGGTGCCGTCTGGACTGCGTCGAGGTCTGCCTTCACCGTCAGCTGAAATGCTACTACAGCATGAATCTACTATAAGCATCTACTACATGTACATCGATCGCAGTAGGTGACTCTGATCTTAAACATAACTATCACTGAATTGCATTTTAAGACCCTAATCGTGCGCATATTCCAACATTTCATTACTTGCAACTACGAATCTTAATTTATTAATTCATGTACTTGATGACTCTCTTCAATACCAATGCCTAACGCTGGACTAGCTTGTCAATCATCTCACAAAATATGCGGCGGAAAATTCTATTAACAACACCATTAACAACTTAACACGTCTCGAAACTCAATATAATTCGACACGCAAACCATAAAAATCAACCTAAATTATCTCGTGTCCGCCACGCTTTATGACGACCCTACGCTCGTCATCTCATTGTATACCGCACAAAATCATCACATCCTAACTGCACAAGCACTATTAAGGAAGAGTCTTATTAACATTATACATGAACATTACCTAATACACCTTAATGAACATCCATATCACATCATGGAATTATACCAAGATCACGCACCAATATTTCACACACACTGTCACACTGCAACTTACCTGTAGTAAATGATATTATTTTTGTTTCACAGCGATAAATAATACGGACACAACGCAGTAAAACGTCTCATCCACGGTAATTGACGGCATACAATATTTACCCACGTATGATTAATCGCAACCCGACAAATACAACCGAAAATCTGTTAGATCGTTCAAGTTAACACCCCCTTGTCACCTACGTGACATTGACAAAAGAACTAACGCTACTAAAGCATTCTAGGAAAGCAAAAGATAGACAAGTACAATAACTTATCTGGCTTCTTCATGGTAATTCCGCAGCGGTTTAATCATCATTTTTGTAATTCCGTCCATTCCGGCAGAGGCCTGAGTCCGCCAGGGCACTATATTGGTTTAGCACTTCATGTTGTTCATTTACATTCCCTGGTCAGATAGTGATTTAACATCTCCGGCCGCCACCTGAAACTTGTACAATATAATTAGGAATACAATTTCACACTAATTGTATCTTCACTATTCCAGTTTGATACTGGCCTGAGGAAACATATAATTCGAGGTTTGCAAATGATTTTGGCTATTATATAACTTATATCTGGGCTTATTCTTTATGTTTATCAATTACAGAACCAGATCTTTAAGCTTGCTTCAATTATCTTCCTTCATACAGTAATCAGATAGTAAAACACGAACTCCTTCCATTATTATTTACAATAATAATAAGTTGCTTTCCATAAGCAGAGAAATCCTATGCTAGCTATACATGTGTTTTTGACATTTGAGGAACTGAATAATAACTCTAACCTTCATCATAGAAGTTGCTAAAGGAAAACACACACTATTGTTCTTCTTCTTACTATGAAACACGTCAGCACGGGCCCATTAGATGATTTGCCATATGAAGTTTCATGCTAATCCATGGCCCCCTTTACAACTTCAAACTAGATATCATGTCTAGCCACATTCTTCTCAGCTGATGCTGACATTGTACTGAGCTCTTGCTTGTAGATAAAGCTGATCTTGACGTAATTCGACATATACCACGGGGTCTTGAGTTCGATCCACCGGCTCTCATCCATTATGTCTATTCTACACTTACGAGTTGTATCGGTTCTTTTATAAATATGCGCGTAAGCCGCACATTGACACGTTACACCTTTTTCCAAGTCATTGATATACATTTCATTTCACTTATGACTTTCAATGACTGGCCGACATATTGCTACAGGTCATTGAAAGGTCATAATATATAATCATTTTCACAGCAATAAATGAACATGTGAAAGATCGAGAGCAACTAGACACAGAGCGGACAAGGTACACAGTGAGACTGCTAGTGTTGTTGCCACGCCAAGTAAAGTGTGTCAATAAATATGTCTGCTGATTGGACTGATATACTGAAACAATGGCCTTGAAAATAAAAGAGGCTGTTTATGGCAAAAATAGTAAGTCTTTAACTAACTATATGGGGAAATTCTGAAAGAAGATGACTGTTACTTTTAATAATAAAAAATAAGTACTGAACGTCCTTTTGAAAGGACGTTCAGTACTTATTTTTTGAAAGGACGTTGGCAGTTTTCAGATGGAAACCAAATGGGCTTTCAGAAGGACGTTGGCGCTTGGAGGGTTAAATTATCTTAGTTATAGGAGAACTTGAATATGTTGTAATTACATTCATTGTTTAATTTTTCTTGTAAACAACTTTGGATGATCTTCTTATATATTATGCCGTCTCATACTCGGACCAGTATGGTATGTGCAATTTTTTAATCAATCTGTATGAAATAAAAGAGAGAGACTAAAACATCTTTCTTAGGCAAGGATATGAAAGACATGCAAATGTAAAATTACGGTGTTAAAAATGTCATTTTTCTACATTATGCTTTTGTCTTTTATGTCTTTCTAATTTAATTTGTTTGTGTGTGTGTGTGCACGCACGCGTGTGTGTAGCATTCTCTGGTAAGTTACCTGTTCTCTCTACTTTTTATTTTTGTATCAACTTGATTTCTTGCTTGTATCCTTCCTTTTCAACACAATGGTTATATGCAGGTTTGTTTGGATCGTGCCTTGGGCTGTGCTGGAGGTCTTCGCCAACCATCTCTGTTTGTTCATCAAGATATTCAGCCAGGAAAGGAACAGGAAGCAAAGGATGAAGAGGCTGAGATGAAAGATTACCAAGCGCTTCATCTCGATGTGGTGAAGGGGGCTCTGCGCACCGATCTTATTCCACGTCTCCGGTTAGTACTAAGCTAAAGTTGGTGTTTACTTTAGTTTTCTTTTTTTCTGTATTGTAGTCTATTTGTTCTGTCACGTTAAAATGATTATATACTGTACCTGTCAGATCAGTTGCTTTCCATTTTTGACCTCTTTCTAAATTTCATCTTTTTATTCTCTTTCTGTTATACAAATACAGCAATTTATTTTTGATTTTACAAGACCATATTTTTATTTGTTATAGTGTTATTCTTTTTAGGAGACATTGGTCAGAATCCATGTTACAGTCAAATTGATGTTCATATATCTACTTTCCATAATAAGACCTTAGCCAGTATCTTTGTTTAGTTGTGGATTAGCTTCCTGTACTACTGACATATTATGTATGAATTTGTGGAATGATCTGTGATAGCATGAGCTGTTACATTGTCTACTGAATAGTTTGTGTGACCTGATATGTTATGAATTGAAGAAATTAGTGCTAAAATAGATCTTTGGATGTATTAGTTCAGCCAATGTGGGAATTATATGATAGATAATTCAGGTAAATATCAGTATCGTCCACGCAGGATCCTTCCAGATACCCATTTACAAATGTTCTTATCCAAGTACTCATTAAGAAATGAACTAGGTAAACTGAACCTCTGTGCCTGGGTAACTTTCCTAATATCAAAATCTAATGTTATTGTTGGTCCGTTTTGTACAACTATTGAACTAATCTAAGAACAGAGAATAAGTTAAATTAAGGAGAGGATACAAATAAGTATATTCTCAAGACCAGGAGACTCGTTGACCATGTGACTCACATTACTACCCCACGCACAACAGTTGTTGGTTTCCAGAACTTCCTACATAGGGATAATGCACAATGCTTCCTCCTCCTCCTCCGCCATTTTACAGAAAAAGTGCTGCTGTAACATTTTATATGTAAAACACTTTTCTTAATTTCCCGTTCTCTTATTGTAGGTACATTCTTGAAGTCATTCGGCCTGGACCTCCAATTGTGATTGCTGTATTACAACTTTTAACCCGGTTAGTACGCCATTCATACAACACAGCCCTTGCTGTGACATGCTGTCCTCGTTTAATGAACCTCATTGTTGCTGAATTTGTACCACGTGACTGGAAATCAATAGGTGAGAATATTAATTGTTTGTAACTCAGGGATCAGGGTAATTATTTCAGTGTTAGGTTGCCTGAAACAACTATCCTCAGCAAACTCAGGGATAAGATCGAACTTTTTGGTGAAGAGAAGGGGAATGTTAAGTTTTTTTGGGTGTTATAGTAGGTTAAGATTTTGTCTCTCTTTGAATTAAATTAGTACTTGTATCTGTAGTGCATATGTCATTAAAAGGCTGTAGATAATTAGTTTTCTTAACTTATACTATGCTGTGCTAAAAATGTTACTGGCAGCAAAATAATTTCTCCCTTACTAGCTGGGACTGTTTTTGAAGAGTGAGAAATTTACCATCACCCCATTTATTCAAATTATGACTGTTTGCTGTGTGACTCGGATTGTTGAATGTAAATTTTCTGTCAGTGCTTTTGAGGTTCATTTCTGTGTAAAAACCTGTCAAATTTAAGCTTGACAAAACAGAAGCAAGATAGATTTTCTATAAGATCTCTGGCTTCCTTTTCTTGTTTCATTACATTATAATTCCATGATAATGGAAGTTTGTGTCAGACTTCATCATCCAGCAGGTTTTATATTTTTGGGACTGTTTGGTTTTTAATTAACTGACTACACATGTCTAGAATAAAATTATTTTTATAATTATTAATTTTGACTACTGGACTGACTACCAACTAAATCCAGATGTAGAAGCAGATTTATGTGAATGAAACAGTTACTCTGTGACTCTCAACTCAGTTTTAAGTCTATGAATGGGATTTAATAAGTGCTATGTTTGGTCTGTTCTTCTGTATGGAGTAGATTCATAGACTCTCAAAATACCCATAGAACATAAACTTGATGCTTTTGACCTATGGTTTTATCGATATATGCTGAAAATACCTAGGACAGCTCAAATGACCAACGAAGAAATCATGCACAAAGTAGAATCAAAGAGGAAGCTGCTTAACAACATTATAACAAGAGAAGTGAACAGTCCTGAAAGGGTTAGGGCATGAGGATTGGATGAATGAGGAATGCAAGCCAACGAAGGTGTTTGGAGAGAAGGAAGCCTTGTGAACAACTATAGGAAAGATGAATAGGTGATGTAGAGGACCTGAGGTCATGTCAGTTGGAAGAGGAATCGTGAGTGAAAAAGGTCAGACAGCCACTGTAAAATAGACTAAGTCTACCTTGAACTGTAATGTTGGGGATGTAAATAGTAATTTTAATATTCATGATACTATTGCTTGTTTCAGGTACTATGATAAATATAGCATCTCCCTTCAGGCACTTACAAAACTTTACATTGTGCCATGGTAGCTGTGTGACATCAATCAGTCGATCGAAGATCTGCATTTAGGGCTGTTACCCAGGAGGCAGATTCCCAATCAACTGTTTACCTAGCCTTTTCTAAATATTTTCATAGAACTTGGAAATTTATCAAACTTTTTTCTTGGTAAATTATTGCAGTCCCTTACTCCTCGACCTATAGACTAAATGATAATTCACCCCAATTTGTCGTCTTGCATTCGAACTTTATCTTCACATTATGATCTTTTGTACTTTCAAAAGCTCCATTCAAGCTTATTCGTCTACTAATGTCAGTCCACGCCATCTCTCAAGTGACAGCTCGGAACATACCACCTAATTGTGAAGAATTTAAAGGCCTTTGAAAGTCCACCTACTCAATACAAAATACACTTTATTTGTTTACTAAGTCACATTAACACACGGGGCATGTTTCATCCTGAAGTGCAGGACCTCTTCAGCAGTAGTCTGGCTAGTGATAAAAAATCAACAAATATAAGAAAGAAAGAAAAACATGCAAATGCTACAATAAAATCATTTTGTCCACTAAAAAACATTTCAGATTTAAAATTGGTCTATTTTACATTTAAGAAAGTTCTTACAAAATCTTGTAGTTTGAAAAGAGTAAAAACTTTGTTTTCTTTTTCTCATTCTTTACAGACATTTTTTTATATGATGCAAGATCTTGTCACATTTGTTATCTCTTTATTGGCCCTTTTCTTCAAGCCTTGCCTTTGAAAAGTCCGCTCTCTCCCATGTAGTTAAACTTTGCCTGGATTTTAGCATGAAGAATTTTTAATGCAACAAGTTTTTACTCTCTTCAGTCTACAAGATTTTGGAAGAACTTTCATAAATGAAAAATAGACCAATTTTAATCCTTAGACCTCCTTTTTTTTCTGAACACTCCTGCCTCTGCAGCTCCATTTAAGAATCTGCTTGCAGAGAGATAAGGGACAGCACAAATATATGGACAGCATATTCATAAAAATCAACTGAAGCAAACATAAAAAATATCCAGGTGCAATGTTCAGCATTTTTAAGCCCGAAATTATTTCGGACAGTCACTTTTTATCTGTAATTGTGCATTGTGTGGAACTTCTCAAAGCACTTGCCAGGATGTAATCCTGGCTTTTTCCTACAGTTATTGCAGAAAAACACTGTCTTACATCATAATGCAGGCTTACTGTTCATTGCCATATTTAGGATTATACCTAAAAATGCTTTGAATTCAGGAAGACGAGCATGACCTCCAAATAGACTCATATCTGAGGGTAACCTTTTGAATGTTTACACTGGCATACCGGTTAGTCTCTCTCAAAATTTCTGACATAACTCATCAGTCATGAATAATTGGAAAAAGTCACATTCACTTTTAGGTTTAGTACCTTGTGGTGCTTATAACCTGATGTACCTATGAATGGGGTTCTTTTGGAGTCCAAGTCCGTGTCAAAGTATTCCCTCCGGCCATCAGTAGAGGTACCAGCCCTGCAATTTAGCATACCTTTCTCATTATCGGGATCTTCATCACTCAACTCGCCAACACAGTCTCATTCTGCAATATTTTCCTCACCACTTAATTGTAAATCACTCTCACTATCGCTGAAATAGTCACTTTCATCTAAAAGTCTGGCTATTTCCTTCTCATGCTGCTTGATTGATGCCATGTTGCTAAACAACGTCTGTTTACAAACTCACGTGGTCTTCAAAGAATGCGCACAAAGCCTAATTTCAAAGAGATTATAGCTGTACATGGCTTCAAATTGTCATCGAAAGATGACAGTAGCTTACTACCTGTAATCCTTGCATGCATAACCTGACAAAGGAGTTATATAGGAAAGAAAATCATGTCGGACAATGCCCGACATAGGATCTATGTGAAATATTCTCGTTGTCGAGCATGGCCCTCTGCGTGAGTGCTAAGGGTTAAATCTGAACTGTAGTGGACAAAATGATGTAGCAGTTGTGTGTTTTTTCTTTTCTTATATTTGTTGATTTTTATCTCTAGTCAAGCTACGGCTGAAGATGTCCTGCACTTCAGGACGTAACATGTCCCTGTGTTAATGTAACTTAGTAAAGAAATAAACAAATTGCATTTTGTATTGAGAAGGTGGAATCTCAAAGGCCTTTAAATTCTTCCAAATTATTGAGGCTCAGTATGGATCAAATAATGAATTTTGTAATATGCAATATACCACCTAGTCGAGCATTTAGTCTCCTTATTCCCAGATCTTCTCAGCCCAAAGTTTGCAACATTTCCTTTGTTGGAAATCACCCGGAACAAATCATGCTGCATACCTTTGGATTCTTTCCAGTTCTTGTGTCAAGTAGTCCTGGAGTCGGTCCCATACACTGGAACCATACTCTAGTTGGGACCTTAACAGAGGCTTATAAACTCTCTCTTTTACATCCTTACTACAACCCCTAACCCTCGTAACCATGCGAAGAGATCTGTAACCTTTCTTTTCAACCTTATCGATGTGATTACCACAATGAAGATCATTCCTTATATTAACGCCTAGGTAGCTGTGATCCCCATGACGTACTATCACCCCATCAATATAGTACAGTAGAAGTCTGCTATAGCGAGTACGGTATATAACGAGAACTCCGTTATAGCGACGACTTTTTTATGTCCCTCAAAATTCCTATATTAAACTGTGTATCGTCCTTCGGTTACAGCGAGAACCCTATCACTGGCGCATCCGTTATTACGAGCGATTAAGCGTGCACGATTTTTTCCGTTACCAATATTTATTCACCCCAGCGATGATATTGCATGCGATAGATTACCTTCGGCATCGTTTCCTCGCTATGTATACTAGCGATTTATCTCGTCGACATTCGAAAGCGATGTCGATTAGTAATACCCGTTGACAGCTGTTCCGTAAAGAAAATTCGAAATGAAAGAGAACATATTTTCGTAATAAATGCGTAAATAACGTGTCCGATAACGGTTGTTAACTCGTTAAAAATTAAGGCTGACTAAACTGCCGCTTAATTTTGAGGCTAAATACTGCAATTAAGTAAGAATGGGAAAACCTCGAGATACGGCAGAGGGCTCAATTGATTTCAGAGGTTAGTTTATATTTTGTTGCGTCTGGTTAAATTACGGAAAGGCTATTACGAAAATTTAAAGCGAGAAAGTTGTAATTTCTCTACTGGCGCTTGAAGTTTGTTTTCATCATACGTATAGTACGGTTAAGTTAGGATGCGTGACGCTGTTTGAATAAGAAAATTGAAACGTTTGCAACAAAATGCGATCGATCATCTTCGGTACGGTACAGTTTTCTCACTTTGTGCATTTGCGATCTCTCTCGTTGACATTCAAAGGCAATGTTGGAGTTGATTAGTAACACCCATCGACTGCTGTTCTCTAAAGAAAATTCGAAATGAAAGACACTGTAATTGGTGTAAAACCTTCAATTATTATGTTTAATATATTTTAATTATAGTTTATTTAATGCTAAATTATCTTTTAAGTGTTAAACATGACTAGCATATGGTTCCTCTGTAAATATGTAGTATAAAATTGTATAACCTCTAATACGTATTGTTTAACCTCAAAATCTATAGAGTCGATAGTGGTAGAAAATTCCATAATGTTCGTATGTTAGACTTATTGTACTATATTTGGTGTATATGAAGGGTTCTGGAAACTTACTGTAAGGTTTAATTATCCAGATACATGTAGAGACATTACGAATGTTGTAGATATATCCATGTACATTTTTAAATATCGAAAGAACATTCGTGCACCCATTCAATTAGCTGGTCGATCGATGTTTCGAGTGTGTTTCATTAGAGTGTTGTAAGAACTCTTCC